>NC_080055.1:13048714-13392881 GCF_026212465.1 Amaranthus tricolor
GATCAATGATCAATGAAGAATGAACGATGAAGAATGAACAAGGACCAATGATCAATGAAGAATGAACGATAAAAGAATGAACAAGGATCAATAATCAATAATGAATGAACGATGAAGAATGAACAAGGATCAACGATCAATGAAGAAAGAACGATGAAGAATGAACAAGGATCAATGATCAATGAGGAATGAACAAGGATCAATGATCAATGAAGAATGAACGATAAAAGAATGAACAAGGATCAATAATCAATAATGAATGAACGATGAAGAATGAACAAGGATCAATGATCAATGAAGAAAGAACGATGAAGAATGCACAAGGATCAATGGTCAATAAAGAATGAACGATGAAGAATGAACAAGGATCAATGATCAATGATGAATGAACGATGAAGAATGAACAAGGATAAATGGTCAATAACGAATCAACGATGAAGAATGAACAAGGATCAATGATCAATGAAGAATGAACGATAAAAGAATGAACAAGGATCAATGATCAATGACGAATGAGAGATGAAGAATGAAGAAGGATCAATGATCAATGAAGAATGAACGATGAAGAATGAACAAGGATCAATGATTAATAACGAATGAACAAGGATCAATGATCAATGAAGAATAAACGATGAAGAATGAACAAGGATCAATGATTAATGAACAATGAACGCTGAAGAATGAACAAGGATCAATGATCATTGAAGAATGAACGATGAAGAATGAACAAGGATCAATGTTCAATTAAGAATGATCGATGTAGAATGAACATGGATCAATGGTCAATGACGAATGAACGATGAAGAATGAACAAGGATCAATGATCAATGAAGAATGAACGATGAAGAATGAACAAGGATCAATGATCAATGACGAATGAACGATGAAGAATGAACAAGGATCAATGATCAATGAAGAATGAACAATGAAGAATGAACAAGGATCAATGATCAATAAAGAATGAACGATAAAAGAATGAACAATGATCAATAATCAATGACGAATGAACGTTGAAGAATGAACAAGGACGAATGATCAATGAAAAATGAACAAGGATCAATGGTCAACAAAGAATGAACGATGAAGAATGAACAAGGATCAATGATCAATGAAGAATGAGCGATGAAGAATGAACAAGGATCAATGATCAATGAAGAATGAACGATAAAGAATGAACAAGGATCAATGATCAATGAAGAATGAATGATGAAGAATGAATAAGCATCAATGATCAATGAACAATGAATGATGAAGAATGAAAAAGGATCAATGATCATTGAAGAATGAACAAGGATCAATCATCAATGAAGAATGCTGATGAAGAATGAAAAAGGAACAATGATCAATGACGAATGAACGATGAAAAATGAACAAGGAACAATGAACAATGACGAATGATCAATGAAGAATGAACAAGGATCAATGGTCAATGAAGAATGAACGATGAGAATGAACAAGGATCAATGATCAATGAAGAATGAATGACGAAGAATGAACAAGGATCAATGATCAATGAAGAATGAAAGATGAAGAATGAACAAGAACCAATGAACAATGACGAATGAACGATGAAGAATGAACAAGGATCAATGTTCAATGAAGAATGAACGATGAAAAATGAACAACGATCAATGAATGAAGAATGAACAAGGATCAATGATCAATGAAGAATGAACGATGAAGAATGAACAAGGATCAATGATCAATGAAGAATGAACGATGAAGAATGAACAAGGATCAATGATCAATGAAGAATGAACGATGAAGAATGAACAAGGATCAATGATCATTGAAGAATAAACAAGGATCAATGGTCAATAAAGAATGAACGATGAAGAATGAAGAAGGATCAATGATCAATGAAGAATGAACGATAAAAAATGAACAAGGATCAATGATTAATGACGAATGAACGATGAAGAATGAACAAGGATCAATGATCAATGAAGAATGAACAAGGATCAATGGTCAATGGCGAATGAACGATAAAGAATGAATAAGGATCAATGATCAATGAAGAATGAACAATGAAGAATGAACAAGGATCAATGATCAATGAAGAATGAAGGATAAAAGAATGAACAAGGATCAATAATCAATAATGAATGAACGATGAAGAATGAATAAGGATCAATGATCAATGAAGAAAGAACGATGAAGAATGAACAAGGATCAATGATCAATGAGGAATGAACGATGAAGAATGAACAAGGATCAATGATCAATGAGGAATGAACAATGAAGAATGAACAAGGATCAATGATCATTGAAGAATGAACAAGGATCAATGGTCAATAAAGAATGAACGATGAAGAATGAACAAGGATCAATGATCAATGATGAATGAACGATGAAGAATGAACAAGGATAAATGGTCAATAACGAATCAAAGATGAAGAATGAACAAGGATCGATGATCAATAAAGAATGAACAATGAAGAATGAACAAGGATCAATGATCAATGACGAATGAAAGTTTAAGAATGAACAAGGATCAATGATCAATGAAGAATGAACGATGAAGAATGAACAAGGATCAATGATCATTGAAGAATAAACAAGGATCAATGGTCAATAAAGAATGAACGATGAAGAATGAAGAAGGATCAATGATAAATGAAGAATGAACGATGAAGAATGAACAAGGATCAATGATTAATGACGAATGAACGATGAAGAATGAACAAGGATCAATGATCAATGAAGAATGAATGATGAAGAATGAACAAGGATCAATGATTAATGAACAATGAACGCTGAAGAATGAACAAGGATCAATGATCATTGAAGAATGAACGATGAAGAATGAACAAGGATCAATGTTCAATTAAGAATGAACGATGTAGAATGAACAAGGATCAATGATCAATGACGAATGAACGATGAAGAATGAACAAGGATCAATGATCAATGAAAAATGAACAATGAAGAATGAACAAGGATCAATGATCAATGAAGAATGAACGATAAAAGAATGAATAAGGATCAATAATCAATGACGAATGAACGATGAAGAATGAACAAGCATGAATGATCAATGAAGAATGAACAAGGATCAATGGTCAATAAAGAATAAACGATGAAGAATGAACAAGGATCAATGATCAATGAAGAATGAACGATGAAGAATGAACAAGGATCAATGATCAATGAAGAATGAACGACGAAGAATGAACAAGGATCAATGATCAATGAAGAATGAACGATGAAGAATGAACAAGGATCAATGAACAATGACGAATGACTGATGAAGAATGAACAAGGATCAATGATCAATGAAGAATGAACGATGAAGAATGAACAAGGATCAATGATCAATGAAGAATTAACGATGAATAATGAACAAGGATTAATGATCAATGAAGAATGAACGATGAATAACGAACAAGGATGAATGATGATTGAAGAATAAACAAGGATCAATGGTCAATAAAGAATGAACGATGAAGAATGAAGAAGGATCAATGATCAATGAAGAATGAGCGATGAAGAATGAACAAGGATCAATGATTAATGACGAATGAACGATGAAGAATGAACAAGGATCAATGATCAATGATGAATGAACGATGAAGAATGAACAAGGATAAATGGTCAATAACGAATCAAAGATGAAGAATGAACAAGAACCGATGATCAATAAAGAATGAACGATGAAGAATGAACAAGGATCAATGATCAATGACGAATGAAAGATGAAGAATGAACAAGGATCAATGATCAATGAAGAATGAACGATGAAGAATGAACAAGGATCAATGATCATTGAAGAATAAACAAGGATCAATGGTCAATAAAGAATGAACGATGAAGAATGACGAAGGATCAATGATAAATGAAGATTGAACGATGAAGTATGAACAAGGATCAATGATTAATGACGAATGAACGATGAAGAATGAACAAGGATCAATGATCAATGAAGAATGAACGATGAAGAATGAACAAGGATCAATGATTAATGAACAATGAACGCTGAAGAATGAACAAGGATCAATGATCATTGAAGAATGAACGATGAAGAATGAACAAGGATCAATGTTCAATTAAGAATGAACGATGTAGAATGAACAAGGATCAATGATCAATGACGAATGAACGATGAAGAATGAACAAGGATCAATGATCAATGAAGAATGAACAATGAAGAATGAACAAGGATCAATGATCAATGAAGAATGAACGATAAAATAATGAACAAGGATCAATAATCAATGACGAATGAACGATGAAGAATGAACAAGGATGAATGATCAATGAAGAATGAACAAGGATCAATATGAAGAATGAACAAAGATCAATGATCAATGAAGAATGAACGATGAAGAATGAACAAGGATCAATGATCAATGAAGAATGAACGACGAAGAATGAACAAGGATCAATGATCAATGAAGAATGAACGATGAAGAATGAACAAGGATCAATGAACAATGACGAATGAACGATGAAGAATGAACAAGGATCAATGATCAATGAAGAATGAACGATGGAGAATGAACAAGGATCAATGATCAATGAAGAATGAACGATGAATAATGAACAAGGATTAATGATCAATGAAGAATGAACGATGAATAATGAACAAGGATGAATGATGATTGAAGAATAAACAAGGATCAATGGTCAATAAAGAATGAACGATGAAGAATGAAGAAGGATCAATGATCAATGAAGAATGAGCGATGAAGAATGAACAAGGATCAATGATTAATGACGAATGAACGATGAAGAATGAACAAGGATCAATGATCAATGAAGAATGAACGATGAAGAATGAACAAGGATCAATGATTAATGAACAATGAACGCTGAAGAATGAACAAGGATCAATGATCATTGAAGAATGAACGATGAAGAATTAAGAAGGATCAATGATCAATGAAGAATGAACGATGTAGAATGAACAAGGATCAATGGTCAATGACGAATGAACGATAAAGAATGAACAAGGATCTATGATCAATGATGAATGAACGATGAAGAATGAACAAGTATCAATGATCAATGAAGAATGAACGATGAAGAATGAACAAGGATCAATGATAAATGAAGAATGAACGATGAAGAATGAACAAGGATCAATGATCAATGAAGAATGAACGATGAAGAATTGAACCATATTGGGATGGTTCAATGATGACTCACACAAGGAACAAGGATGAAGAACAAAGCAATAAGGCATATTCCATCAATGAGACAGAATCAACAATAGAAAAGGAGGATGCAAGGCTCAAAGCTACAACACAGCAGGTCCTGATCAATAATGGCGGCCAGCTGACCTTGCACGCCTTGCCCAGATCAGCCAATAAGGATTCAGAGGCCATGGAAGATGAAAATGGAATCTTGGTACATGAAACTTCATGCCTTGGCCCAAGGACATTACTATACATCATGGACAACCCATTGAAACCAGCTATGAAGGTCAGCCAGTCAACAGGTTGCCAGAACAGATTAGATCAACACTTCAGAATTGTTCTGACCAGCTGACCTAGCACGCTTTGGCCCGATCATGTTTCATGGTATCTTGTGCCACCAAGGGTACAAATGGAATCTCTACACTAGGAACTTGCTACCAAGACTCTTAGTGACCATTATAAACCTTTGGAAGGACACAAGAAAGTGTGTGGAAGGTCACCTGGTCAACAAGTTGCAGTCAGAAATCAGAATGCTTAGTTTAGTGTGTTTTTCATTCTTTTAAATGAGCACATGTTGTGCACGTGTTCCTTTATGACTGTTATTATTAGTTGGACGTGTTCCTATAAATAGATGGCATTAGCCTTGTAACAAACAAGTTTAAGTTTGAAAATTTCAGAAATCAGAATTCATTGGATATTTGATCCTTTGTTTCTTCCTTGAATGTGTATGAACATTCAACGATCTTGAGTAGTGCAAGATCATCACCTTTTGCAACTGAGAGTAGTCCTTGGTTGTACTTAGGGAATTTTCGGCCTTGGAGGATTAAAACTCCTAGTCTTTCAATTCAAGATTCACCTTACAAACATTGTTCTGTTTGTGTGAATCATATCACTGTTTCGAGTGTGTTTTGGGCTTGTTTGGTTGTTACATTGCGTGGATTTGAAGGCTGGTTTGCATCTTCACATTACATTGAAGAATTCCAACCCAAACACGCATCAATTTGGTATCAGAGCTATTGGTTACGGTGGCCGGAAAATCAAGAAAAGCCTTGTTCATCCTGTTTGTGATTTTGCAATCTGTCTGGTGAGAATTTTATGCATATCTTTTTGTAGACGTATAATTTCATCAAATACTTTTAGAGTAATCAAGGTTAGTGTCTTAACTTTGAGTTCTTGAAAGAAAAATTGGATTTCACGTTGTGTGCAAAATTTGGCGCAAGTGTTTGCACAGACTGCAGAAACAGCATCTTGAAAATTCAAGATTCTGATCTGTGGTTCATAAATGGTATTTCTGATCTTTTCTTCATCCCTTAACGTTTTAATTAGAAGAAATAAAGGTTTGCAATCACATCTCACTTTATATTACGTGCAAATTGGTTTTTGTTAAGGCTGTACATGGCATTGTAGTCACAGGAGTCAAAACTGAAGAATATATTCTGTTTTGAATAAGTGTTTTGCTGTTTATTTTTGTTTTGTTTTCTTTTCTGCATATTTTGTCTTTAATAATCAAATAAAATAAGGATTTACATTAGTATTTCGTTTAATTCTAAGTGCAAGTGGATTTTTGCTGTTTTGTGCACAAAGAACAGATTCTTTAAAATCTGATTTCCTGTGATCAGAAGGTATTGCTGCATATCTTCCTACATTCTGTTCTTCTTGTACATTTGCATGTGTTTTTTTTTCTTTATTAAAGCATCATGAACGAGGAGGATAAGAGATTGTTCATTCAGGAAGCATTAGCTGCCATAGACCATAAGTTTGCTGAATTTACCTTAATGAACCAAGATAGGACTCCTTAAAACAGAACACAAGAGGATATGAGTTTGAGGGTAGATGTAGCTGAGTTTAGTGGCCAATCCTTAAAGCCTGAAGACTATATTGATTGGGAGACCAGCCTTGATAACTTCTTTGAGTTTAGGGACACACCCTTAGACAAGCAATTCAAAATGGCTAAAGTAAAACTAACAAAACTAGCTGCCACATGGTTGGAGAAAGTTCAAAGGCAGAGGTTGAGGGAAGGGAAAGAGAAGCTGAGTTCTTGGGATAAGCTTAAGAAAAAGATGAGGAGGAAGTATGAGCCTAGCAAGCATGCATTGCTATTAGAGCAATATTCAAAGAAAAGAACTTCACAACCTGACGCACAAACCAATGAATCATCTGTGCATAGAAGCAACCAGCAGCCTTTGAGTATTAGGAATGTGATCACTACTAATTCCTCCATTAGAACCAGTAGTATTGAACCCAAGAGCAAGAGTGTCACACCAATTAAAGATGTGGTTTGCTCTAAGTGTCATGGCCATGGGCATTTCAAAGAAAATTGTCCTAACAATAGAGCTTTCACCCTTGCTGAGTGGGATGAAATCAGAGGTAAGGACAAACCAAAAACCATCCTTGTGAGCATCAATGGTAGAAAGGAAGAGATGGGAACCATTACTAATGATGATGACCTGGATGGCACCTATATTCAGAGGGATTCAGGGGTAGTAACACCCTATGTGGCTGACTCTGAGTCATACAGAGAGCTCATATGCCCTGAGGAAGAAGAACATAGGGCTGTTGTGATTAGGAAAAGCTTTCAAACCACCCTTAAGGGGAAGAAATCTGTACCTCACAAAACTATACCTCTTCCCAAGACCAAGCAACCTGTACATCTTATAAGTAGGAAAGGTTGTGTGGATACTGATTTGTCATTGTCACTAATTGATCTTCTTGTTTTGTATAGTTATAGCACTAATGATCAAAGGCAAGCTGAGTACCTCTTGAAAAACCACAAACCAGTGCATAAGAAGTTGAAGAAAACAAAAGCAAGACACCAGCACAGAGCGAACAGAGAAGCAAAACAGAACAAACTGATGCAGCTTGGTGAATTTGCATGGATCCTTGATATAGGTTGGCTATGTTTTGAACAAGGACCAAACTATATGCACACGTATGTTTTGAGGTTTCGAAATTTCAGCAATTAAGGCTGAAGTGTAGGTGATATTGTAAAATGTTTTTTTTGTGATTTATGTGGGTTTTGTAATAAGAAGAACTAAGAAAAGATATGTTGAATTGAACAACTTGAAAATGGCAGATCCAAGGATTAATTTGATACAGATTCACCACAAATTAAAACCAAGGGCTCCTAAGAACACATTCAAACTTTAAGCCAAAAGAATGAAAAGCATAGGAACTTCCACTTACTAAAACCAATCCAAGTTAAAGTAAATTGCAAAGAGAGAACAAAGGGATTTGCTCAAGGGTTGTTTTGTATTCAGAATGTAAAAATCAGGTTGTTTATTACAAGAGTTCATACATCCTATTTATACTAAAGCATTCAGCAATGAGTACAAACTTTGAAAATGACAGTACAACCAAAATGGCAATAAAATGCAACAGCTAGTAAAAGAACAAGGAGATTTTTGCTGATTTTTTTTTGTTGTCTCTAACAGCTAGTTTTGTTGTCTCCAACAGCTAGTTTTTCTTTGGGATTTGAAAATCAGCTCTTCTATCTTCTTGGGATTATTTGTGGCTGATTTGTAAGAGATATTATCATAAAAATCCCACTCAATCTTCAAAACATATGGCTGTGGTAAATCAGCTGGTTTTGAAGAATGCAACGGCTCAATTTGGAGAATCTGATTGCTTGTTTTGATCCATGCGTTTTAATTTTGTAAAGAACGTCCCATGAGCAAAATAAATATTATACTCAATAAAATAAAAATTACAACTCGACTAACTAAACATGAGACATGATTAAGCTTGATCCTAAACCTGGCTTAATCATCTCTAAGACTTTGTTTCATTATAAAAATGAAAATACAAAATAAAAATTAAAGAAGAAGATTTAGTTCATGATTACAAAATTAAAAGACTTAACATTTGAACCTTGAATTTGAGCATCTTTCATATGATGAATCATGGTATTGATCCGTGTTAGTTCATCAGAACCAGATGTAGGTGATCCTACATCATCCTCCCCTTCTTTGGAGAAGCTTGACCTCAAGCTTGGTAACATATCATCAAAATAAACCACTACAAAGTGACCTAAGAAAGGCTTCAAGGTTTGGTTCACAAGTCTCATAAAGGTAGAAGGTGCATTAGATAAACCAACGGGCATAACTAACCATTCATAGAGTCCTTCCTTACTCTTAAATGTGGTTTTCCACTCATCCCCCTCATGGATTCTAACTCGGTGATATCCACTCCTCAGGTCAATCTTAGAGAAAACTTTAGAGCCATATAGGTCATCTAACAAATCATTAAGTCTAGGTATGGGAAATCTATACTTGATAGTGATTCTATTGATGGCTCTACTATCCACACACATCCTCATTTCTCCATTCTTTTTTGGCACAAGTAAAGTAGGAACGGCACAAGGACTTATGGATCCTCTAATCAAACCTTTAGCTAACAAATCATCAACTTGTCTCCTAATTTCTTCGGTTTCCTTAGGATTAGTCCTATAGGCTGGTTTGTTAGGCAATGAGGAACCGGGAATGAAATCAATTTTATGTTGTATATCCCTTTTAGGTGGAAGTCCATTTGGTATTTCATTAGGAAAAACATATGCAAATTCATCAAGCACAGGTTCAATTAAAGGGTGATCATGCAAAACAGATTCAGTTTCATCATTTAGCAATAACAATTCTTTTCGTTCCTCAAGTTCATGTTGTTCACTTTTAAGTATAGGAATTAAAGAATGAAAATTAGTTAAAGTTGCTTGCAATTTAGAATTAGCGTTAGGTGCATATGGTGCTAAAGCTATCTGTTTGTTATTTAAAACAAAAGTATGTGTGTTTTTAAAACCATCATGCATAACTTTCCTATCATACTGCCACGGCCTACCTAATAAAACATGACATGCATGCATAGGTATAACATCACATAAAAGACTCTCCTTATAGCTATTACCAATGGAAAATGAAAGCAAAACTTGAGAGTTTACAGGAATACCTTTGTTTTGATTCAACCATTGAATCATGTATGGCTTGGGGTGTGGAGTGGCGGTGAGATTAAGCTTGTCCACCATAGTCTTTGAAGCGACATTAGTGCAACTTCCTCCATCAATGATAAGCGAACAGATGTTACCTTTAACTGTACATTTTGTGTGGAATATTGCTTCCCTTTGTGGGTTTGGATCTTTGGCTTTGACCCAACTAAGAGCTCTTCGCATAACCAATAATTCTCCTTCATCCGGGTATATTATTTCCTCATCAAGTTCAGCATCGTCACAGAAATCCTCCTCGTTTTCCTCTTGATGATCATCAAATTCAACCAAGTTCACCATTTTTCGGTTTGGGCATTTGGAAGAAATATGTCCTAGGCCTTGACACTTAAAACATCTCCTAGGTGTGAATGAATTGGTGTTTGGTTTGGTTGTATTGGGCATGCTTAGGGGCTGATTTGAATTATTGTTTTGCAAAGCTTTTGAATCTTGTGAATGGGCTTTAGAATAGGAATGGGGAGTGTTCTTTTGGTAGGAATTAAAATTGGTCGTTCTTGTTGAAGTGAAACGTGAGGTTTCCTTCATTTTAGTTCTTTGTTGTTTATCCACTTTATGTGCAAGGTTAATTAAATCATCAAGGCAAGCATAAGGTTGTAATTCAACAATGTTTCTGATTTTTGAATCTAAACCATTTAAAAATCTTACCAAAGTTTGATGATCATCCTCCTTAAGGTCGCATCTCATGATCATTGTCTCGAACTCTCGACCATACTCTTCTACACTCCTGCCATCTTGTTGTAGATGTTGAAGTTTGGTGAAATTCTCTTGCATGTAGTATGAAGGCAGAAACTTTTCCTTCATTTGCTTTTTCATCTTTTCCCATGATCTAATCTTGTCTTTCCCTTCTCTTTCTCATTTTGCACATTTGCTAGCCCACCAAGTAGAAGCATATTTGCGCAATTTTAAGGCTACTATCTTTACCTTCTTTTCTTCATCTGTATTCTTGTAATCAAATACTCTTTCAACAGTTCTTACCCATTCAAGGAACTCATCTCCATCTAATCTTCCTTCAAATTCTGGAATGTCGACTTTAAGATCATCTCCACGGCTTGTTTGCCTATTAACTTTAGGACTTTCAGATTCATAATACCCACCTTCCCTTAAGGTGCGTTTTAGGTCTAAAAACTCTTTAAGTTGGGCTCGTAAGTAATTAATGGTGGCATTTTGCTCTTCAACAATTCTGCTCAAATCACTTGTTTCTCCTTCACCACTTTGAGACATGGTGTTTTTTGCTTTGCGAATGAACAAAATTAAGGCTCGGAGCGTAGCCTTGGCTCTGATACCAAGATGATATAGGTTGGCTATGTTTTGAACAAGGACCAAACTATATGCACACGTATGTTTTGAGGTTTCGAAATTTCAGCAATTAAGGCTGAAGTGTAGGTGATATTGTAAAATGTTTTTTCTGTGATTTTTGTGGGTTTTGTAATAAGAAGAACTAAGAAAAGATATGTTGAATTGAACAACTTGAAAATGGCTGATCCAAGGATTAATTTGATACAGATTCACCACAAATTAAAACCAAGGGCTCCTAAGAACACATTCAAACTTTAAGCCAAAAGAATGAAAATCATAGGAACTTCAACTTACTAAAACCAATCCAAGTTAAAGTAAATTGCAAAGAGAGAACAAAGGGATTTGCTCAAGGGTTGTTTTGTATTCAGAATGTAAAAATCAGGTTGTTTATTACAAGAGTTCATACATCCTATTTATACTAAAGCATTCAGCAATGAGTACAAACTTTGAAAATGACAGTACAACCAAAATGGCAATAAAATGCAACAGCTAGTAAAAGAACAAGGAGATTTTTGCTGATTTTTTTTTTGTTGTCTCTAACAGCTAGTTTTGTTGTCTCCAACAGCTAGTTTTTCTTTGGGATTTGAAAATCAGCTCTTCTATCTTCTTGGGATTATTTGTGGCTGATTTGTAAGAGATATTATCATAAAAATCCCACTCAATCTTCAAAACATATGGCTGTGGTAAATCAGCTGGTTTTGAAGAATGCAACGGCTCAATTTGGAGAATCTGATTGCTTGTTTTGATCCATGCGTTTTAATTTTGTAAAGAACGTCCCATGAGCAAAATAAATATTACACTCAATAAAATAAAAATTACAACTCGACTAACTAAACATGAGACATGATTAAGCTTGATCCTAAACCTGGCTTAATCATCTCTAAGACTTTGTTTCATTATAAAAATGAAAATACAAAATAAAAATTAAAGAAGAAGATTTAGTTCATGATTACAAAATTAAAAGACTTAACATTTGAACCTTGAATTTGAGCATCTTCCATATGATGAATCATGGTATTGATCCGTGTTAGTTCATCAGAACCAGATGTAGGTGATCCTACATCAATCCTGCTCAAGCAAAGAAGGCTTCCTCACTTCAGGAGGAATAAGTTAATACTCAAGGCTATTGGACCACTTCAGATAATTATTAAATATGGAGACAACTCAATGAAATTAAAAATAACAGAAGGATTTGGCAAACCTCTTACCTTCAAAGCAAGGGACTTAGCTCCTTACTTAGGGGATGCTGAATTGAGGACAATTCCTTCTAAAGAAGGGGGGAATGAACCATATTGGGATGGTTCAATGATGACTCACACAAGGAACAAGGATGAAGAACAAAGCAATAAGGCATATTCCATCAATGAGACAGAACCAACAACAGAAAAGGAGGATGCAAGGCTCAAAGCTACAACACAACAGGTCCTGATCAATAATGGCGGCCAGTTGACCTTGCACGCCTTGCCCAGATCAGCCAATAAGGATTCAGAGGCCATGGAAGATGAAAATGGAATCTTGGTACATGGAACTTCATGCCTTGGCCCAAGGACATTACTATACATCATGGAAAACCCATTGAAACCAGCTATGAAGGTCAGCCAGTCAACAGGTTGCCAGAACAGAGCAGATCAGCACTTCAGAATTGTTCTGACCAGCTGACCTAGCACGCTTTGGCCCGATCATGTTTCATGGTATCTTGTGCCACCAAGGGTACAAATGGAATCTCTACACTAGGAACTTGCTACCAAGACTCTTAGTGACCATTATAAACCTTTGGAAGGACACAAGAAAGTGTGTGGAAGGTCACCTAGTCAACAAGTTGCTGTCAGAAATCAGAATGCTTAGTTTAGTGTGTTTTTCATTCTTTTAAATGAGCACATGTTGTGCACGTGTTCCTTTATGACCGTTATTATTATTTGGACGTGTTCCTATAAATAGATGGCATTAGCCTTGTAACAAACAAGTTTAAGTTTGAAAATTTCAGAAATCAGAATTCATTGGATATTTGATCCTTTGTTTCTTCCTTGAATGTGTATGAACATTCAACGATCTTGAGTAGTGCAAGATCATCACCTTTTGCAACTGAGAGTAGTCCTTGGTTGTACTTAGGGAATTGTTGGCCTTGGAGGATTAAAACTCCTAGTCTTTCAATTCAAGATTCACCTTACAAACATTGTTCTGTTTGTGTGAATCATATCACTGTTACGAGTGTGTTTTGGGCTTGTTTGGTTGTTACATTGCGTGGATTTGAAGGCTGGTTTGCATCTTCACATTACATTGAAGAATTCCAACCCAAACACGCATCAAGAATGAACAAGGATCAATGATCAATAAAGAATGAACGATGAAGAATGAACAAGGATCAATGATTAATGAACAATGAACGTTGAAGAATGAACAAGGATCAATGATCATAGAAGAATGAACGATGAAGAATGAACAAGGATCAATGTTCAATGAAGAAAGAACGATGTAGAATGAACAAGGATCAATGGTCAATGACGAATGAACGATGAAGAATGAACAAGGATCAATGATCAATGAAGAATGAACGATTAAGAATGAACAAGGATCAATGATCAATGACGAATGAACGATGAAGAATGAACAAGGATCAATGATCAATGAAGAATGAACAAGGATCAATGAAGAATGAACAAGGATCAATGATCAATGAAGAATGAACGATAAAAGAATGAACAAGGATCAATAATCAATGACGAATGAACGATGAAGAATGAACAAGGATCAATGATCAATGAAGAATGAACAAGGATCAATGGTCAATAAAGAATGAACGATGAAGAATGAACAAGGATCAATGATCAATGAAGAATGAACGATGAAGAATGAACAAGGATCAATGATCAATGAAGAATGAACGATGAAGAATGAACAAGGATCAATGAACAATGACGAATGAACGATGAAGAATAAACAAGGATCAATGATCAATGACGAATGAGCGATGAAGAATCAACAAGGATCAATGATCAATGAAGAATGAACGATAAAGAATGAACAAGGATCAATGATCAATGAAGAATGAATGATGAAGAATGAATAAGGATCAATGATCAATGAAGAATGAATGATGAAGAATGAACAAGGATCAATGATCATTGAAGAATTAACATGAATCAATGATCAATGAAGAATAAATGATGAAGAATGAAAAAGGATCAATGATCAATGACGAATGAACGATGAAGAATGAACTAGGAACAATGAACAATGACGAATGATCAACGAAGAATGAACAAGGATCAATGGTCAATGAAGAATGAACGATGAAGAATGAACAAGGATCAATGATCAATGAAGAATGAACGATGAAGAATGAACAAGGATCAATGATTAATGAAGAATGAACGATGAAGAATGAAAAGGATCAATGAGCAATGACGAATGAACGATGAAGAATGAAAAAGGATCAATGATCAATGAAGAATGAACAAGGATCAATGATCAATGAAGGATGAACGATGAAGAATGAACAAGGATCAATGATCAATGAAGAATGAACGATGAAGAATGTATAAGGATCAATGATCATTGAAGAATGAACAAGGATCAATGGTCAATAAAGAATGAACGATGAAGAATGAAGCAGGATCAATGATCAATGACGAATGAACGATGAAGAATGAACAAGGATCAATGGTCAATAACGAATCAACGATGAAGAATGATCAAGGATCGATGATCAATAAAGAATGAACGATGAAGAATGAACAAGGATCAATGATCAATGACGAATGAAAGATGAAGAATGAACAAGGATCAATGATCAATGAAGAATGAATGATGAAGAATGAATAAGGATCAATGATCAATGAAGAATGAACGATGAAGAATGAACAAGGATCAATGAACAATGACGAATGAAAGATGAAGAATGAACAAGGATCAATGATCAATGAAGAATGAACGATGAAGAATGAACAAGGATCAATGATCAATGACGAATGAAAGATGAAGAATGAACAAGGATCAATGATCAATGAAGAATGAACAAGGATCAATGGTCAATATGCACCATATTTGACATGGTGCAGGTTTCTAAGAATGCATGAATGGGAACAGCTCATGGTTTTAGAAGGAACAGCATGGAAATGGGAACAACTCATGGTTTCAGAACAGTTCAGCAGCAAACTCACGACCAGGCCACCTTGCAGATGTGCCTGCGCCTTTACCATGGAGATCTGGGCCTAACAAATCATGGGGACGTCATCTCTATACATAGGCCTAGCCATAAAAGTCTAAGAGCCATGATGGTAGTGCACACAATCGCCTAGAACACAAGCACAAGGGAACCCGCTCGCTGATCCTAATCAAAACAGTACAGCAGCAACTTGCGACCAGGCCACCTTGCACGACACGTGGAGACCAAACCTGTGCATGTAGGACCTGAGCTACGGTAGAAATGGAATCTTCATACAAGGATCTTTCCATCAAGAGTCTAAGTTTCCATTTCCAAATATGGGAAGTCATTCAACAAGTGAGCCCAAGGTCACCCAGTCGCCAGTTTTAATCTGAAGTCATTGTAGAGTATTTTTGTTGTTTGTTATGTTTTTAAGTGTGCACATGTTTTGCACGTGGTTGTTTTTAGCCGTTGGAGTATAGAACTCTATAAATAGGACTTTAGGCCTCGTGTAAATGCATCCAATATTGATTAATTCAGTTTCACTTCTCAAATTTACGTTCAAGTACTGAAATTCTTCCTTTTCCTTTTCCTTGTGTGGTTGTGTGTGTTTGTTCAATCAGTCACAACACATTGAGTGAGAAAACATCTCTGAAAACTAGATTGAGGAACAATCTAGTGTGTAACCTTTCCACAAGAGTGAGTGAAGCTTTGATCCAAGATCAAATACGTTATCTCATGAGCCGATTGCTTTAGTTCTTGAAGTACTTGGTTTTAATCCTTTTAAATCTGAATTTGTTACATGTCTAACTTGGGTTGAAGATTAAGTGAAGCTACATATATATTGGTTGGACGTCACTTTGATAGGTCCAAGTTTAGCTATGTTTTTTAAAGTCTTTTTACCACTTAAATCTGATTAATTAGCTACTGCATGCTTAGGGAACAACTTAAATCAGCCTAATGCATGCTTTGGAGGCTATTTAATGTTGTTTTGTGAGTTCCAATGCTTGTTCCCCATGCTTGGACGTCCCACCTTAATTTCTCTTGCTTTTTAGCTTCCTTTTGCTGTTGTAACTCTATTTAAAGAGAGCTATTCATGAATGAAAGTTCAGACTTGTTTTATGAATCAACCTTTGTGTTTTCTTCTTGCCTATCTTTGTGTTTGTCCAAGGTTAACAAGAGTTCTTTAATACTTTGAGTGTGTTCTTGAGTATTAAACTAGGGGAGATTGAGTTTGTCTTGTCTCTAGCCTAAATACTATTGCATTGAGTTTGTTCTTGTGCTTTGGTTGTCCTATTTTCATTCAAATATACATTCTGTCCAAATTACTTCTTCTTTCTTTTCTTTTGTCCTTCTCCTTCCTTAATCATTTAGGAAGTCTTGAATTAGCATTTACATCATTTGGTATCAGAGCTTTGGTATTTTAAAGAGTGTTTCAAAGTGTTAATTCATTCAAAATAAACACAAAATATCAGACTTGCTGTTGTGTTGCTTTCGGTTTTTCATTTAAAAAAAAAAAAAAAAAAAAAAAAAAAAAATTATGGCTGAAGAAAACCTCGCTGAGCTATTGAGATCAATCAATTTGAGGTTAGAAAGAATGGAGAAAAAAAATGAAGAGCGTGAGATTGAAAAACAAAAGCAAGATACAAGAATGGATGCTATGGCTGATATGCTTTTAAAAGCTACAAGAAAAATTGGTGAGATTGAAAATGAGGATTCTAGTAGTGGAAATAATTATAAATCTTTTGATGAAGATAGGGGGCTTAGAATTGATCTTCCAGAATTCGATGGAGGTCATGATAGCGAATCATTTCTTGATTGGCTAAGGCAAATTGAAACCGTGTTTGAATATAAGGAGTATGATGATAAAAAGAAGTTTAAGCTTGCTGTTCTTAAACTCACTAAACTTGCTGCCTTATGGTACGAAAATGTTAAAGCAAATAGAAGAAGAGAAGGAAAAAATAAAATGGACTCTTGGGAAAAATTTAAAAAAAAGATGAGGAATAAATGGGTGAGTAAGGAGTATGAGCAGGAGCAATACTTGAAACTTACACATCTTTCACAAGAAAATGAGATGAGTGTGGAAGAATACATTAGAGAGTTTGAAAAACTATGTTTGATTTGTGATTTGCAAGAGAAGGAAGCCTTTAAAATTGCTCGTTTCATTAAAGGGCTGTCCAAAAATATTTGTAGAAAAGTGGAAGTTACTCATTATGCTTCTTTTAGTGATGTTTGCAAATTGGCTTTGAAATATGAAGCACAATCCAAGGAAGAGAAAGAGAAGGAAAAGCCTAAGTTTCCTTACAAAGGTACTTCGAAGTTTACTCCTTCCAACTCAAAAGGGAGTACTTTTCAAAGTAAGGCTTTCCCATCTAGTTTTATAAGCGAAAAATCGAAAGAAAAGGCTGTTGTGTCGCCTAGTGAACTTGCAACAAGGAGGAAATGTTTTAAATGTCATGGAAGAGGACATATTGCTAGTGAATGTCCTAGCAAGGCTGTTTTAACATCTACTCAGTGTGCTATTATGGATGAAGAGGAAAAAATGTATAATTTTGTGGCAAATGAAGTGGAAGATTTGGAGGATGATTATGAGGAGGAAATACAACCAGAAGATGAGTACAATATGATGGTGGTTCGAAAAGTGCTATTTAGTGAGCCACAAGCTGATTTGAAGCAACGCCACAATTTGTTTCATACTAGATGCAAAATTGGAGAGAAGACTTGCAATGTTATAGTTGATAGCGGTGCACAAACTGATGTAGTATCATCTGAAGTTGTGAGTAAGCTGAAGTTAGCTACTAGAGATCATGAAGAACCTTACAAGTTGAATTGGTTGAATGATAGCACTGGAATAAGGGTGAGGAAGCAAGCTTTGGTTTCTTATTCTATTGGAGGCTTTGAAGATGAAAGATGGTGCGATGTAATTCCCATGGATGCTTGTCACTTGCTGCTTGGAAGACCATGGCAATTTGATCACAATTCGGAGCATAGAGGAAAAAGTAATGAGTATATTGTAACAAAAAAAGATGGTAGAAAAGTCAAATTAATTCCCTTACCCCCTAAAGTTGCTAAGAAAGAAAAAGACAAAAGCAACTATCTTGTAACATGTAATGAGTTTGAAAAAATAGTGGATGAATATGGTGGTGGTTATGCTTTGGTTCTAAGGACCAAAGATCAGATTAGTACTTCTTGTGATAACTCATCTTCCTTAAATGAGTTATTAGAAGAGTACAAAGATGTATTTCCAAATGACTTGCCCAAGGGCCTCCCACCAATAAGAGGCATTGAGCACGCCATTGACTTGATTCCTGGAGCACCTTTGCCAAATAAAGCTGCTTATAGATGTAACCCCGAGGAAAGTAAAGAGCTTGAGAGGCAAGTGAGTGAGTTGATTGAAAGGGGCTACGTGAGAGAAAGTCTTAGTCCTTGTGCTGTCCCTGCCCTTTTAGTGCCTAAGAAAGATGGCACTTGGAGAATGTGTGTAGATAGTAGATCCATAAATAACATAACCATCAAATACCGTTTTCCTATGCCTAGGTTGCAAGATATGCTTGATGAATTAAGTGGAGCCTTAGTCTTTTCAAAAATAGATTTAAGGAGTGGTTATCATCAAATGAGAATAAGGGAAGGGGATGAATGGAAAACTGCTTTTAAAACAAAACAAGGGTTATATGAGTGGTTAGTGATGCCATTTGGGCTTTGCAATGCTCCAAGTTCTTTCATGAGGTTAATGAATGAGGTTCTCCGTCCTTTTCTTAATAATTTTGTTGTTGTTTACTTGGATGATATTCTAGTGTATAGTAAAAACAATGAAGACCATATGGTGCATTTGAAGAGGTTGTTTGAAAAATTGAGGGAAGTAAAGTTGTATGGAAAGCTTGAGAAGTGTTTTTTCATGACCCCTAGTGTGTCATTTTTGGGATACATTGTGACTAGAGAAGGAGTGCAAGTAGATCCAGAAAAGGTTAAGGCAGTTAAGTCTTGGTTGGCTCCAACCAATGTGCATGAGGTAAGGAGTTTTCATGGGCTTGCTTCTTTCTATAGGCGGTTCATTAGAAACTTCTCTTCTATTATGGCTCCCATTACCGAGTTAACAAAAAAGGGTGAATTTGAATGGACTGAAAATGCTCAAAGGGCTTTTGATAAAGTCAAATACATGCTTTGCAATGCACCTATACTTGTTCTCCCTGATTTTAACAACGTGTTTGAAGTAGAGTGTGATGCAAGTGGGGTTGGAATAGGGGCTGTCCTTATTCAAGAAAAGAAGCCAGTAAGTTTCTTTAGTGAGAAGTTAAGTGAGGCTAAATTGAATTACTCTACTTATGATCGTGAATTTTATGCCATCGTTAGAGCTCTTGATCATTGGTCTCATTACCTTAGACCAAAACCCTTTGTTCTTCATTCTGATCATGAGGCTTTAAAGTTCATAAATGGGCAACAAAAACTTAATAAAAGACATGCAAAGTGGGTAGAATTTCTTCAATCATTTACCTTTAGCTCCAAATATAAAGATGGAAAAAGTAATATTGTAGCTGATGCTTTATCTCGAAGACCATACTTGCTTTCTATGGTGGATGCTAAGGTTTTGGGTTTTGAACAACTCAAGGAGTATTACAAAGATGATCCTGATTTTGCTAATGAATTTCCAAAGCCATCGAAAGATTACGTTGATCAAGATGGTTATCTTTTTAAAGGTAACAAGTTGTGTGTTCCTAAAGGTGGCATTCGTGAATTGTTGGTAAGAGAAGTTCATAGTGGTGGATTGGCTGGTCATTTTGGCATTCAAAAGACTCTTGATATTCTTGGTGAGCATTTCTATTGGCCAAGGATGATCAGGGATGTTACTTTAGTTGTGGAGAGATGTGCTACATGTCAAAAGTCAAAAGGGCATTTCACAAAGGGGCTTTATACTCCATTACCTGTTCCAGATTCTCCTTGGGAAAGTGTTAGCATGGATTTCATTGTTGGGCTACCGCGGACTCAAAGGGGTAGAGATAGCATTATGGTGGTGGTAGATAGATTTTCCAAAATGGCTCATTTTGTAGCTTGTAATAAAACAGATGATGCAGTAAAAGTGGCTGAATTGTACTTCAAGGAAATTGTCAAACTACATGGCATTCCTCGAAGTATAGTTTCGGATAGGGACTCCAAGTTTTTAAGTCACTTTTGGAGGACCCTATGGAAGTTGGTTGGTACCAAGTTACTATTTAGCACCTCTCATCATCCCCAAACTGATGGGCAAACAGAGGTGACAAATAGAACTTTGGGTGCTTTGTTACGTGGTCTTGTGAGCAAAACGCAGAAAGATTGGGACACGAAACTAGCCCATGCGGAGTTTGCTTACAATAGGGCTCATTCTTTAACTACTTCTCGTTCTCCTTTTGAAGTAGTGTATGGAGTGAATCCATTTGTGCCTGTTGATTTGATTCCCTTGCTGAAAACTAATATGGTAGAAAAAGATGCAAAAAAGAGGGTGGAAACCTTTCAAAAAACCTGTGAGCAAGTAAAGAAAAGAATTGAGGAGATGAATAAAAAATACCAAGAGAGAGCAAACAAAAAAAGGAAACAACCCATATTTAACCCTGGGGATTTGGTTTGGCTTCATTTGAGAAAAGAGAGATTTCCGAAGCTTCGCAAAAACAAGCTCATGCCTCGTTCTGATGGTCCGTTTAAAGTACTTGAGAGGGTAAATGATAATGCATACAAGATTGAACTTCCTGATGAGTTGATGGGTGTTAGTGCTACTTTTAATGTGGGCGATTTGTCACCGTACTTGGATGATTCAAGTTTGAGGACAAACTCTTCAAAAGAAGGAGAGAATGATCCAAGATTAAATACGTTATCTCATGAGCCGATTGCTTTAGTTCTTGAAGTACTTGGTTTTAATCCTTTTAAATCTGAATTTGTTACATGTCTAACTTGGGTTGAAGATTAAGTGAAGCTACATATATATTGGTTGGACGTCACTTTGATAGGTCCAAGTTTAGCTATGTTTTTTAAAGTCTTTTTACCACTTAAATCTGATTAATTAGCTACTGCATGCTTAGGGAACAACTTAAATCAGCCTAATGCATGCTTTGGAGGCTATTTAATGTTGTTTTGTGAGTTCCAATGCTTGTTCCCCATGCTTGGACGTCCCACCTTAATTTCTCTTGCTTTTTAGCTTCCTTTTGCTGTTGTAACTCTATTTAAAGAGAGCTATTCATGAATGAAAGTTCAGACTTGTTTTATGAATCAACCTTTGTGTTTTCTTCTTGCCTATCTTTGTGTTTGTCCAAGGTTAACAAGAGTTCTTTAATACTTTGAGTGTGTTCTTGAGTATTAAACTAGGGGAGATTGAGTTTGTCTTGTCTCTAGCCTAAATACTATTGCATTGAGTTTGTTCTTGTGCTTTGGTTGTCCTATTTTCATTCAAATATACATTCTGTCCAAATTACTTCTTCTTTCTTTTCTTTTGTCCTTCTCCTTCCTTAATCATTTAGGAAGTCTTGAATTAGCATTTACATCAAGCTTAGAGAAAGGTCGTGGATTCAACGTAAAGGTGAGTGAAGCCTGAAGAGGGAGACCACGAGGCTGGCCTGAGAATCAAGAAGTGCTTTCTTGGGTATATACTGGTGAGGATTGTGTGTGTTTCCGCATTTTACAGACTATCTCCTAAGGTGAGAGTGATTCAGTGCAAGATTGTGAGTCTGAGGGACCCAATCTTGGTGCAAATTGGTATCAGAGCGTAAGTGACGAGAGGGCAAAACCCACCATTGTTGAAGAAGAACGAAGAAAATCACACAGGAATATCAGAGGAAAATTTCAGATTCTGTCAGTTTTGGGGTTTGAAACTTGATCGATTTAGAGAACCGTTTGAGGTTATTTTTCAAAACTGTTTTTACACCAGATTCTTCATTGAGTTGGTGAACATTTGGCTTTTGAATTATTGGATTTGGTGGAGGAGTGAAGGAGATATGCATGATTCTTCACAGACTGCGCACAATTGATCAGTTTTGTGCACTGTGGTAAGTTGTCTTCGAAAACCCATCAATATTCTTTTCTTTGGCCTTCATTTTCCATCACATTATCAATCACTATCCTATATTCATCAAACCACATCATTTGTGCACTTTTACATACGTTTTATAGGTTTCTTGAATGACCCATTCATTGTGTTTTTTGCAAAATACAGAATAGTTGAAGTTTTCTTTGTCTTCTGTATTTTATCTCTTCATCCATCATTTTTGAGTCTTTTTCATTGTTTCTTTTTTTCACATTGATTCATTTTGAGTCTATTTTTTGGTGAACCTTGTTGTGTAGTCATGGGAATTGTGGAAAAAAAAGATGCGCAAGTGTTTTTGACCAAAGGTCACAGAAACAATTCAGACTGTATGTGTGTAGTAAAATTTGATTTGTGATCAAACCAGACATTATTTTTGAGTAATTTAAATTTGGGGTGTTTGTAGACATCTTGACTTGTGTTGTCACCAATTTTTATCATTATTGGAGTTGATTTGGTTGGGTTCACAGTAGTGAAAGTTAAGCACACAGATTCTGAAATTGTGCTGTTGGGTTTTGTTTGTTTCTGTTTTGTGCACACAAAATTCCCAAACTTCGTGTCCTTTTTCTGTCTTTCTTTTCTTCTCATCCTTTATTGAGTCTAGAAGATGAAATCATCAAAGGTAAACACAGTTAAATATATCGCATTTCATGAAATGGAACATACATTAGAGGATAAAATCAAGCTACAATCATTGGAGGATGAGGAAGCCCATCTTGAACATTTAAAAGCGATGTATGCACAAGTTGGGTGTTGGTTGCAAGTTGATAATTTGCAGGAACAATTGAGGAATGTTTGGGGTCAAATATATGAGTTGAAGATGGCAATGTGTTATGCTCATGACAAGAGAATATTTCAGAAAATATTGCAAAGGCAACATGGTGACTCAAAATTGGTGATTGTTCATAAGTATGATCCCTATGCTAAACCGCCGAGGATTGAATTTGAGATCATTCCCAAGCATGTGGAAGAACAAACATCATTGGCTTTTTCTCATGATGATATACAAAATCAAATAATGAAGAAGTGGTTGAAACACCTTGTGTAGAGATTAATGATGATCTTGAAGCCGTGGTGGAAACACCTTGTGCAGAGATTGATGGTGATTTTGAAGACGTGGTTGAAACACCTTCTGTTGGGAGTGTTGATGATCTTGAAGAGGTTGTTGAGTCAACTTGCATGGAGAATGTTGGTTCTACAATAGAATGCTTTGTAGTAGTGGATTCTCATCCAAGGTTAGAGGATGGTTTACAAGTTGTGGAAACTAGGAAGCATGAGTTTGCCAAGGTGGATTTTGTGCTTGAAAAATCGCCTTTAGTGGATTACATTCATGTGGAAAGATTTGTTGAGTTTAACCCTATAAAAATTCGAGGTCGAATTTTTTCTAAGAAGGGGAGAATGAAACTAGTTAAGTGTTGTATTGGTAATACAAGCAAGCTAATCTTCTTGGTAAGCTTGTTTAACATATGGGTTTGGTTCATTATGCAAGTGAGGACAAAAGCATTCTTCCTTACATGTGTGATGATCATGGGGAACATGGTTTCTAACTTAACTGAAACAAGTACGTGGCATTAACAGTAGATATGAAGTCATGAGTTACTAAGGAAACAAGATTGTCAAGAGCTGTGGAGTATACGGAGGTTTATGAGTAGAATTTGTGTTGGTTTTTCATAGTACCCAACATCATGATGTGATCAGTTCAATGAGTATTTGGTTTGTACAAATGAGTATTTGTAAAGCATTACAGTAGCAGCCAGTTAGAAGATCACTTGCAGCAGCTGTGTATACAACGTTTGAATATCAGAATGTGCAGCTCTGAACGGTGAACACAACAGCTCAATGTACACCAACAACAATGGCTCAGCAAGCAGTGTTCCATGCAAGATCATAATGTGCAGTACAGTTGGATTGAGGGCAAAAAGTTACAAGTGGTTCAGAGGGTGTAAATCATTGTGCACGTGAAACAATAGGTTCATTAAGACAGCAGTAGCAGGTGCATCAGGTGCAGCATAGGAAGTTCTTCTGAAAGCAATCATGCATGGGAATTCAAGAATTGAGGACAATTCTTTTCTAAGAAGCGGAGTTTGCACCATATTTGACATGGTGCAGGTTTCTAAGAATGCATGAATGGGAACAGCTCATGGTTTCAGAAGGAACAGCATGGAAATGGGAAAAACGCATGGTTTCAGAACAGTTCAGCAGCAAACTCGCGACCAGGCCACCTTGCAGATGTGCCTGAGCCTTTACCATGGAGCTCTGGGCCTAAAAAATCATGGGGACGTCATCTCTATACATAGGCCTAGCCATAAAGGTCCAAGAGCCATGATGGTAGTGCACACAATCGCCTAGAACACAAGCACAAGGGAACCCGCTCGCTGATCCTAATCAGAACAGTACAGCAGCAACTTGCGACCAGGCCACCTTGCACGACACGTGGAGACCAAACCTGTGCATCTAGGACCTGAGCTACGGTAGAAATGGAATCTTCATACAAGGATCATTCCATCAAGAGTCTAAGTGTCCAATTCAAAGCATGGGAAGTCATATAACAAGCGAGCCCAAGGTCACCCAGTCGCCAGTTTTAATCTAAAGGCATTGTAGCGTATTTTTGTTGTTTGTTATGTTTTTAAGTGTGCACATGTTTTGCACATGGTTGTTTTTAGCCGTTGAAGTATAGAACTCTATAAATAGGACTTTAGGCCTCGTGTAAATGCATCCAATATTGATTAATTCAGTTTCATTTCTCAAATTCACGTTCAAGTACTGAAATTCTTCCTTTTCCATTTCCTTGTGTGGTTGAGTGTGTTTGTTCAACCAGTCACAACAAATTGAGTGAGAAAACATCTCTGAAAACTAGATTGAGGAACAATCTAGTGTGTAACCTTTCCACAAGAGTGAGTGAAGCTTAGAGAAAGGTCGTGGATTCAACACAAAGGTGAGTGAAGCCTGGAAAGGGAGACCACGAGGCTGGCCTGAGAATCAAGAAGTGCTTTCTTGGGTATATACTGGTGAGGATTATGTGTGTTTCCGCATTTTACAGACTATCTCTAAAGGTGAGAGTGATTCAGTGCAAGATTGTGAGTCTGAGGGACCCAATCTTGGTGCAAAATAAAGAATGAACGATGAAGAATGAACAAGGATCAATGATCAATGAAGAATGAACAAGGATCAATGATCAATGAAGAATGAACGATGAAGAATGAACAAGGATCAATGAACAATGACGAATGAACGATGAAGAATGACAAGGATCAATGATCAATGAAGAATAAACGAAGAAGAATGAACAAGGATCAATGATCAATGAAGAATGAACGATGAAGAATGAACAAGGATCAATGATCAATGAAGAATGAACGATGAAGAATGAACAGGGATCAACTATCATTGAAGAATGAACAAGGATCAATACTCAATAAAGAATGAACGATGAAGAATGAACAAGGATCAATGATCAATGACGAATGAACGATGAAGAATGAACAAGGATCAATGGTCAATAACGAATCAATGATGAAGAATGAACAAGGATCGATGATCAATAAAGAATGAACGATGAAGAATGAACAAGGATCAATGATCAATGACGAATGAAAGATGAAGAATGAACAAGGATCAATGATCAATGAAGAATGAACGATGAAGAATGAACAAGGATCAATGATCATTGAAGAATAAACAAGGATCAATGGTCAATAAAGAATGAACGATGAAGAATGAAGAAGGATCAATGATCAATGAAGAATGAACGATGAAGAATGAACAAGGATCAATGATCAATGACGAATGAACGATGAAGAATAAACAAGGATCAATGATCAATGAAGAATGAACGATGAAGAATGAACAAGGATCAATGATTAATGAACAATGAACACTGAAGAATGAATAAGGATCAATGATCATTGAAGAATGAACGATGAACAATGAACAAGGATCAATGATTAATGAACAATGAACGCTGAAGAATGAACAAGGATCAATGATCATTGAAGAATGAACGATGAAGAATGAACAACGATCAATCATCAATGAAGAATGAACGATGTAGAATGAACAAGGATCAATGGTCAATGACGAATAAACGATGAAGAAGGAACAAGGATCAATGATCAATGAAGATTGAACGATGAAGAATGAACAACTATCAATGATCAATGAAGAATGAACGATGAAGAATGAACAACGATCAATGATAAATGAAGAATGAACGATGAAGAATGAACAAGGATCAATGATCAATGAAGAATGAACGATGAATAATGAACAAGGATCAATGAACAACGACTAATGAACGATGAAAAATGAACAAGGATCAATGATCAATGAAGAATGAACGATGAAGAATGAACAAGGATCAATGATCAATAAAGAATGAACGATGAAGAATGAACAACGATCAATGATAAATGAAGAATGAACGATGAAGAATGAACAAGGATCAATGATCAATGAAGAATGAACGATGAACAATAAACAACGACGAATGAACGATGAAAAGTGAACAAGGATCAATGATCAATGACGAATGAACGATGAAGAATGAACAAGGATCAATGATCAATAAAGAATAAACGATGAAGAATGAACAAGCATCAATGGTCAATGAAGAATGAAAGATGAAGAATGAACAAGGATCAATGATCAATCAAGAACGAACGATGAAGAATGAACAAGGATCAATGATCAACGAAGAATGAACGATGAAGAATGAACAAGGATCAATGATCATTGAAGAATGAACGATGAAGAATGAACAAGGATCAATGATGAATGAAGAATGAATGATGAAGAATGAATAAGGTTCAATGATCAATGACGAATGAACGATGAAGAATGAACAAGGATCAATGATCAATGAAGAATGAACGATGAAGAATGAACAAGGATCAATGATTAATGAACAATGAACGCTGAAGAATGAACAAGGATCAATGATCATTGAAGAATGAACGATGAAGAATGAACAAGGATCAATGTTCAATGAAGAATGAACGAGGAAGATTGAACAAGGATCAATGATCAATGACGAATGAACAACGAAGAATTAACAAGGATCAATGATCAATGACGAATGAACGATGAAGAATGAACAAGGATCAATGATCAATGAAGAATGAACAATGAAGAATGAACAAGGATCAATGATCAATGAAGAATGAACGATAAAAGAATGAACAAGGATCAATAATCAATGACGAATGAACGAGGAAGAATGAACAAAGATCAATAATCAATGAAGAATGAACAAGGATTAATGGTCAATAAAGAATGAACGATGAAGGATGAACAAGGATCAATAATCAATGAAGAATGAACAAGGAAGAATGAACAAGGATCAATGATCAATGAAGAATGTACGATGAAGAATGAACAAGGATCAATGAACATTGACGAATGAACGATGAAGAATGAACAACGATCAATGATCAATGAAGAATGAACGATGAAGAATGAACAAGGATCAATGATCAATGAAGAATGAACGATGAAGAATGAACAAGGATCAATGGTCAATGAAGAATGAACGATGAAGAATGAACAAGGATCAATGATCAATTAAGAATGAACGATGAAGAATGAACAAGGATCAATGATCAATGACGAATGAACGATGAAGAATGAACAAGGATCAATCGTCAATAACGAATGAACGACGAAGAATGAACAAGGATCGATGATCAATAAAGAATGAACGATGAAGAATGAACAAGGATCAATGATCAATGACGAATGAACGATGAAGAATGAACAAGGATCAATGATCAATGAAGAATGAACGATAAATAATGAACAAAGATCAATGATCATTGAAGAATAAACAAGGATCAATGGTCAATAAAGAATGAACGATGAATAATGAAGAAGGATCAATGATCAATGAAGAATGAACGATGAAGAATGAACAAGGATCAATGATCATTGAAGAATAAACAAGGATCAATGGTCAATAAAGAATGAACGATGAAGAATGAAGAAGGATCGATGATCAATGAAGAATGAACGATGAAGAATGAACAAGGATCAATGATCAATGATGAATGAACGATGAAGAATGAACAAGGATCAATGGTCAATGAAGAATGAACGATGAAGAATCAACAAGGATCAATGATCAATTAAGAATGAACGATGAAGAATGAACAAGGATCAATGATCAATGACGAATGAAAGACTAAGAATGAAAAAGGATCAATGATCAATGAAGAATGAACGATGAAGAATGAACAAGGATTAATGATCATTGAAGAATAAACAAGGATCAATGGTCAATAAAGAATGAACGTTGAAGAATGCAGAAGGATCAATGTTCAATGAAGAATGAACGATGAAGAATGAACAAGGATCAATGATCAATAACGAATGAACGATGAAGAATGAACAAGGATTAATGATCAATGAAGAATGAACGATAAAGAATGAACAAGGATCAATGATCAATGAAGAATGATTGATGAAGAATGAATAAGGATCAATGATCAATGAAGAATGAATGATGAAGAATGAACAAGGATCAATGATCATTAAATAATGAACAAGGATCAATGATCAATGAAGAATGAATGATGAAGAATGAACAAGGATCAATGATTATTTAAGAATGAACGATGAAGAATGAACAAGGATCAATGAGCATTGAAGAATGAACGATGAAGAATAAACAAGGATCAATGATTAATGAACAATGAACACTGAAGAATGAATAAGGATCAATGATCATTGAAGAATGAAAGATGAAGAATGAACAAATATCAATGATTAATGAACAATGAACGCTGAAGAATGAACAAGGATCAATTATCATTGAAGAATGAACGATGAAGAATGAACAAGGATCAATTATTAATGAACAATGAAAGATGAAGAATGAACAAGTATCAATGATCATTGAAGAATTAACGATGAAGAATGTACAAGGGTCAATCATCAATGAACAATGAACGATGATTATTCACGAATGAACAATGAAGAATGAACAAGGATCAATGATCAATGAAGAATGAACAAGGAACAATGATCAATGAACGATGAAGAATGAACAAGGATCAATGATCAATGAAGAATGAATGATGATGAGCGAACAAGGATCAATGATCATTGAAGTATGAACGATAAGGAATGAACAAGGATCAATGATTATTGAAGAATGAACGATGAAGAATGAACAAGGATCAATGATCATTGAAGAATGAACGATGAAGAATGAGCAAGTATCAATGAGCATTGTAGAATGAACGTTGAAGTATGAATAAGGATCAATGAACAATGAACAATAAACGATGAAAAATGAACAAGGATCAATGATCATTGAAGAATGAATGATGAAGAATGAACAAGGATCAATGATCAATGAAGAATGAACAAGGATCAATGATCAATGAAGAATGAATGATGAAGAATGAACAAGGATCAATGATTATTTAAGAATGAACGATGAACAATCAACAAGGATCAATGATCATTGAAGAATGAACGATGAAGAATAAACAAGGATCAATGATTAATGAACAAATAACACTAAAGAATGAATAAGGATCAATGATCATTGAAGAACGAACGATGAAGAATGAACAAGGATCAATGATTAATGAACAATGAACGCTGAAGAATGAACAAGGATCAATGATCATTGAAGAATGAACGAAGAAGAATGTACAAGGATCAATAATCAATGAAGAATGAACGATGTAAAATGAACAAGGATCAATGGTCAATGACGAATGAACGATAAAGAATGAACAAGGATCAATGATCAATGAAGAATGAATGATGAACAATAAACAAGGATTAATGATCAATGACGAATGAACGATAAAAGAATGAACAAGGATCAATGGTCAATGACGAATGAACGATGAAGAATGAACAAGGATCAATGGTCAATAAAGAATGAACGATGAAGAATGAACAAGGATCAATGATCAATGAAGAATGAACGATGAAGAATGAACAAGGATCAATGGTCAATGAAGAATGAACGATGAAGAATGAACAAGGATCAATGATCAATTAAGAATGAACGATGAAGAATGAACAAGGATCAATGATCAATGACGAATGAACGATGAAGAATGAACAAGGATCAATCGTCAATAACGAATGAACGATGAAGAATGAACAAGGATCGATGATCAATAAAGAATGAACGATGAAGAATGAACAAGGATCAATGATCAATGAAGAATGAACGATGTAAAATGAACAAGGATCAATGGTCAATGACGAATGAACGATAAAGAATGAACAAGGATCAATGATTATTGAAGAATAAACAAGGATCAATGGTCAATAAAGAATGAACGATGAATAATGAAGAAGGATCAATGATCAATGAAGAATGAACGATGAAGAATGAACAAGGATCAATGATCATTGAAGAATAAACAAGGATCAATGGTCAATAAAGAATGAACGATGAAGAATGAAGAAGGATCGATGATCAATGAAGAATGAACGATGAAGAATGAACAAGGATCAATGATCAATGACGAATGAACGATGAAGAATGAACAAGGATCAATGGTCAATGAAGAATGAACGATGAAGAATGAACAAGGATCAATGATCAATTAAGAATGAACGATGAAGAATGACCAAGGATCAATGATCAATGACGAATGAAAGACTAAGAATGAAAAAGGATCAATGATCAATGAAGAATGAACGATGAAGAATGAACAAGGATTAATGATCATTGAAGAATAAACAAGGATCAATGGTCAATAACGAATGAACGTCGAAGAATGCAGAAGGATCAATGTTCAATGAAGAATGAACGATGAAGAATGAACAAGGATCAATGATCAATAACGAATGAACGATGAAGAATGAACAAGGATTAATGATCAATGAAGAATAAACGATAAAGAATGAACAAGGATCAATGATCAATGAAGAATGATTGATGAAGAATGAATAAGGATCAATGATCAATGAAGAATGAATGATGAAGAATGAACAAGGATCAATGATCATTAAATAATGAACAAGGATCAATGATCAATGAAGAATGAATGATGAAGAATGAAAAAGGATCAAAGATTATTTAAGAATGAACGATGAAGAATGAACAAGGATCAATGAGCATTGAAGAATGACCGATGAAGAATAAACAAGGATCAATGATTAATGAACAATGAACACTGAAGAATGAATAAGGATCAATGATCATTGAAGAATGAAAGATGAAGAATGAACAAATATCAATGATTAATGAACAATGAACGCTGAAGAATGAACAAGGATCAATTATCATTGAAGAATGAACGATGAAGAATGAACAAGGATCAATTATTAATGAACAATGAAAGATGAAGAATGAACAAGTATCAATGATCATTGAAGAATTAACGATGAAGAATGTACAAGGGTCAATCATCAATGAACAATGAACGATGATTATTCACGAATGAACAATGAAGAATGAACAAGGATCAATGATCAATGAAGAATGAACAAGGAACAATGATCAATGAACGATGAAGAATGAACAAGGATCAATGATCAATGAAGAATGAATGATGATGAGCGAACAAGGATCAATGATCATTGAAGTATGAACGATAAGGAATGAACAAGGATCAATGATTATTGAAGAATGAACGATGAAGAATGAACAAGGATCAATGATCATTGAAGAATGAACGATGAAGAATGAGCAAGTATCAATGAGCATTGTAGAATGAACGTTGAAGTATGAATAAGGATCAATGATCAATGAACGATAAACGATGAAAAATGAACAAGGATCAATGATCATTGAAGAATGAACGATGAAGAATGAACAAGGATCAATGATCAATGAAGAATGAACAAGGATCAATGATCAATGAAGAATGAATGATGAAGAATGAACAAGGATCAATGATTATTTAAGAATGAACGATGAACAATGAACAAGGATCAATGATCATTGAAGAATGAACGATGAAGAATAAACAAGGATCAATGATTAATGAACAACAAACACTAAAGAATGAATAAGGATCAATGATCATTGAAGAACGAACGATGAAGAATGAACAAGGATCAATGATTAATGAACAATGAACGCTGAAGAATGAACAAGGATGATTGATCATTGAAGAATGAACGAAGAAGAATGTACAAGGATCAATAATCAATGAAGAATGAACGATGTAAAATGAACAAGGATCAATGGTCAATGACGAATGAACGATAAAGAATGAACAAGGATCAATGATCAATGAAGAATGAATGATGAACAATAAACAAGGATTAATGATCAATGACGAATGAACGATAAAAGAATGAACAAGGATCAATGGTCAATGACGAATGAACGATGAATAATGAACAAGGATCAATGGTCAATAAACAATGAACGATGAAGAATGAACAAGGATCAATGATCAATGAAGAATGAACGATGAAGAATGAACAAGGATCAATGGTCAATGAAGAATGAACGATGAAGAATGAACAAGGATCAATGATCAATTAAGAATGAACGATGAAGAATGAACAAGGATCAATGATCAATGACGAATGAACGATGAAGAATGAACAAGGATCAATCGTCAATAACGAATGAACGATGAAGAATGAACAAGGATCGATGATCAATAAAGAATGAACGATGAAGAATGAACAAGGATCAATGATCAATGACGAATGAACGATGAAGAATGAACAAGGATCAATGACCAATGAAGAATGAACGATAAATAATGAACAAAGATCAATGATCATTGAAGAATAAACAAGGATCAATGGTCAATAAAGAATGAACGATGAATAATGAAGAAGGATCAATGATCAATGAAGAATGAACGATGAAGAATGAACAAGGATCAATGATCATTGAAGAATAAACAAGGATCAATGGTCAATAAAGAATGAACGATGAAGAATGAAGAAGGATCGATGATCAATGAAGAATGAACAAGGATCAATGATCAATGACGAATGAACGATGAAGAATGAACAAGGATCAATGGTCAATGAAGAATGAACGATGAAGAATGAACAAGGATCAATGATCAATTAAGAATGAACGATGAAGAATGAACAAGGATCAATGATCAATGACGAATGCAAGACTAAGAATGAAAAAGGATCAATGATCAATGAAGAATGAACGATGAAGAATGAACAAGGATTAATGATCATTGAAGAATAAACAAGGATCAATGGTCAATAAAGAATGAACGTTGAAGAATGCAGAAGGATCAATGTTCAATGAAGAATGAACGATGAAGAATGAACAAGGATCAATGATCAATAACGAATGAACGATGAAGAATGAACAAGGATTAATGATCAATGAAGAATGAACGATAAAGAATGAACAAGGATCAATGATCAATGAAGAATGATTGATGAAGAATGAATAAGGATCAATGATCAATGAAGAATGAATGATGAAGAATGAACAAGGATCAATGATCATTAAATAATGAACAAGGATCAATGATCAATGAAGAATGAATGATGAAGAATGAACAAGGATCAATGATTATTTAAGAATGAACGATGAAGAATGAACAAGGATCAATGAGCATTGAAGAATGAACGATGAAGAATAAACAAGGATCAATGATTAATGAACAATGAACACTGAAGAATGAATAAGGATCAATGATCATTGAAGAATGAAAGATGAAGAATGAACAAATATCAATGATTAATGAACAATGAACGCTGAAGAATGAACAAGGATCAATTATCATTGAAGAATGAACGATGAAGAATGAACAAGGATCAATTATTAATGAACAATGAAAGATGAAGAATGAACAAGTATCAATGATCATTGAAGAATTAACGATGAAGAATGTACAAGGGTCAATCATCAATGAACAATGAACGATGATTATTCACGAATGAACAATGAAGAATGAACAAGGATCAATGATCAATGAAGAATGAACAAGGAATAATGATCAATGAACGATGAAGAATGAACAAGGATCAATGATCAATGAAGAATGAATGATGATGAGCGAACAAGGATCAATGATCATTGAAGTATGAACGATAAGGAATGAACAAGGATCAATGATTATTGAAGAATGAACGATGAAGAATGAACAAGGATCAATGATCATTGAAGAATGAACGATGAAGAATGAGCAAGTATCAATGAGCATTGTAGAATGAACGTTGAAGTATGAATAAGGATCAATGATCAATGAACAATAAACGATGAAAAATGAACAAGGATCAATGATCATTGAAGAATGAACGATGAAGAATGAACAAGGATCAATGATCAATGAAGAATGAACAAGGATCAATGATCAATGAAGAATGAATGATGAAGAATGAATGATGAAGAATGAACAAGGATCAATGATTATTTAAGAATGAACGATGAACAATGAACAAGGATCAATGATCATTGAAGAATGAACGATGAAGAATAAACAAGGATCAATGATTAATGAACAATAAACACTAAAGAATGAATAAGGATCAATGATCATTGAAGAACGAACGATGAAGAATGAACAAGGATCAATGATTAATGAACAATGAACGCTGAAGAATGAACAAGGATCAATGATCATTGAAGAATGAACGAAGAAGAATGTACAAGGATCAATAATCAATGAAGAATGAACGATGTAAAATGAACAAGGATCAATGGTCAATGACGAATGAACGATAAAGAATGAACAAGGATCAATGATCAATGAAGAATGAATGATGAACAATAAACAAGGATTAATGATCAATGACGAATGAACGATAAAAGAATGAACAAGGATCAATGGTCAATGACGAATGAACGATGAAGAATGAACAAGGATCAATAGTCAATAAAGAATGAACGATGAAGAATGAATAAGGATCAATGATCAATGAAGAATGAACGATGAAGAATGAACAAGGATCAATGATCAATGAAGAATGAACAATGAAGAATGAAAAAGGATCAATGAACAATGACGAATGAACGATGAAGAATGAACAAGGATCAATGATCAATGAAGAATGAACGATGAAGAATGAACAAGGATCAATGATCAATGAAGAATGAACGATGAAGAATGAACAAGGATCAATGATCAATGAAGAATGGACGATGAAGAATGAACAAGGATCAATGATCAATGACGAATGAACGATGAAGATTGAACGAGGATCAATGGTCAATAACGAATGAACGATGAAGATCGAACAAGGATCGATGATCAATAAAGAATGAACGATGAAGAATGAACAAGGATCAATGATCAATGACGAATGAACGATGAAGAATGAACAAGGATCAATGATCAATGAAGAATGAACAAGGATCAATGATCCTTCAAGAATAAACAAGGATCAATGGTCAATAAAGAATGAACGATGAAGAATGAAGAAGGATCAATGATCAATGAAGAATGAACGATGAAGAATGAACAAGGATCAATCAACAATGACGAATGAACGATGAAGAATGAACAAGGATCAATGGTCAATAACGAATGAACGATGAAGAATGAACAAGGATCGATGATCAATAAAGAAAGAACGATGAAGAATGAACAAGGATCAATGATCAATGACGAATGAACGATGAAGAATGAACAAGGATCAATGATCAATGAAGAATGAACGATCAAGAATGAACAAGGATCAATGATCAATGAAGAATGAATGATGAAGAATGCATAAGGATCAATGATCAATGAAGAATGAATGATGAAGAATGAACAAGGATCAATGATCAATGAAGAATGAATGATTAAGAATGAAAAAGGATCAATGATCAATGATGAATGAACGATGAAGAATGAACAAGGAACAATGAACAATGACGAATGAACGATTATGAATGAACAAGGATCAATGATCAATGAAGAATGAACGATGAGGAATGAACAAGGATCAATGATCAATGAAGAATGAACGATGAAGAATGAACAAGGATCAATGATCAATGAAGAATGAACGATAAAGAATGAACAAGGATCAATGATCAATGAAGAATGAATGATGAAGAATGAACAAGGATCAATGATCATTGAAGAATGAACAAGGATCAATGGTCAATAAAGAATGAACGATGAAAAATGAACAAGGATCAATGATCAATGACGAATGAACGATGAAGAATGAACAAGGATCAATGGTCAATAACGAATCAACGATGAAGAATGAACAAGGATCGATGATCAATAAAGAATGAACGATGAAGAATGAACAAGGATCAATGATCAATGACGAATGAACGATGAAGAATGAACAAGGATCAATGATCAATGAAGAATGAACGATGAAGAATGAACAAGGATCAATGATCAATGAAGAATGAATGATGAAGAATGAATAAGGATCAATGATCAATGAAGAATGAATGATGAAGAATGAACAAGGATCAATGATCATTGAAGAATGAACAAGGATCAATGATCAATGAAGAATGAATGATGAAGAATGAACAAGGGTCAATGATCAGTGAAGAATGAACGATGAAGAATGAACAAGGATCAATGATAAATGAAGAATGAACGATGAATAATGAACAAGGATCAATGATCAAGGAAGAATGAACGATGAAGAATGAACAAGTATCAATGATCAATGACGAATGAACGATGAAGAATGAACAAGGATTAATGATCAATGAAGAATGAAAGATGAAGAATGAACAAGGATCAATGATCAATGAAGAATGAACAAGGATCAATGATCAATGAAGAATGAACGATGAAGAATGAACAAGTATCAATGATCAATGAAGAATGAACAAGGATTAATGATCAATGAAGAATGAACGATGAAGAATGAACAAGGATCAATGATCAATGAAGAATGAACGATGAAGAAAGAACAAGGATCAATGATCAATGAAGAATGAACGATGAAGAATGAACAAGGATCAATGATCAATGAAGAATGAACGATGAAGAATGAACAAGGATCAATGATCAATGACGAATGAACGATGAAGAATGAACGAGGATCAATGGTCAATAACGAATGAACGATGAAGAATGAACAAGGATCGATGATCAATAAAGAATGAACGATGAAGAATGAACAAGGATCAATGATCAATGACGAATGAACGATGAAGAATGAACAAGGATCAATGATCAATGAAGAATGAACAAGGATCAATGATCATTCAAGAATAAACAAGGATCAATGGTCAATAAAGAATGAACGATGAAGAATGAAGAAGGATCAATGATCAACGAAGAATGAACGATGAAGAATGAACAAGGATCAATGAACAATGACGAATGAACGATGAAGAATGAACAAGGATCAATGATCAATGATGAATGAACGATGAAGAATGAAAAAGGATCAATGATCAATGATGAATGAACGATGAAGAATGAACAAGAAACAATGAACAATGACGAATGAACGATTATGAATGAACAAGGATCAATGATCAATGAAGAGTGAACGATGAGGAATGAACAAGGATCAATGATCAATGAAGAATGAACGATGCAGAATGAAGAAGGATCAATGATCAATGAAGTATGAACGATGAAGAATGAACAAGGATCAATGAACAATGACGAATGAACGATGAAAAATGAACAAGGATCAATGATCAATGAAGAATGAACGATGAAGAATGAACAAGGATCAATGATCAATGAAGAATGTACGATGAAGAATGAACAAGGATCAATGATCATTGAAGAATGAACAAGGATCAATGGTCAATAAAGAATGAACGATGAAGAATGAACAAGGATCAATGATCAATGACGAATGAACGATGAAGAATGAACAAGGATCAATGATCAATGAAGAATGAACGATGAAGAATGAACAAGGATCAATGATCATTGAAGAATAAACAAGGATCAATGGTCAATAAAGAATGAACGATGAAGAATGATGAAGGATCAATGATCAATGAAGAATGAACGATGAAGAATGAACAAGGATCAATGATCAATGAAGAATGAATGATGAAGAATGAATAAGGATCAATGATCAATGAAGAATGAATGATGAAGAATGAACAAGGATCATAGATCATTGAAGAATGAACAAGGATCAATGATCAATGAAGAATGAATGATGAAGAATGAACAAGGATCAATGATTATTTAAGAATGAACAAGGGTCAATGATCAGTGAAGAATGAACGATGAAGAATGAACAAGGATCAATGATCAATGAAGAATGAACGATGATTAATGAACAAGGATCAATGATCAAGGAAGAATGAACGATGAAGAATGAACAAGCATCAATGATCAATGACGAATGAACGATGAAGAATGAACAAGGATCAATGATCAATGAAAAATGAAAGATGAAGAATGAACAAGGATCAATGATCAATGAAGAATGAACAAGGATCAATGATCAATGAAGAATGAACGATGAAGAATGAACAAGTATCAATGATCAATGAAGAATGAACAAGGATCAATGGTCAATTAAGAATGAACGATGAAGAATGAACAAGGATCAATGATCATTGAAGAATGAACGATGAAGAATGAACAAGGATGAATGATCAATGAAGAATGAATGATGAAGAATGAACAAGGATCAATGATCAATGAAGAATGAACGATGAAGAATGAACAAGGATCAATGATCAATGAAGAATGAACGATGAAGAATGAACAAGGATCAATGATCAATGACGAATGAACGATGAAGAATGAACGAGGATCAATGGTCAATAACGAATGAACAATGAAGAATGAACAAGGGTCGATGATCAATAAAGAATGAACGATGAAGAATGAACAAGGATCAATGATCAATGACGAATGAACGATGAAGAATGAACAAGGATCAATGATCAATGAAGAATGAACAAGGGTCAATGATCATTCAAGAATAAACAAGGATCAATGGTCAATAAAGAATGAACGATGAAGAATGAAGAAGGATCAATGATCAATGAAGAATGAACAATGAAGAATGAACAAGGATCAATGAACAATGAAGAATGAACGATAAAGAATGAAAAAGGATCAATGATCAATGAAGAATGAACAAGGATCAATGTTCAATGAAGAATGAACGATGAAGAATGAAAAAGGATCAATGATCAATGAAGAATGAACGATAAAGAATGAAAAAGGATCAATGATCAATGAAGAATGAACAAGGATCAATGATCAATGAAGAATGAACGATGAAGAATGAAAAAGGATCAATGATCAATGACGAATGAACGATGAAGAATGAACAAGGATCAATGATCAATGAAGAATGAACGATCAAGAATGAACAAGGATCAATGATCAATGAAGAATGAATGATGAAGAATGCATAAGGATCAATGATCAATGAAGAATGAATGATGAAGAATGAACAAGGATCAATGATCAATGAAGAATGAATGATGAAGAATGAAAAAGGATCAATGATCAATGACGAATGAACGATTAAGAATGAACAAGGAACAATGAACAATGACGAATGAACGATTCTGAATGAACAAGGATCAATGATCAATGAAGAATGAACGATCAAGAATGAACAAGGATCAATGATCAATGAAGAATGAACGATCAAGAGTGAACAAGGATCAATGATCAATGAAGAATGAATGATGAAGAATGCATAAGGATCAATGATCAATGAAGAATGAATGATGAAGAATGAACAAGGATCAATGATCAATGAAGAATGAATGATGAAGAATGAAAAAGGATCAATTATCAATGACGAATGAACGATGAAGAATGAACAAGGAACAATGAACAATGACGAATGAACGATTATGAATGAACAAGGATCAATGATCAATGAAGAATGAACGATGAGGAATGAACAAGGATCAATGATCAATGAAGAATGAACGATGAAGAATGAACAAGGATCAATGATCAATGAAGAATGAACAAGGATCAATGAACAATGACGAATGAACGATGAAAAATGAACAAGGATCAATGATCAATGAAGAATGAACGATGAAGAATGAACAAGGATCAATGATCAATGAAGAATGAACGATGAAGAATGAACAAGGATCAATGATCAATGAAGAATGAACGATGAAGAATGAGCAAGGATCAATGATCATTGAAGAATGAACAAGGATCAATGGTCAATAAAGAATGAACGATGAAAAATGAACAAGGATCAATGATCAATGACGAATGAACGATGAAGAATGAACAACGATCAATGGTCAATAACGAATCAACGATGAAGAATAAACAAGGATCGATGATCAATAAAGAATGAACGATGAAGAATGAACAAGGATCAATGATCAATGACGAATGAACGATGAAGTATGAACAAGGATCAATGATCATTGAAGAATAAACAAGGATCAATGGTCAATAAAGAATGAACGACGAAGAATGAAGAAGGATCAATGATCGATGAAGAATGAACGATGAAGAATGAACAAGGATCAATGATCAATGAAGAATGAATGATGAAGAATTGACCAAGATGGTCAAGCTACAAGTGTCCAAGATGTCCAAGTCCAATCCAATGCAAGGGAATTAATTTTGTCCAAGTCTTATTTTGATCATAGCATGCACGGTCCAAATAAGTCATCAAATGGTTGTACTTTGCTAAGTATGACTAAGTACTTTGTTGAAAGTATAAATTAAAGGGTGTCGGTTACAAGGAATTAATTCCAAACAGTTTTGGAATTCGAAGGGGCATGTTTTAAGGAAATTTAAAGCTGGTTTTTAATCTCATTTAAAGCTGCAGTTTTGGAATTCAAAGGGGCATGTTTTTAGGAGTATTTATGGCTGAATGTTAACCTCTTTAAGTGGGGGTTACTAGGCATTATTGTAGGAGTAAAATGCAATAATAAAGAAGCTTAAATGGAGGAGTAAATGGGAGTTACCAGGCAAATGAATGGGCTGTTTTGGATGTTACTTTGCACACTTGAAGGAGCCATGTGAAGAGTTTAATTGCTGGCCATTTCTTCCCTAGTTTTAATCTTTGTTTAATTAGTCTTAAGTGTGTGTAATGGAGATTAATGTGGACATTGATTAGCCACTTAATTCTCTTTTATTTTGTTGTCTTTTTATTTTCTTTTGTGAATTTATTTAGGCAAGTGAAAGGTTGTAATTATTTAATGTAAGAATGCTATATATAGCATACTTTGATGAATGAAAAACACATCCAGAAATTTGCCAAAAAACTTGTGTTTTGTTTATTGAACTTGACTTGTGTTTAGTCAATTTTAATTGTCCAAATTTGAGTGTTCCAAATTTGAAGAGTTAGAGTTTTAGTGAGAGTTCCTAAAACTAAAGCTTGTAGTTGACGATTTGGTGAGAGTTCCCTAATCTAAGCTACACCCAAACAAGTGAGTGAGTGTTCCTCCTTGTTATATCCTCAAGTTTAGGGTGAGAGTTCCCCTAACTAATCTGATCATACTAAAAAAAATATACCAAAAAACGTGTGACCCCTTTAACTTATCATTTTGTAACAAGGTTTCTCGTCTTGTTTACACATCATTTGGCGCGTCAGGTAGGGGGAGTTTTTCCATACACTTCCAAAGGGGTCGAATACCTACATATCATGGGAGAGAATCAAGATTTGAGGGTAGCTTTGGAAGCTCTCAATCGATCCATTGCTAGTCAAGAAAGGTTGGCCGAGACTAATGCCAATCTACAAGGGAATCTTGCTGCCTTAATGGCAAGACTCTTGAACGAGCAAGATAGGAGAGATCAAGATGAAGAACCTCCACCTAGGAGGGAGGATAGGAGTCTCAAAGTAGACGTCCCTTCCTTTGATGGGTCACTTGATCCAGAGAAGTACTTGGAATGGGAGAAATCCTTGGAAAGGTACTTTGAGTACAAGGATATTCAAGAAGAAGTGCAGAAATATAAGATAGCCAAGGTGAAACTGAAGGGCTATGGTGACAGTTGGTTGCAAGGGGAACAAAGGGCACGTACCCTTAGGGGTAAAGCTCCCATATCAACTTGGAACAAGATGAAGAAACGGATGAGAGACCGTTTCATTCCTCACAATTACAAGCAAAGCCAATATGTGAAGTGGAGTACTTTGCAACAAAATGGAGATTCCGTGGAAGACTACATCAAAGAGTTTGATAGGCTTGCCATTGTGTGTGAAGTAACTGAAAATGAAGAGCTCAAAATGGGGCGTTTTGTAGCTGGGTTGGATCAAGAATTACAAGACAAGCTTGAAGGTTACACTAACCTCACGTTTGTGGAAGCTTGCAAACTTGTGACCAAGTTTGATGCTAGGAGGAAAAAGAAGAAAACGCCTACCACTACTCCAGTGGTGCGCAAACCACCCTTCACCTTGAAGGAGGGTTCTTCCTTTAGCAAGTCAAATGAAGCACTTAAGAAAGACAAGAAAGACTTCAAACTTAGCGACATTGTCTGTTACAAGTGTGGAGGTAGAGGTAATTTCAAGAAGGATTGTCCTAACTCAAGAGCTTTAACAATCCAAGAGGTGAAGCTTATGGCCACGCAAAACATTAATTGGGAGGATTTTGAAACAGAAGAAGAGGAGATCGAGAATCCCAATGAAGAGGATGGGGAAGAAGATCATTGCTTTCCGGAGATGGAGGACAAAACCAATCTGGTTGTTAGGAGGGCATTGCAAGCACGAGTGGAGGAGCCTTTGGCGCCACAAAGGCAACACATTTTCATCACCAAATGTAAAATTGGTGACGAGGTATGTGATTTAATTATTGACGGGGGTAGTGAGGCTAATACTGTGTCAAAGACTTTAGTGTCTAGACTTGGTCTTACCACCACTAATCATCCACACCCTTACAAGTTGAGTTGGTTAGATTCTAATTCTAGTACGGGAGTTAGAAAGCAATGCATGGTTAGTTTTTCTATTGGTTCCTATCATGATAGTCAATTGTGTGATGTTGTGTCAATGGATGCTTGTCATATTCTGCTCGGTAGGCCATGGCAAACGGATAGAAAATCATTTCATGATGGATACCATAATACATACACTATAACTCACCAAGGGAAACAAAAAAAATTACACCCTTTACCACCCCCACGGCTTTCACAAAAACCACACAAAGAAATTTCTTTATTGACCTTTAAAGAATTTGAGAGGGAGTTTGAAGGTGAGGGAGAGTTGTTCTTATTATATTCCAAAGAAATCCACGAAAAATTTGTGAGTCAAAATCCTAACTTGGCACAATTGATTAAGGAGTTTGAGGATGTTTTTCCTAATGAGTTGCCTAAGGGGTTACCACCTTTGAGAGGAATTGAGCATCAAATTGATCTCATTCCAGGCGCACCATTGCCAAATAAACCTGCCTATAGATGTAATCCTTTAGAAACTAAGGAGTTACAACGTCAAATAGAAGAGTTGATGGGTATGGGTTATGTGCGTGAGTCTATGAGTCCGTGTGCTGTTCCTGCTCTTTTGGTTCCAAAAAAAGATGGTACTTGGCGTATGTGCATTGATAGTAGAGCTGTTAACAATATTACTATCAAGTACAGGTTTCCAATTCCTAGGCTTGATGACATGCTTGATGAGTTAAGTGGTTCGAAGGTGTTCTCAAAAGTTGATTTGAGAAGTGGTTACCATCAGATTCGAATGAGGGAAGGGGATGAATGGAAGACAGCTTTCAAAACGAAGCATGGGTTGTATGAATGGCTCGTGATGCCGTTTGGTCTTACAAATGCACCTAGCACTTTCATGAGATTGATGAACGAAGTGTTGAGGCCATTTCTTGGCAAGTTCGTGGTGGTATACCTTGATGACATCCTTATTTACAGTCGAGATAGGGATGAGCATTTGAAGCATTTACTTGAAGTTTTCACTGTTTTGAGAAAACAAAAATTGTATGGAAAACTTGAAAAATGTGATTTTATGTTATATGAGGTCAATTTTCTTGGTTACATAGTTTCAGGTGATGGCGTGAAGGTGGATCCTAGCAAGGTTGAAGCAATTCAATCATGGCCTAGTCCTAAAACACTCACGGAGGTCCGTTCTTTTCATGGACTGGCTTCTTTCTATAGAAGGTTTAACAAGAATTTTAGCACACTCATGGCTCCTATAACTGAGTGTACTAAAAAGGGGGCGTTCGAGTGGACTCCACAAGCTCAAAAGGCCTTTGAAGAAGTGAAGGAAAAAATGTGCAACACTCCTATTCTTGCACTTCCAAATTTTTCCAAGCCGTTTGAGGTTGAATGTGATGCAAGTGGGAGAGGAATTGGCGCCGTGTTGATCCAAGAAGGGCGTCCAATCGCTTATTTTAGCGAGAAGTTGAGCCAAGGCAAGCTGAATTATTCCACCTATGATAAAGAGTTCTATGCAATGGTAAGAGCTTTAGATCATTGGTCACATTATTTGAGGCCACAACCGTTCATACTACATTCTGATCATGAGTCTTTAAGATTCATTCATGGCCAAAAGAAGCTGAATTCGAGGCATGCTAAGTGGGTGGAGTTCTTGCAAACATTTAACTTTTCCTCTAAATACAAGAGTGGGAAAGCTAATGTTGTTGCGGATGCCTTATCTAGAAGACATTCTCTACTTGGAGTGGTGGAAGCTAAGATTCTTGGTTTTGATTTGATCAAAGAGTACTACAAGGAAGATGGTGATTTTAATGGCGTCATGGAGAAATGTGTTCATGGAGTTTATGATTTATTTTCCTTACATGATGGTTTTCTTTTCAAGGGAAATAGATTATGCATTCCTAAGTGTCCAATTAGAAGTTTGTTGATTCATGAAGTTCATGGAGGAGGTCTAGCTGGTCACGTTGGGATTCAAAAGACAATGGAGCTTCTTCAAGCTCACTTTTACTGGCCAATGATGTTAGCTACGGTTCATCATGTGGTTAGTCGTTGCTCTACTTGTCAAAGGGCAAAAATGGTGTTTCATAAGGGTCTTTACAAGCCTTTGCCAGTTCCCGAGAGACCTTGGGAAGATGTTAGTATGGATTTTATTGTAGCTTTACCTAGAACTCAAAGGGGTAAAGATTCAATAATGGTGGTTGTTGATAGGTTCTCAAAAATGGCTCACTTCATTCCATGTCATAAAACTGAAGATGCCATGAAAGTGGCTAAGCTATATTTTGAGGAAGTGGTTCGTTTTCATGGGGTGCCACGCACCATTGTGTCCGATCGAGATACAAAGTTCCTAAGTCATTTTTGGAAGTCATTATGGCGTCTCATGGGAACTAAGTTGCTGTTTTCTACATCACATCATCCACAAACCGACGGTCAAACCGAGGTGGTGAATAGAGTTCTTGGTTCTTTGCTTAGAACATTGGTTAGTAAGAGCACCAAGGATTGGGATGTTAAGCTTGCTCATGCCGAGTTTGCTTACAATAGGACTCCTAGTGCTACTACAAAGTATTCACCTTTTGAAGTAGTCTACGGGGTTAATCCCTATGTTCCTATTGATCTTATTGCTCTACCTCAAGATAAGTTTGTGCATGGAGGTGCAAAAGAGCAAGCCGAGTTCATGGTCAAGATTCACAAGGAAGTGAGGAAGAATATTGAAAAGGCCAATGAGACTTACAAGAAACAAGCCAACAAAAGAGTTAGAAACGTGAAGAACTTTGAAGTTGGTGACTTAGTGTGGATTTACATGAGGAAAGAAAGATTTCCTAGTCAAAGGAAAAACAAGCTCATGCCACGAGCTGAAGGTCCATTTGAAGTAGTGGAAAAGATCAATGACAATGCATACAAGGTTGATTTGGGTGGAAGGCATGGCGTCTCAAGTACGTTCAATGTGGGTGATCTTGCACTATATTATGATGATGAAGAATTGAGGGCAATTCCCTTTGAAGAAGAGGAGGATGACCAAGATGGTCAAGCTACAAGTGTCCAAGATGTCCAAGTCCAATCCAATGCAAGGGAATTAATTTTGTCCAAGTCTTATTTTGATCATAGCATGCACGGTCCAAATAAGTCATCAAATGGTTGTACTTTGCTAAGTATGACTAAGTACTTTGTTGAAAGTATAAATTAAAGGGTGTCGGTTACAAGGAATTAATTCCAAACAGTTTTGGAATACGAAGGGGCATGTTTTAAGGAAATTTAAAGCTGGTTTTTAATCTCATTTAAAGCTGCAGTTTTGGAATTCAAAGGGGCATGTTTTTAGGAGTATTTATGGCTGAATGTTAACCTCTTTAAGTGGGGGTTACTAGGCATTATTGTAGGAGTAAAATGCAATAATAAAGAAGCTTAAATGGAGGAGTAAATGGGAGTTACCAGGCAAATGAATGGGCTGTTTTGGATGTTACTTTGCACACTTGAAGGAGCCATGTGAAGAGTTTAATTGCTGGCCATTTCTTCCCTAGTTTTAATCTTTGTTTAATTAGTCTTAAGTGTGTGTAATGGAGATTAATGTGGACATTGATTAGCCACTTAATTCTCTTTTATTTTGTTGTCTTTTTATTTTCTTTTGTGAATTTATTTAGGCAAGTGAAAGGTTGTAATTATTTAATGTAAGAATGCTATATATAGCATACTTTGATGAATGAAAACACATCCAGAAATTTGCCAAAAAACTTGTGTTTTGTTTATTGAACTTGACTTGTGTTTAGTCAATTTTAATTGTCCAAATTTGAGTGTTCCAAATTTGAAGAGTTAGAGTTTTAGTGAGAGTTCCTAAAACTAAAGCTTGTAGTTGACGATTTGGTGAGAGTTCCCTAATCTAAGCTACACCCAAACAAGTGAGTGAGTGTTCCTCCTTGTTATATCCTCAAGTTTAGGGTGAGAGTTCCCCTAACTAATCTGATCATACTAAAAAAATATACCAAAAAACGTGTGACCCCTTTAACTTATCATTTTGTAACAAGGTTTCTCGTCTTGTTTACACATCAAGAATGAATAAGGATCAATGATCAATGAAGAATGAATGATGAAGAATGAACAAGGATCAATGATCATTGAAGAATGAACAAGGATCAATGATCAATGAAGAATGAATGATGAAGAATGAACAAGGATCAATGATTATTTAAGAATGAACGATGAAGAATGAACGGGTCAATGATCAGTGAAGAATGAACGATGAAGAATGAACAAGGATCAATGATCAATGAAGAATGAACGATGAATAATGAACAAGGATCAATGATCAAGGAAGAATGAACGATGAAGAATGAACAAGGATCAATGATCAATGAAGAATGAACGATGAAGAATGAACAAGGATCAATGATCAATGACGAATGAACGATGAAGAATGATCGAGGATCAATGGTCAATAACGAATGAACAATGAAGAATGAACAAGGGTCGATGATCAATAAAGAATGAACGATGAAGAATGAACAAGGATCAATGATCAATGACGAATGAACGATGAAGAATAAACAAGGATCAATGATCAATGAAGAATGAATGATGAAGAATGCATAAGGATCAATGATCAATGAAGAATGAATGATGAAGAATGAACAAGGATCAATGATCAATGAAGAATGAATGATGAAGAATGAAAAAGGATCAATGATCAATGACGAATGAACGATGAAGAATGCACAAGGAACAATGAACAATGACGAATGAACGATTATGAATGAACAAGGATCAATAATCAATGAAGAATGAACGATGAGGAATGAACAAGGATCAATGATCAATGAAGAATGAACGATGAAGAATGAACAAGGATCAATGATCAATGAAGAATGAACAAGGATCAATGAACAATGACGAATGAACGATGAAAAATGAACAAGGATCAATGATCAATGAAGAATGAATGATGAAGAATGAACAAGGATCAATGATCAATGAAGAATGAACGATGAAGAATGAACAAGGATCAATGATCAATGAAGAATGAATGATGAAGAATGAACAAGGATCAATGATCATTGAAGAATGAACAAGGATCAATGGTCAATAAAGAATGAACGATGAAAAATGAACAAGGATCAATGATCAATGACGAACGAACGATGAAGAATGAGCAAGGATCAATGGTCAATAACGAATCAACGATGAAGAATAAACAAGGATCGATGATCAATAAAGAATGAACGATGAAGAATGAACAAGGATCAATGATCAATGACGAATGAACGATGAAGAATGAACAAGGATCAATGATCAATGAAGAATGAACGATGAAGAATGAACAAGGATCAATGATCATTGAAGAATAAACAAGGATCAATGGTCAATAAAGAATGAACGACGAAGAATGAAGAAGGATCAATGATCAATGAAGAATGAACGATGTAGAATGAACAAGGATCAATGATCAATGAAGAATGAATGATGAAGAATGAATAATGATCAATGATCAATGAAGAATGAATGATGAAGAATGAACAAGGATCAATGATCATTGAAGAATGAACAAGGATCAATGAGAAATGAAGAATGAATGATGAAGAATGAACAAGGATCAATGATTATTTAAGAATGAACGATGAAGAATGAACAAGGGTCAATGATCAGTGAAGAATGAACGATGACGAATGAACAAGGATCAATGATCAATGAAGAATGAACGATGAATAATAAACAAGGATCAATGATCAAGGAAGAATGAACGATGAAGAATGAACAAGGATCAATGATCAATGAAGAATGAACGATGAAGAATGAACAAGGATCAATGATCAATGACGAATGAACGATGAAGAATGAACGAGGATCAATGGTCAATAACGAATGAACAATGAAGAATGAACAAGGGTCGATGATCAATAAAGAATGAACGATGAAGAATGAACAAGGATCAATGATCAATGACGAATGAACGATGAAGAATGAACAAGGATCAATGATCAATGAAGAATGAATGATGAGGAATGCATAAGGATCAATGATCAATGAAGAATGAATGATGAAGAATGAACAAGGATCAATGATCAATGAAGAATAAATGATGAAGAATGAAAAAGGATCAATGATCAATGATGAATGAACGATGAAGAATGAACAAGGAACAATGAACAATGACGAATGAACGATTATGAATGAACAAGGATCAATGATCCATGAAGAATGAACGATGAGGAATGAACAAGGATCAATGATCAATGAAGAATGAATGATGAAGAATGAACAAGGATCAATGATCAATGAAGAATGAACAAGGATCAATGAACAATGACGAATGAACGATGAAGAATGCACAAGGATCAATGATCAATGAAGAATGAACGATGAAGAATGAACAAGGATCAATGATCAATGAAGAATGAACGATGAAGAATGAACAAGGATCAATGATCAATGAAGAATGAACGATGAAGAATGAACAAGGATCAATGATCATTGAAGAATGAACAAGGATCAATGAACAATGACGAATGAACGATGAAAAATGAACAAGGATCAATGATCAATGAAGAATGAATGATGAAGAATGAACAAGGATCAATGATCAATGAAGAATGAACGATGAAGAATGAACAAGGATCAATGATCAATGAAGAATGAACGATGAAGAATGAACAAGGATCAATGATCATTGAAAAATGAACAAGGATCAATGGTCAATAAAGAATGAACGATGAAAAATGAACAAGGATCAATGATCAATGACGAATGAACGATGAAGAATGAGCAAGGATCAATGGTCAATAACGAATCAACGATGAAGAATAAACAAGGATCGATGATCAATAAAGAATGAACGATGAAGAATGAACAAGGATCAATGATCAATGACGAATGAACGATGAAGAATGAACAAGGATCAGTGATCAATGAAGAATGAACGATGAAGAATGAACAAGGATCAATGATCATTGAAGAATAAACAAGGATCAATGGTCAATAAAGAATGAACGACGAAGAATGAAGAAGGATCAATGATCAATGAAGAATGAACGATGAAGAATGAACAAGGATCAATGATCAATGAAGAATGAATGATGAAGAATGAATAATGATCAATGATCAATGAAGAATGAATGATGAAGAATGAACAAGGATCAATGATCATTGAAGAATGAACAAGGATCAATGAGAAATGAAGAATGAATGATGAAGAATGAACAAGGATCAATGATTATTTAAGAATGAACGATGAAGAATGAACAAGGGTCAATGATCAGTGAAGAATGAACGATGACGAATGAACAAGGATCAATGATCAATGAAGAATGAACGATGAATAATAAACAAGGATCAATGATCAAGGAAGAATGAACGATGAAGAATGAACAAGGATCAATGATCAATGAAGAATGAACGATGAAGAATGAACAAGGATCAATGATCAATGACGAATGAACGATGAAGAATGAACGAGGATCAATGGTCAATAACGAATGAACAATGAAGAATGATCAAGGGTCGATGATCAATAAAGAATGAACGATGAAGAATGAACAAGGATCAATGATCAATGACGAATGAACGATGAAGAATGAACAAGGATCAATGATCAATGAAGAATGAATGATGAGGAATGCATAAGGATCAATGATCAATGAAGAATGAATGATGAAGAATGAACAAGGATCAATGATCAATGAAGAATAAATGATGAAGAATGAAAAAGGATCAATGATCAATGATGAATGAACGATGAAGAATGAACAAGGAACAATGAACAATGACGAATGAACGATTATGAATGAACAAGGATCAATGATCCATCAAGAATGAACGATGAGGAATGAACAAGGATCAATGATCAATGAAGAATGAACGATGAAGAATGAACAAGGATCAATGATCAATGAAGAATGAACAAGGATCAATGAACAATGACGAATGAACGATGAAGAATGAACAAGGATCAATGATCAATGAAGAATGAACGATGAAGAATGAACAAGGATCAATGATCAATGAAGAATGAACGATGAAGAATGAACAAGGATCAATGATCAATGAAGAATGAACGATGAAGAATGAACAAGGATCAATGATCATTGAAGAATGAACAAGGATCAATGGTCAATAAAGAATGAACGATGAAAAATGAACAAGGATCAATGATCAATGACGAATGAACGATGAAGAATGAACAAGGATCAATGGTCAATAACGAATCAACGATGAAGAATAAACAAGGATCGATGATCAATAAAGAATGAACGATGAAGAATGAACAAGGATCAATGATCAATGACGAATGAACGATGAAGAATGAACAAGGATCAATGATCAATGAAGAATGAACGATCAAGAATGAACAAGGATCAATGATCATTGAAGAATAAACAAGGATCAATGGTCAATAAAGAATGAACGACGAAGAATGAAGAAGGATCAATGATCAATGAAGAATGAATGATGAAGAATGAATAAGGATCAATGATCAATGAAGAATGAATGATGAAGAATGAACAAGGATCAATGATCATTGAAGAATGAACAAGGATCAATGATCAATGAAGAATGAATGATGAAGAATGAACAAGGATCAATGATCAATGACGAATGAACGATGAAGAATGAACAAGGGTCAATGATCAGTGAAGAATGAACGATGAAGAATGAACAAGGATCAATGATCAATGAAGAATGAACGATGAATAATGAACAAGGATCAATGATCAAGGAAGAATGAACGATGAAGAATGAACAAGGATCAATGATCAATGAAGAATGAAAGATGAAGAATGAACAAGGATCAATGATCAATGACGAATGAACGATGAAGAATGAACGAGGATCAATGGTCAATAACGAATGAACAATGAAGAATGAACAAGGGTCGATGATCAATAAAGAATGAATGATGAAGAATGAACAAGGATCAATGATCAATGACGAATGAACGATGAAGAATGAACAAGGATCAATGATCAATGAAGAATGAATGATGAAGAATGCATAAGGATCAATGATCAATGAAGAATGAATGATGAAGAATGAACAAGGATCAATGATCAATGAAGAATGAATGATGAAGAATGAAAAAGGATCAATGATCAATGATGAATGAACGATGAAGAATGAACAAGGAACATTGAACAATGACGAATGAACGATTATGAATGAACAAGGATCAAAGATCAATGAAGAATGAACGATGAGGAATGAACAAGGATCAATGATCAATGAAGAATGAACGATGAAGAATGAACAAGGATCAATGATCAATCAAGAATGAACAAGGATCAATGAACAATGACGAATGAACGATGAAAAATGAACAAGGATCAATGATCAATGAAGAATGAACGATGAAGAATGAACAAGGATCAATGATCAATGAAGAATGAACGATGAAGAATGAACAAGGATCAATGATCAATGAAGAATGAACGATGAAGAATGAACAAGGATCAATGATCATTGAAGAATGAACAAGGATCAATGGTCAATAAAGAATGAACGATGAAAAATGAACAAGGATCAATGATCAATGACGAATGAACGATGAAGAATGAACAAGGATCAATGGTCAATAACGAATCAACGATGAAGAATAAACAAGGATCGATGATCAATAAAGAATGAACGATGAAGAATGAACAAGGATCAATGATCAATGACGAATGAACGATGAAGAATGAACAAGGATCAATGATCAATGAAGAATGAACGATGAATAATGAACAAGGATCAATGATCAAGGAAGAATGAACGATGAAGAATGAACAAGGATCAATGATCAATGAAGAATGAAAGATGAAGAATGAACAAGGATCAATGATCAATGACGAATGAACGATGAAGAATGAACGAGGATCAATGGTCAATAACGAATGAACAATGAAGAATGAACAAGGGTCGATGATCAATAAAGAATGAATGATGAAGAATGAACAAGGATCAATGATCAATGACGAATGAACGATGAAGAATGAACAAGGATCAATGATCAATGAAGAATGAATGATGAAGAATGCATAAGGATCAATGATCAATGAAGAATGAATGATGAAGAATGAACAAGGATCAATGATCAATGAAGAATGAATGATGAAGAATGAAAAAGGATCAATGATCAATGATGAATGAACGATGAAGAATGAACAAGGAACATTGAACAATGACGAATGAACGATTATGAATGAACAAGGATCAAAGATCAATGAAGAATGAACGATGAGGAATGAACAAGGATCAATGATCAATGAAGAATGAACAAGGATCAATGATCAATCAAGAATGAACAAGGATCAATGAACAATGACGAATGAACGATGAAAAATGAACAAGGATCAATGATCAATGAAGAATGAACGATGAAGAATGAACAAGGATCAATGATCAATGAAGAATGAACGATGAAGAATGAACAAGGATCAATGATCAATGAAGAATGAACGATGAAGAATGAACAAGGATCAATGATCATTGAAGAATGAACAAGGATCAATGGTCAATAAAGAATGAACGATGAAAAATGAACAAGGATCAATGATCAATGACGAATGAACGATGAAGAATGAACAAGGATCAATGGTCAATAACGAATCAACGATGAAGAATAAACAAGGATCGATGATCAATAAAGAATGAACGATGAAGAATGAACAAGGATCAATGATCAATGACGAATGAATGATGAAGAATGAACAAGGATCAATGATCAATGAAGAATGAACGATCAAGAATGAACAAGGATCAATGATCATTGAAGAATAAACAAGGATCAATGGTCAATAAAGAATGAACGACGAAGAATGAAGAAGGATCAATGATCAATGAAGAATGAATGATGAAGAATGAATAAGGATCAATGATCAATGAAGAATGAATGATGAAGAATGAACAAGGATCAATGATCATTGAAGAATGAACAAGGATCAATGATCAATGAAGAATGAATGATGAAGAATGAACAAGGATCAATGATCAATGACGAATGAACGATGAAGAATGAACAAGGGTCAATGATCAGTGAAGAATGAACGATGAAGAATGAACAAGGATCAATGATCAATGAAGAATGAACGATGAATAATGAACAAGGATCAATGATCAAGGAAGAATGAACGATGAAGAATGAACAAGGATCAATGATCAATGAAGAATGAACGATGAAGAATGAACAAGGATCAATGATCAATGACGAATGAACGATGAAGAATGAACGAGGATCAATGGTCAATAACGAATGAACAATGAAGAATGAACAAGGGTCGATGATCAATAAAGAATGAACGATGAAGAATGAACAAGGATCAATGATCAATGACGAATGAACGATGAAGAATGAACAAGGATCAATGATCAATGAAGAATGAATGATGAAGAATGCATAAGGATCAATGATCAATGAAGAATGAATGATGAAGAATGAACAAGGATCAATGATCAATGAAGAATGAATGATGAAGAATGAAAAAGGATCAATGATCAATGATGAATGAACGATGAAGAATGAACAAGGAACATTGAACAATGACGAATGAACGATTATGAATGAACAAGGATCAAAGATCAATGAAGAATGAACGATGAGGAATGAACAAGGATCAATGATCAATGAAGAATGAACGATGAAGAATGAACAAGGATCAATGATCAATCAAGAATGAACAAGGATCAATGAACAATGACGAATGAACGATGAAAAATGAACAAGGATCAATGATCAATGAAGAATGAACGATGAAGAATGAACAAGGATCAATGATCAATGAAGAATGAACGATGAAGAATGAACAAGGATCAATGATCAATGAAGAATGAACGATGAAGAATGAACAAGGATCAATGATCATTGAAGAATGAACAAGGATCAATGGTCAATAAAGAATGAACGATGAAAAATGAACAAGGATCAATGATCAATGACGAATGAACGATGAAGAATGAACAAGGATCAATGGTCAATAACGAATCAACGATGAAGAATAAACAAGGATCGATGATCAATAAAGAATGAACGATGAAGAATGAACAAGGATCAATGATCAATGACGAATGAACGATGAAGAATGAACAAGGATCAATGATCAATGAAGAATGAACGATGAATAATGAACAAGGATCAATGATCAAGGAAGAATGAACGATGAAGAATGAACAAGGATCAATGATCAATGAAGAATGAAAGATGAAGAATGAACAAGGATCAATGATCAATGACGAATGAACGATGAAGAATGAACGAGGATCAATGGTCAATAACGAATGAACAATGAAGAATGAACAAGGGTCGATGATCAATAAAGAATGAATGATGAAGAATGAACAAGGATCAATGATCAATGACGAATGAACGATGAAGAATGAACAAGGATCAATGATCAATGAAGAATGAATGATGAAGAATGCATAAGGATCAATGATCAATGAAGAATGAATGATGAAGAATGAACAAGGATCAATGATCAATGAAGAATGAATGATGAAGAATGAAAAAGGATCAATGATCAATGATGAATGAACGATGAAGAATGAACAAGGAACATTGAACAATGACGAATGAACGATTATGAATGAACAAGGATCAAAGATCAATGAAGAATGAACGATGAGGAATGAACAAGGATCAATGATCAATGAAGAATGAACAAGGATCAATGATCAATCAAGAATGAACAAGGATCAATGAACAATGACGAATGAACGATGAAAAATGAACAAGGATCAATGATCAATGAAGAATGAACGATGAAGAATGAACAAGGATCAATGATCAATGAAGAATGAACGATGAAGAATGAACAAGGATCAATGATCAATGAAGAATGAACGATGAAGAATGAACAAGGATCAATGATCATTGAAGAATGAACAAGGATCAATGGTCAATAAAGAATGAACGATGAAAAATGAACAAGGATCAATGATCAATGACGAATGAACGATGAAGAATGAACAAGGATCAATGGTCAATAACGAATCAACGATGAAGAATAAACAAGGATCGATGATCAATAAAGAATGAACGATGAAGAATGAACAAGGATCAATGATCAATGACGAATGAATGATGAAGAATGAACAAGGATCAATGATCAATGAAGAATGAACGATCAAGAATGAACAAGGATCAATGATCATTGAAGAATAAACAAGGATCAATGGTCAATAAAGAATGAACGACGAAGAATGAAGAAGGATCAATGATCAATGAAGAATGAATGATGAAGAATGAATAAGGATCAATGATCAATGAAGAATGAATGATGAAGAATGAACAAGGATCAATGATCATTGAAGAATGAACAAGGATCAATGATCAATGAAGAATGAATGATGAAGAATGAACAAGGATCAATGATCAATGACGAATGAACGATGAAGAATGAACAAGGGTCAATGATCAGTGAAGAATGAACGATGAAGAATGAACAAGGATCAATGATCAATGAAGAATGAACGATGAATAATGAACAAGGATCAATGATCAAGGAAGAATGAACGATGAAGAATGAACAAGGATCAATGATCAATGAAGAATGAACGATGAAGAATGAACAAGGATCAATGATCAATGACGAATGAACGATGAAGAATGAACGAGGATCAATGGTCAATAACGAATGAACAATGAAGAATGAACAAGGGTCGATGATCAATAAAGAATGAACGATGAAGAATGAACAAGGATCAATGATCAATGACGAATGAACGATGAAGAATGAACAAGGATCAATGATCAATGAAGAATGAATGATGAAGAATGCATAAGGATCAATGATCAATGAAGAATGAATGATGAAGAATGAACAAGGATCAATGATCAATGAAGAATGAATGATGAAGAATGAAAAAGGATCAATGATCAATGATGAATGAACGATGAAGAATGAACAAGGAACATTGAACAATGACGAATGAACGATTATGAATGAACAAGGATCAAAGATCAATGAAGAATGAACGATGAGGAATGAACAAGGATCAATGATCAATGAAGAATGAACGATGAAGAATGAACAAGGATCAATGATCAATCAAGAATGAACAAGGATCAATGAACAATGACGAATGAACGATGAAAAATGAACAAGGATCAATGATCAATGAAGAATGAACGATGAAGAATGAACAAGGATCAATGATCATTGAAGAATAAACAAGGATCAATGGTCAATAAAGAATGAACGACGAAGAATGAACAAGGATCAATGATCAATGACGAATGAACGATGAAGAATGAACAAGGATCAATGATCAATGAAGAATGAACGATCAAGAATGAACAAGGATCAATGATCATTGAAGAATAAACAAGGATCAATGGTCAATAAAGAATGAACGACGAAGAATGAAGAAGGATCAATGATCAATGAAGAATGAATGATGAAAAATGAATAAGGATCAATGATCAATGAAGAATGAATGATGAAGAATGAACAAGGATCAATGATCATTGAAGAATGAACAAGGATCAATGATCAATGAAGAATGAATGATGAAGAATGAACAAGGATCAATGATCAATGACGAATGAACGATGAAGAATGAACAAGGGTCAATGATCAGTGAAGAATGAACGATGAAGAATGAACAAGGATCAATGATCAATGAAGAATGAACGATGAATAATGAACAAGGATCAATGATCAAGGAAGAATGAACGATGAAGAATGAACAAGGATCAATGATCAATGAAGAATGAACGATGAAGAATGAACAAGGATCAATGATCAATGACGAATGAACGATGAAGAATGAACGAGGATCAATGGTCAATAACGAATGAACAATGAAGAATGAACAAGGGTCGATGATCAATAAAGAATGAACGATGAAGAATGAACAAGGATCAATGATCAATGACGAATGAACGATGAAGAATGAACAAGGATCAATGATCAATGAAGAATGAATGAGGAAGAATGCATAAGGATCAATGATCAATGAAGAATGAATGATTTAGAATGAACAAGGATCAATGATCAATGAAGAATGAATGATGAAGAATGAACAAGGATCAATGATCAATGACGAATGAACGATGAAGAATGAACAAGGGTCAATGATCAGTGAAGAATGAACGATGAAGAATGAACAAGGATCAATGATCAATGAAGAATGAACGATGAATAATGAACAAGGATCAATGATCAAGGAAGAATGAACGATGAAGAATGAACAAGGATCAATGATCAATGAAGAATGAAAGATGAAGAATGAACAAGGATCAATGATCAATGACGAATGAACGATGAAGAATGAACGAGGATCAATGGTCAATAACGAATGAACAATGAAGAATGAACAAGGGTCGATGATCAATAAAGAATGAACGATGAAGAATGAACAAGGATCAATGATCAATGACGAATGAACGATGAAGAATGAACAAGGATCAATGATCAATGAAGAATGAATGATGAAGAATGCATAAGGATCAATGATCAATGAAGAATGAATGATGAAGAATGAACAAGGATCAATGATCAATGAAGAATGAATGATGAAGAATGAAAAAGGATCAATGATCAATGATGAATGAACGATGAAGAATGAACAAGGAACATTGAACAATGACGAATGAACGATTATGAATGAACAAGGATCAAAGATCAATGAAGAATGAACGATGAGGAATGAACAAGGATCAATGATCAATGAAGAATGAACGATGAAGAATGAACAAGGATCAATGATCAATCAAGAATGAACAAGGATCAATGAACAATGACGAATGAACGATGAAAAATGAACAAGGATCAATGATCAATGAAGAATGAACGATGAAGAATGAACAAGGATCAATGATCAATGAAGAATGAACGATGAAGAATGAACAAGGATCAATGATCAATGAAGAATGAACGATGAAGAATGAACAAGGATCAATGATCATTGAAGAATGAACAAGGATCAATGGTCAATAAAGAATGAACGATGAAAAATGAACAAGGATCAATGATCAATGACGAATGAATGATGAAGAATGAACAAGGATCAATGGTCAATAACGAATCAACGATGAAGAATAAACAAGGATCGATGATCAATAAAGAATGAACGATGAAGAATGAACAAGGATCAATGATCAATGACGAATGAACGATGAAGAATGAACAAGGATCAATGATCAATGAAGAATGAACGATCAAGAATGAACAAGGATCAATGATCATTGAAGAATAAACAAGGATCAATGGTCAATAAAGAATGAACGACGAAGAATGAAGAAGGATCAATGATCAATGAAGAATGAATGATGAAGAATGAATAAGGATCAATGATCAATGAAGAATGAATGATGAAGAATGAACAAGGATCAATGATCATTGAAGAATGAACAAGGATCAATGATCAATGAAGAATGAATGATGAAGAATGAACAAGGATCAATGATCAATGACGAATGAACGATGAAGAATGAACAAGGGTCAATGATCAGTGAAGAATGAACGATGAAGAATGAACAAGGATCAATGATCAATGAAGAATGAACGATGAATAATGAACAAGGATCAATGATCAAGGAAGAATGAACGATGAAGAATGAACAAGGATCAATGATCAATGAAGAATGAACGATGAAGAATGAACAAGGATCAATGATCAATGACGAATGAACGATGAAGAATGAACGAGGATCAATGGTCAATAACGAATGAACAATGAAGAATGAACAAGGGTCGATGATCAATAAAGAATGAACGATGAAGAATGAACAAGGATCAATGATCAATGACGAATGAACGATGAAGAATGAACAAGGATCAATGATCAATGAAGAATGAATGAGGAAGAATGCATAAGGATCAATGATCAATGAAGAATGAATGATGAAGAATGAACAAGGATCAATGATCAATGAAGAATGAATGATGAAGAATGAAAAAGGATCAATGATCAATGATGAATGAACGATGAAGAATGAACAAGGAACATTGAACAATGACGAATGAACGATTATGAATGAACAAGGATCAAAGATCAATGAAGAATGAACGATGAGGAATGAACAAGGATCAATGATCAATGAAGAATGAACGATGAAGAATGAACAAGGATCAATGATCAATCAAGAATGAACAAGGATCAATGAACAATGACGAATGAACGATGAAAAATGAACAAGGATCAATGATCAATGAAGAATGAACGATGAAGAATGAACAAGGATCAATGATCAATGAAGAATGAACGATGAAGAATGAACAAGGATCAATGATCAATGAAGAATGAACGATGAAGAATGAACAAGGATCAATGATCATTGAAGAATGAACAAGGATCAATGGTCAATAAAGAATGAACGATGAAAAATGAACAAGGATCAATGATCAATGACGAATGAACGATGAAGAATGAACAAGGATCAATGGTCAATAACGAATCAACGATGAAGAATAAACAAGGATCGATGATCAATAAAGAATGAACGATGAAGAATGAACAAGGATCAATGATCAATGACGAATGAACGATGAAGAATGAACAAGGATCAATGATCAATGAAGAATGAACGATCAAGAATGAACAAGGATCAATGATCATTGAAGAATAAACAAGGATCAATGGTCAATAAAGAATGAACGACGAAGAATGAAGAAGGATCAATGATCAATGAAGAATGAATGATGAAGAATGAATAAGGATCAATGATCAATGAAGAATGAATGATGAAGAATGAACAAGGATCAATGATCATTGAAGAATGAACAAGGATCAATGATCAATGAAGAATGAATGATGAAGAATGAACAAGGATCAATGATCAATGACGAATGAAGGATGAAGAATGAACAAGGGTCAATGATCAGTGAAGAATGAACGATGAAGAATGAACAAGGATCAATGATCAATGAAGAATGAACGATGAATAATGAACAAGGATCAATGATCAAGGAAGAATGAACGATGAAGAATGAACAAGGATCAATGATCAATGAAGAATGAACGATGAAGAATGAACAAGGATCAATGATCAATGACGAATGAACGATGAAGAATGAACGAGGATCAATGGTCAATAACGAATGAACAATGAAGAATGAACAAGGGTCGATGATCAATAAAGAATGAACGATGAAGAATGAACAAGGATCAATGATCAATGACGAATGAACGATGAAGAATGAACAAGGATCAATGATCAATGAAGAATGAATGAGGAAGAATGCATAAGGATCAATGATCAATGAAGAATGAATGATGAAGAATGAACAAGGATCAATGATCAATGAAGAATGAATGATGAAGAATGAAAAAGGATCAATGATCAATGATGAATGAACGATGAAGAATGAACAAGGAACATTGAACAATGACGAATGAACTATTATGAATGAACAAGGATCAAAGATCAATGAAGAATGAACGATGAGGAATGAACAAGGATCAATGATCAATGAAGAATGAACGATGAAGAATGAACAAGGATCAATGATCAATCAAGAATGAACAAGGATCAATGAACAATGACGAATGAACGATGAAAAATGAACAAGGATCAATGATCAATGAAGAATGAACGATGAAGAATGAACAAGGATCAATGATCAATGAAGAATGAACGATGAAGAATGAACAAGGATCAATGATCAATGAAGAATGAACGATGAAGAATGAACAAGGATCAATGATCATTGAAGAATGAACAAGGATCAATGGTCAATAAAGAATGAACGATGAAAAATGAACAAGGATCAATGATCAATGACGAATGAATGATGAAGAATGAACAAGGATCAATGGTCAATAACGAATCAACGATGAAGAATAAACAAGGATCGATGATCAATAAAGAATGAACGATGAAGAATGAACAAGGATCAATGATCAATGACGAATGAACGATGAAGAATGAACAAGGATCAATGATCAATGAAGAATGAACGATCAAGAATGAACAAGGATCAATGATCATTGAAGAATAAACAAGGATCAATGGTCAATAAAGAATGAACGACGAAGAATGAAGAAGGATCAATGATCAATGAAGAATGAATGATGAAGAATGAATAAGGATCAATGATCAATGAAGAATGAATGATGAAGAATGAACAAGGATCAATGATCATTGAAGAATGAACAAGGATCAATGATCAATGAAGAATGAATGATGAAGAATGAACAAGGATCAATGATCAATGACGAATGAAGGATGAAGAATGAACAAGGGTCAATGATCAGTGAAGAATGAACGATGAAGAATGAACAAGGATCAATGATCAATGAAGAATGAACGATGAATAATGAACAAGGATCAATGATCAAGGAAGAATGAACGATGAAGAATGAACAAGGATCAATGATCAATGAAGAATGAACGATGAAGAATGAACAAGGATCAATGATCAATGACGAATGAACGATGAAGAATGAACGAGGATCAATGGTCAATAACGAATGAACAATGAAGAATGAACAAGGGTCGATGATCAATAAAGAATGAACGATGAAGAATGAACAAGGATCAATGATCAATGACGAATGAACGATGAAGAATGAACAAGGATCAATGATCAATGAAGAATGAATGAGGAAGAATGCATAAGGATCAATGATCAATGAAGAATGAATGATTTAGAATGAACAAGGATCAATGATCAATGAAGAATGAATGATGAAGAATGAACAAGGATCAATGATCAATGACGAATGAACGATGAAGAATGAACAAGGGTCAATGATCAGTGAAGAATGAACGATGAAGAATGAACAAGGATCAATGATCAATGAAGAATGAACGATGAATAATGAACAAGGATCAATGATCAAGGAAGAATGAACGATGAAGAATGAACAAGGATCAATGATCAATGAAGAATGAACGATGAAGAATGAACAAGGATCAATGATCAATGACGAATGAACGATGAAGAATGAACGAGGATCAATGGTCAATAACGAATGAACAATGAAGAATGAACAAGGGTCGATGATCAATAAAGAATGAACGATGAAGAATGAACAAGGATCAATGATCAATGACGAATGAACGATGAAGAATGAACAAGGATCAATGATCAATGAAGAATGAATGAGGAAGAATGCATAAGGATCAATGATCAATGAAGAATGAATGATGAAGAATGAACAAGGATCAATGATCAATGAAGAATGAATGATGAAGAATGAAAAAGGATCAATGATCAATGATGAATGAACGATGAAGAATGAACAAGGAACATTGAACAATGACGAATGAACGATTATGAATGAACAAGGATCAATGATCAATGAAGAATGAACGATGAGGAATGAACAAGGATCAATGATCAATGAAGAATGAACGATGAAGAATGAACAAGGATCAATGATCAATCAAGAATGAACAAGGATCAATGAACAATGACGAATGAACGATGAAAAATGAACAAGGATCAATGATCAATGAAGAATGAACGATGAAGAATGAACAAGGATCAATGATCAATGAAGAATGAACGATGAAGAATGAACAAGGATCAATGATCAATGAAGAATGAACGATGAAGAATGAACAAGGATCAATGATCATTGAAGAATGAACAAGGATCAATGGTCAATAAAGAATGAACGATGAAAAATGAACAAGGATCAATGATCAATGACGAATGAACGATGAAGAATGAACAAGGATCAATGGTCAATAACGAATCAACGATGAAGAATAAACAAGGATCGATGATCAATAAAGAATGAACGATGAAGAATGAACAAGGATCAATGATCAATGACGAATGAACGATGAAGAATGAACAAGGATCAATGATCAATGAAGAATGAACGATGAAGAATGAACAAGGATCAATGATCATTGAAGAATAAACAAGGATCAATGGTCAATAAAGAATGAACGACGAAGAATGAAGAAGGATCAATGATGAATGAAGAATGAACGATGAAGAATGAACAAGGATCAATGATCAATGAAGAATGAATGATGAAGAATGAATAAGGATCAATGATCAATGAAGAATGAATGATGAAGAATGAACAAGGATCAATGATCATTGAAGAATGAACAAGGATCAATGATCAATGACGAATGAACGATGAAAAATGAACAAGGATCAATGATCAATGAAGAATGAACGATGAAGAATGAACAAGGATCAATGATCAATGAAGAATGAACGATGAAGAATGAACAAGGATCAATGATCAATGAAGAATGAACGATGAAGAATGAACAAGGATCAATGATCATTGAAGAATGAACAAGGATCAATGGTCAATAAAGAATGAACGATGAAAAATGAACAAGGATCAATGATCAATGACGAATGAACGATGAAGAATGAACAAGGATCAATGGTCAATAACGAATCAACGATGAAGAATAAACAAGGATCGATGATCAATAAAGAATGAACGATGAAGAATGAACAAGGATCAATGATCAATGACGAATGAACGATGAAGAATGAACAAGGATCAATGATCAATGAAGAATGAACGATGAAGAATGAACAAGGATCAATGATCATTGAAGAATAAACAAGGATCAATGGTCAATAAAGAATGAACGACGAAGAATGAAGAAGGATCAATGATGAATGAAGAATGAACGATGAAGAATGAACAAGGATCAATGATCAATGAAGAATGAATGATGAAGAATGAATAAGGATCAATGATCAATGAAGAATGAATGATGAAGAATGAACAAGGATCAATGATCATTGAAGAATGAACAAGGATCAATGATCAATGAAGAATGAATGATGAAGAATGAACAAGGATCAATGATTATTTAAGAATGAACGATGAAGAATGAACAAGGGTCAATGATCAGTGAAGAATGAACGATGAAGAATGAACAAGGATCAATGATCAATGACGAATGAACGATGAAGAATGAACAAGGATCAATGGTCAATAACGAATGAACGATGAAGAATGAACAAGGATCGATGATCAATAAAGAAAGAACGATGAAGAATGAACAAGGATCAATGATCAATGACGAATGAACGATCAAGAATGAACAAGGATCAATGATCAATGAAAAATGAATGATGAAGAATGCATAAGGATCAATGATCAATGAAGAATGAATGATGAAGAATGAACAAGGATCAATGATCAATTAAGAATGAACGATGAACAACAAACAAGGATCAATGATCAATGACGAATGAACGATGAAGAATGAACAAGGATCAATTATCAATGAAGAATGAACGATGAAGAATGAACAAGGATCAATGATCATTGAAGAATAAACAAGGATCAATGGTCAATAAAGAATGAACGATGAAGAATGAAAAAGGATCAATGATCAATGACGAATGAACGATGAAGAATGAACAAGGAACAATGAACAATGACGAATGAACGATTATGAATGAACAAGGATCAATGATCAATGAAGAACGAACGATGAGGAATGAACAAGGATCAATGATCAATGAAGAATGAACGATGAAGAATGAACAAGGATCAATGATCAATGAAGAATGAACAAGGATCAATGAACAATGACGAATGAACGATGAAAAATGAACAAGGAGCAATGATCAATGAAGAATGAACGATGAAGAATGAACAAGGATCAGTGATCAATGAAGAATGAACGATGAAGAATGAACAAGGATCAATGATCAATGAAGAATGAACGATGAAGAATGAACAAGGATCAATGATCATTGAAGAATGAACAAGGATTAATTGTCAATAAAGAATGAACGATGAAAAATGAGCAAGGATCAATGATCAATGACGAATGAACGATGAAGAATGAACAAGGATCAATGGTCAATAACGAATCAACGATGAAGAATAAACAAGGATCGATGATCAATAAAGAATGAACGATGAAGAATGAACAAGGATCAATGATCAATGACGAATGAACGATGAAGAATGAACAAGGATCAATGATCAATGAAGAATGAACGATGAACAATGAACAAGGATCAATGATCATTGAAGAATAAACAAGGATCAATAGTCAATAAAGAATGAACGACGAAGAATGAAGAAGGATCAATGATGAATGAAGAATGAACGATGAAGAATGAACAAGGATCAATGATCAATGAAGAATGAATGATGAAGAATGAATAAGGATCAATGATCAATGAAGAATGAATGATGAAGAATGAACAAGGATCAATGATCATTGAAGAATGAACAAGGATCAATGATCAATGAAGAATGAATGATGAAGAATGAACAAGGATCAATGATTATTTAAGAATGAACGATGAAGAATGAACAAGGGTCAATGATCAGTGAAGAATGAACGATGAAGAATGAACAAGGATCAATGATCAATGACGAATGAACGATGAAGAATGAACAAGGATCAATGGTCAATAACGAATGAACGATGAAGAATGAACAAGGATCGATGATCAATAAAGAAAGAACGATGAAGAATGAACAAGGATCAATGATCAATGACGAATGAACGATCAAGAATGAACAAGGATCAATGATCAATGAAAAATGAATGATGAAGAATGCATAAGGATCAATGATCAATGAAGAATGAATGATGAAGAATGAACAAGGATCAATGATCAATTAAGAATGAACGATGAACAACAAACAAGGATCAATGATCAATGACGAATGAACGATGAAGAATGAACAAGGATCAATTATCAATGAAGAATGAACGATGAAGAATGAACAAGGATCAATGATCATTGAAGAATAAACAAGGATCAATGGTCAATAAAGAATGAACGATGAAGAATGAAAAAGGATCAATGATCAATGACGAATGAACGATGAAGAATGAACAAGGAACAATGAACAATGACGAATGAACGATTATGAATGAACAAGGATCAATGATCAATGAAGAACGAACGATGAGGAATGAACAAGGATCAATGATCAATGAAGAATGAACGATGAAGAATGAACAAGGATCAATGATCAATGAAGAATGAACAAGGATCAATGAACAATGACGAATGAACGATGAAAAATGAACAAGGAGCAATGATCAATGAAGAATGAACGATGAAGAATGAACAAGGATCAGTGATCAATGAAGAATGAACGATGAAGAATGAACAAGGATCAATGATCAATGAAGAATGAACGATGAAGAATGAACAAGGATCAATGATCATTGAAGAATGAACAAGGATTAATTGTCAATAAAGAATGAACGATGAAAAATGAGCAAGGATCAATGATCAATGACGAATGAACGATGAAGAATGAACAAGGATCAATGGTCAATAACGAATCAACGATGAAGAATAAACAAGGATCGATGATCAATAAAGAATGAACGATGAAGAATGAACAAGGATCAATGATCAATGACGAATGAACGATGAAGAATGAACAAGGATCAATGATCAATGAAGAATGAACGATGAACAATGAACAAGGATCAATGATCATTGAAGAATAAACAAGGATCAATAGTCAATAAAGAATGAACGACGAAGAATGAAGAAGGATCAATGATGAATGAAGAATGAACGATGAAGAATGAACAAGGATCAATGATCAATGAAGAATGAATGATGAAGAATGAATAAGGATCAATGATCAATGAAGAATGAATGATGAAGAATGAACAAGGATCAATGATCATTGAAGAATGAACAAGGATCAATGATCAATGAAGAATGAATGATGAAGAATGAACAAGGATCAATGATTATTTAAGAATGAACGATGAAGAATGAACAAGGGTCAATGATCAGTGAAGAATGAACGATGAAGAATGAACAAGGATCAATGATCAATGACGAATGAACGATGAAGAATGAACAAGGATCAATGGTCAATAACGAATGAACGATGAAGAATGAACAAGGATCGATGATCAATAAAGAAAGAACGATGAAGAATGAACAAGGATCAATGATCAATGACGAATGAACGATAAAGAATGAACAAGGATCAATGATCAATGAAGAATGAACGATCAAGAATGAACAAGGATCAATGATCAATGAAAAATGAATGATGAAGAATGCATAAGGATCAATGATCAATGAAGAATGAATGATGAAGAATGAACAAGGATCAATGATCAATGAAGAATGAACGATGAACAACAAACAAGGATCAATGATCAATGACGAATGAACGATGAAGAATGAACAAGGATCAATTATCAATGAAGAATGAACGATGAAGAATGAACAAGGATCAATGATCATTGAAGAATAAACAAGGATCAATGGTCAATAAAGAATGAACGATGAAGAATGAATAAGGATCAATGATCAATGAAGAATGAATGATGAAGAATGAACAAGGATCAATGATCATTGAAGAATGAACAAGGATCAATGGTCAATAAAGAATGAACGATGAAAAATGAACAAGGATCAATGATCAATGACGAATGAACGATGAAGAATGAACAAGGATCAATGGTCAATAACGAATCAACGATGAAGAATAAACAAGGATCGATGATCAATAAAGAACGAACGATGAAGAATGAACAAGGATCAATGATCAATGACGAATGAACGATGAAGAATGAACAAGGATCAATGATCAATGAAGAATGAACGATGAAGAATGAACAAGGATCAATGATCATTGAAGAATAAACAAGGATCAATGGTCAATAAAGAATGAACGACGAAGAATGAAGAAGGATCAATGATCAATGAAGAATGAACGATCAAGAATGAACAAGGATCAATGATCAATGAAGAATGAATGAGGAAGAATGCATAAGGATCAATGATCAATGAAGAATGAATGATGAAGAATGAACAAGGATCAATGATCAATGAAGAATGAATGATGAAGAATGAAAAAGGATCAATGATCAATGATGAATGAACGATGAAGAATGAACAAGGAACATTGAACAATGACGAATGAACGATTATGAATGAACAAGGATCAAAGATCAATGAAGAATGAACGATGAGGAATGAACAAGGATCAATGATCAATGAAGAATGAACGATGAAGAATGAACAAGGATCAATGATCAATCAAGAATGAACAAGGATCAATGAACAATGACGAATGAACGATGAAAAATGAACAAGGATCAATGATCAATGAAGAATGAACGATGAAGAATGAACAAGGATCAATGATCAATGAAGAATGAACGATGAAGAATGAACAAGGATCAATGATCAATGAAGAATGAACGATGAAGAATGAACAAGGATCAATGATCATTGAAGAATGAACAAGGATCAATGGTCAATAAAGAATGAACGATGAAAAATGAACAAGGATCAATGATCAATGACGAATGAACGATGAAGAATGAACAAGGATCAATGGTCAATAACGAATCAACGATGAAGAATAAACAAGGATCGATGATCAATAAAGAATGAACGATGAAGAATGAACAAGGATCAATGATCAATGACGAATGAACGATGAAGAATGAACAAGGATCAATGATCAATGAAGAATGAACGATCAAGAATGAACAAGGATCAATGATCATTGAAGAATAAACAAGGATCAATGGTCAATAAAGAATGAACGACGAAGAATGAAGAAGGATCAATGATCAATGAAGAATGAATGATGAAGAATGAATAAGGATCAATGATCAATGAAGAATGAATGATGAAGAATGAACAAGGATCAATGATCATTGAAGAATGAACAAGGATCAATGATCAATGAAGAATGAATGATGAAGAATGAACAAGGATCAATGATCAATGACGAATGAAGGATGAAGAATGAACAAGGGTCAATGATCAGTGAAGAATGAACGATGAAGAATGAACAAGGATCAATGATCAATGAAGAATGAACGATGAATAATGAACAAGGATCAATGATCAAGGAAGAATGAACGATGAAGAATGAACAAGGATCAATGATCAATGAAGAATGAACGATGAAGAATGAACAAGGATCAATGATCAATGACGAATGAACGATGAAGAATGAACGAGGATCAATGGTCAATAACGAATGAACAATGAAGAATGAACAAGGGTCGATGATCAATAAAGAATGAACGATGAAGAATGAACAAGGATCAATGATCAATGACGAATGAACGATGAAGAATGAACAAGGATCAATGATCAATGAAGAATGAATGAGGAAGAATGCATAAGGATCAATGATCAATGAAGAATGAATGATGAAGAATGAACAAGGATCAATGATCAATGAAGAATGAATGATGAAGAATGAAAAAGGATCAATGATCAATGATGAATGAACGATGAAGAATGAACAAGGAACATTGAACAATGACGAATGAACTATTATGAATGAACAAGGATCAAAGATCAATGAAGAATGAACGATGAGGAATGAACAAGGATCAATGATCAATGAAGAATGAACGATGAAGAATGAACAAGGATCAATGATCAATCAAGAATGAACAAGGATCAATGAACAATGACGAATGAACGATGAAAAATGAACAAGGATCAATGATCAATGAAGAATGAACGATGAAGAATGAACAAGGATCAATGATCAATGAAGAATGAACGATGAAGAATGAACAAGGATCAATGATCAATGAAGAATGAACGATGAAGAATGAACAAGGATCAATGATCATTGAAGAATGAACAAGGATCAATGGTCAATAAAGAATGAACGATGAAAAATGAACAAGGATCAATGATCAATGACGAATGAATGATGAAGAATGAACAAGGATCAATGGTCAATAACGAATCAACGATGAAGAATAAACAAGGATCGATGATCAATAAAGAATGAACGATGAAGAATGAACAAGGATCAATGATCAATGACGAATGAACGATGAAGAATGAACAAGGATCAATGATCAATGAAGAATGAACGATCAAGAATGAACAAGGATCAATGATCATTGAAGAATAAACAAGGATCAATGGTCAATAAAGAATGAACGACGAAGAATGAAGAAGGATCAATGATCAATGAAGAATGAATGATGAAGAATGAATAAGGATCAATGATCAATGAAGAATGAATGATGAAGAATGAACAAGGATCAATGATCATTGAAGAATGAACAAGGATCAATGATCAATGAAGAATGAATGATGTAGAATGAACAAGGATCAATGATTATTTAAGAATGAACGATGAAGAATGAACAAGGGTCAATGATCAGTGAAGAATGAACGATGAAGAATGAACAAGGATCAATGATCAATGAAGAATGAACGATGAATAATGAACAAGGATCAATGATCAAGGAAGAATGAACGATGAAGAATGAACAAGGATCAATGATCAATGAAGAATGAACGATGAAGAATGAACAAGGATCAATGATCAATGACGAATGAATGATGAAGAATGAACGAGGATCAATGGTCAATAACGAATGAACAATGAAGAATGAACAAGGGTCGATGATCAATAAAGAATGAACGATGAAGAATGAACAAGGATCAATGATCAATGACGAATGAACGATGAAAAATGAACAAGGATCAATGATCAATGAAGAATGAATGATGAAGAATGCATAAGGATCAATGATCAATGAAGAATGAATGATGAAGAATGAACAAGGATCAATGATCAATGAAGAATGAATGATGAATAATGAAAAAGGATCAATGATCAATGACGAATGAACGATGAAGAATGAACAAGGAACAATGAACAATGACGAATGAACGATTATGAATGAACAAGGATCAATGATCAATGAAGAATGAACGATGAGGAATGAACAAGGATCAATGATCAATGAAGAATGAACGATGAAGAATGAACAAGGATCAATGATCAATGAAGAATGAACAAGGATCAATGAACAATGACGAATGAACGATGAAAAATGAACAAGGATCAATGATCAATGAAGAATGAACGATGAAGAATGAACAAGGATCAATGATCAATGAAGAATGAACGATGAAGAATGAACAAGGATCAATGATCAATGAAGAATGAACGATGAAGAATGAACAAGGATCAATGATCATTGAAGAATGAACAAGGATCAATGGTCAATAAAGAATGAACGATGAAAAATGAACAAGGATAATTGATCAATGACGAATGAACGATGAAGAATGAACAAGGATCAATGGTCAATAATGAATCAACGATGAAGAATAAACAAGGATCGATGATCAATAAAGAATGAACGATGAAGAATGAACAAGGATCAATGATCAATGACGAATGAACGATGAAGAATGAACAAGGATCAATGATCAATGAAGAATGAACGATGAAGAATGAACAAGGTGCACCAAGATTGGGTCCCTCGCCCTCTCAATCTTGCACTGAATCACTCCTTCACTTGGAGATAGCCAAATAAATGCGAAAGCCTTCACAAACTCCACCAATATGCACCCAAGAATACACTTCTTGATTCTCAGGCCAGCCTCGTCATCCTCCTCTTCAGGTTTCCCTCACCCTTGGGCTGAATCCACGACCTTCCTCAAGGCTTCACTCGCTCTTGTAGCAAAGGTTACACTCTAGATTACTCCTTAATCTAGCTTCAGAGATTGTCTACTCTTGAATCGTGTTGGGACTGATTGAAAACTATACGCCAATATACTCAAGGAAATAAAGAGAACGTTCTAAGCAATGTAAGGGATTGAATCTATGTAAACTGAATGAAAACTCTTATTAATCTCTGGAATGTGAATCATTACACAAAGGCTAGATGCCTATATATAGCTTTCTATGTATTACAACGGCTATCTTTACACGTGCCTATCACAGGGCTTATTTTCAAAACAGAAATCAAACAAAAATAGACTAAGTACTGGACGCCTTTTTCTGATGACTGGGGTACCTTGCACTGGTCCTTCCGTCTTCCATAGTGATTGTCAGTAGGGTCCTAGGCCCTTGATGGCTAGGTCCATGTATAAGGTTACCATATCCACCTTGGTCATCCTCTGAAGGCTCGTGGTTAATTCTCAGGCAGTGCATCAAGATGGCCTGGTCGTCAGATTCTCAAACCGTGTCTTCTGTTCCCATTCTTGCTTGGTTGTAACTCTCTCCTGTTCCCTTCTTTGTTTGCTTAGGGCTCTCTTGTTCCCTTGGGAACAGTAATGATCTTGGTATGCTTGGGGTATCCTCAGAATGAGTGGCATCATGGGGAACAGAATGGAAGCTTGAATTACTTGAACCATGATCAGCGTCATATGCATATGGTTCAACTCCTCCTTCTTGGGGAAGAATTGACCTCAATTCTTGGTTTGGTTGATGTAGTTGCAGGTCTCCAATGTTGAAGGTGTTGGACATATTGTATTCAGCTGGTAGTCTCACCTTGTAAGCATTGTCTCCAATTTTTGCAATAATTGGGAATGGTCCTGCTGCTTTGGGCATCAACTTATTCTTCCTCTGTTGAGGGAATCTCTCTTTTCTTAGGTGTACCCAGACTTGATCACCTTCTTGCAATGGTTCTCTTAGCTTGTGCTTCCCATCTGCCTTTTTCTTGTATTTTTCATTGGCTTTGTATATGTTTTCCTTGATCATTTTGTGCATCCTCAGCAACTCTTCAGCTAAGCTAATTGCATCCCTCTGCTTTTTGTCCTGCATATTAATGTGTGTAAGATTGATTGGCAAAAGGGGGTTTTCCCCATAAACACACTGAAAAGGAGTATATTTTGTGGTGTAGCTTGGACTTCTATTATAAGCAAATTCAGCCTGACTCAGTTTGAGATCCCAGTCCCTGAGGTGCTTACTCACTAGGGTTCTTAAGATTGAACCTAGGGTTTTGTTGGTGACCTCTGTTTGGCCATCTGTCTGAGGATGATGGCTGGTGCTAAACAGAAGGGTTGTTCCTAGTAATTTCCATAAGGTCTTCCAAAAATAGCTAAGAAACTTGCCATCCCTGTCAGACACAATGGTTTTGGGCACCCCATGTAGTCTCATAACTTCACTAAAGTACAGCTGGGCAATGTGTTTGGCATCATCCACTTTATTGCAAGCAATGAAGTGGGCCATTTTTGAGAATCTATCAACAACCACCAAGATAGAGTCCTTTTGCCTTTGGGTTCTCGGTAGTGCCATGACAAAGTCCATGCTCACATGCTCCCAGGGCTTATCAGCTACAGGCAGTGGTCTGTATTCACCTTTGTGGAAGGTGATTTTTGCTTTAATGCAGGACTCACACCTCAGAATATGTTTGCCTATGGTTCCCAACATTTTAGGCCAATAGAAATGTTCACTCAGCATGTTTAGGGTCTTTTGTATCCCAAAATGTCCACTTAAACTACCCTCATGTATTTCCTTTACTAGCAACAGCCTTAAGGGGGTTTTGGGTATGCATAGTCTGTTATTTTTAAACAGAAAACCCTGTTGTAGGTGAAAATCACCTTGAGGTTCTGTTAGACAAGCAGCATATATATCACCGAAGTCAGAATCATTAGCATACAAGTCCTTAATCATTTCAAAGCCAATCACTTTAGCATCAAGAATAGCTAAGAGGTTGTATCTTCTACTTAAGGCATCAGCAATAACATTGGTTTTCCCTGTTTTATACTTTGCAGAGAAGTTAAAAGTCTGAAGGAATTCTATCCACCTAGCATGTCTAGGGTTGAGTTTGTTCTGTCCATGTATGTTCTTCAAAGATTCATGGTCAGTGTATAGGATAAAAGGCTGTATTTTCAGGTAATGAGACCAATTTTCCAAGGCCCTAATCATTGCATAAAATTCTTTATCATAGGTTGAGTAGTTGAGTCTAGACTTATTCAGTTTCTCACTGAAATAGGCCACTGGTCTGCCTTCTTGCACTAGTACTGCACCAATACCTGTTCCACTAGCGTCACATTCAACCTCAAAAGGTTGAGTGAAGTCAGGGAGCTTCAAAACAGGGGCTGTGCACATCTTTTCCTTAATGGTTTCAAAGGCTTTCTGTGCCTCCTGGGTCCAACTAAATACTCCCTTTTTGGTACATTCTGTTATGGGGGCCATAATGGTACTAAAGTTTCTAATGAACCTCCTATAAAAAGAAGCAAGGCCATGGAAAGATCTCACTTGGGTAACAGAGGTAGGAACAGGCCAGTTCTTCACAGCCTCTACCTTGGATGGATCAACCTTCACCCCATCTTTACCTATAATGAATCCCAAAAATCCCACTTCCTTCATAAGGAAACTGCATTTTTCCAATTTCCCATATAATTTCTGTTTCCTCAAAGTTTCAAACAGTTGCTGCAAATGACTAAGATGTTCCTTCAATCCTCTGCTGTATATCAAGATGTCATCAAGATAGACTACTATGAATTTTCCCAAAAAAGGTCTCAACACCTCATTCATTAATCTCATAAAGGTGCTGGGGGCTCCTGTTAGACCAAATGGCATGACAAGCCATTCATATAAACCATATTTTGTTTTGAAGGCAGTTTTCCACTCATCTCCTTCTTTCATTCTAATCTGATGATAGCCACTCCTTAAGTCAACCTTGCTGAACCAGTGGGCACCTGATAGTTCATCCAACATATCATCTATCCTAGGTATGGGAAACCTATATTTGATGGTTATGTTGTTAACACTTCTGCTATCTATGCACATCCTCCAAGTCCCATCTTTTTTTGGTACAAGCAGAGTGGGCACTGCACATGGACTGAGGCTCTCCCTTACATATCCCTTGTGTAGTAACTCCTCAACTTGTCTTTGTAGTTCCTTGGTTTCTGTGGGATTGGCTCTGTAAGCTGGTTTATTGGGTAAAGGAGCTCCTGGTATAAGGTCAATCTGGTGTTCAATTCCCCTTACAGGAGGCAAACCTTCAGGCAACTCATCAGGGAACACATCCTTGAACTGCTGTAACAGGGGTTTTACTGCTTGAGGTATTTCTGCTGCTTGCTCTACTTCCTTAGTGACTAAGACATATACCTCATTCTTATTCTTTATTTCCCTCTCACAAACCTTCCTACTGATCAAATGTACAGGTTCCCTTACAGGAGGGGGAACAGTTCTGTGGGGAGGCAGGGGAACTAACTCCTTGAGCTTTCCTTCATGCTTTATGATATAGGTGTTTGTAAACCCATTGTGCATGCTCCTCTTGTCATACTGCCATGGTCTACCCAATAGTACATGGCAAGCATTCATATCTAGCACATCACACAACACTTGATCCTTATATGATCCAATAGTAAACCCTATTAAACATTGTTTACTCACTGTACCAGTAGCATTGTTGTCCAGCCATTTCAGTTTGTATGGGTGTGCATGAGGTCTAGTTTTCAAATTCAGATCTGTCACTAAAGCCAAGCTAACACAGTTTGATTCACTTCCTCCATCAATAATCATGTCACAGACTTGGTCTTTTACCTTACACTTTGTTTGAAAGATATTTTCCCTCTGGTTGTTTTCTTCTTCAGCATAAGTAGTGTGTAGGCTTCTCCTTATAATCAGGTTGTAGTAGCCTTCCTCAGGTAAAACCTTCTCCAATCCTTCCTCAATCTCTTCTTCATCAGTACTATGTTCATACCTTACTGTTTTGCCAAATTCATCAACTCTGTAAGATCCATCTGGCTCATGTTCAGCCACTGGAGGCCAATCCTCCTCCACCCTACCATTTCTTACTACTAACATCATCTTGGGTTGGGTATCCTCCTTGATTTCCCTCCATTCCTGAGCAGTGAAAACTCTGATGTTGGGGCAATCCTTTTTATAATGTCCATGTCCATGGCATTTAAAGCAAACCACCTTGTTCAAGGGTATAGGTATTCTGTCAGGGGCATTGAGGTTTTGCTCTGTTTTTCTCTGGGCCTTGGGTGATATAGGTCTAGATTGTTTGGGTGGGTATGCCTTAGGGGATCTGTTGTAGTTGTTCCCTGTCACCCTTCTCTTGTTGAAGTTTTGCTCATAGATTGGGGCTAAGTTAAAAGCTGTTTGTAGGTCTAGTGTAGGCATGGTCATGAGTTGATCCCTAATGTCTTCTCTCAACCCAGATAAAAACTTAGTCAGTTTCAAGTCCTCTGCATCCTCTATATCACACATCACCACCAACTTTTCCCATTCATGTATGTATTCAGTCACAGTTCTGCCCTTTTGACTAAGAGTGCTCCACTTAATGTACATTTGATGCTTGAAATTGATGGGAACATACTTCCTGTTCAAGTGCTTTTTCAATTTATCCCAAGTATCAATTCTTTCCCTATGTTCCCTTGCCCTCTGCCTTTGTATTCCTTCCAACCACATAGCAGCAAGTTTAGTGAGTTTCATTTTTGCCACTTTGTACTGTCCTTCAAGTGTAGTTCCTCTATATTCAAAGTATCTTTCCATACTTGCTTCCCATTCTATATAATCCTCAGGATTGCTGGACTGTCCATCAAATTCCTTCATGTCTATCCTCAACATTTTATCCTCCTGATCATTATTAGGGTGATGGGGTTGTCCCTGTGGAAATCCTCTTTGCATTATCATTTGTACGAATGCCTCTACAGCCTCCATTCTTGCTTCCATGGTTTAGGTCTCAACAAACAAACAACAAGCACACAGACACAACAAGGCTTCTAAGTCTCAACAGCTAGGAACCAACACACAAAGCACACAGGGGCTCTAAGTCTCAACAGCTAGATACCAGCTCACAAACAAGATGCTCAAACAAATAATGCAACAAGACAACAATGTATGGATGCACAACAAATATCACAGCTATACCAACAAACAATTATTTCTAACAAGAATCAGGTTGATAAACTCCCACAGCAATAATGACAATCAACAATGTATTCAAGAATACCAGAAACGAAATTCTGAAACCCTAAATCAAATTTTTTTTTTTTTTGATTTTTAAACTCAGAATATGCGCCAAGTAATAAATCTCCTTCAAGATTGCCTGATAATTGTTCAAATGTTTCAAATCGTGATAAGAAAACGTGTAATTATGAGCAATTAACAAATTTTAAAACAATTGAAACAACGAATTTGATGAAGAACAAATGTAGAGAACCAATTTGTCAGAAAGCGAATTTTGCTTTCCCAGATTTTGAAAACTTCGTTTAATCCAATTAGAAATTGAATTAAGCCTTAAAAACTATATCAAAGATTAATTGAAGATCACCTTTATCCGGATTAACAATTGCATGTAAATCCGAATGTAAGTTTAGAACGATTTTACCAGATTCGCACGCGTTACAAGCCAGTCGCCTCTGGTGTTCCTTGCAGGATATTCCTTCGTTTCTCTTTTCAACAATGGTGGGTTGTGCCCTCTCGTCACTTACGCTCTGATACCAATTTGCACCAAGATTGGGTCCCTCGCCCTCTCAATCTTGCACTGAATCACTCCTTCACTTGGAGATAGCCAAATAAATGCGAAAGCCTTCACAAACTCCACCAATATGCACCCAAGAATACACTTCTAGATTCTCAGGCCAGCCTCGTGATCCTCCTCTTCAGGTTTCCCTCACCCTTGGGCTGAATCCACGACCTTCCTCAAGGCTTCACTCGCTCTTGTAGCAAAGGTTACACTCTAGATTACTCCTTAATCTAGCTTCAGAGATTGTCTACTCTTGAATCGTGTTGGGACTGATTGAAAACTATACGCCAATATACTCAAGGAAATAAAGAGAACGTTCTAAGCAATGTAAGGGATTGAATCTATGTAAACTGAATGAAAACTCTTATTAATCTCTGGAATGTGAATCATTACACAAAGGCTAGATGCCTATATATAGCTTTCTATGTATTACAACGGCTATCTTTACACGTGCCTATCACAGGGCTTATTTTCAAAACAGAAATCAAACAAAAATAGACTAAGTACTGGACGCCTTTTTCTGATGACTGGGGTACCTTGCACTGGTCCTTCCGTCTTCCATAGTGATTGTCATCCTCTGAAGGCTCGTGGTTAATTCTCAGGCAGTGCATCAAGATGGCCTGGTCGTCAGATTCTCGAACCGTGTCTTCTGTTCCCATTCTTGCTTGGTTGTAACTCTCTCCTGTTCCCTTCTTTGTTTGCTTAGGGCTCTCTTGTTCCCTTGGGAACAGTAATGATCTTGGTATGCTTGGGGTATCCTCAGAATGAGTGGCATCATGGGGAACAGAATGGAAGCTTGAATTACTTGAACCATGATCAGCGTCATATGCATATGGTTCACAAGGATCAATGATCATTGAAGAATAAACAAGGATCAATGGTCAATAAAGAATGAACGACGAAGAATGAAGAAGGATCAATGATCAATGAAGAATGAACGATGAAGAATGAACAAGGATCAATGATCAATGAAGAATGAATGATGAAGAATGAATAAGGATCAATGATCAATGAAGAATGAATGATGAAGAATGAACAAGGATCAATGATCATTGAAGAATGAACAAGGATCAATGATCAATGAAGAATGAATGATGAAGAATGAACAAGGGTCAATGATTATTTAAGAATGAACGATGAAGAATGAACAAGGGTTAATGATCAGTGAAGAATGAACGAATGAACAAGGATCAATGATCAATGAAGAATAAACGATGAATAATGAACAAGGATCAATGATCAAGGAAGAATGAACGATGAAGAATGAACAAGTATCAATGATCAATGACGAATGAACGATGAAGAATGAACAAGGATCAATGATCAATGAAGAATGAAAGATGAAGAATGAACAAGGATCAATGATCAATGAAGAGTGATCAATGAAGAATGAACAAGGATCAATGATCAATGAAGAATGAACGATGAAGAATGAACAAGTATCAATGATCAATGAAGAATGAACAAGGATCAATGGTCAATTAAGAATGAAAGATGAAGAATGAACAAGGATCAATGATCATTGAAGAATGAACGATTAAGAATGAACAAGGATCAATGATCAATGAAGAATGAATGATGAAGAATGAATAAGGATCAATGATCAATGAAGAATGAACGATGAAGAATGAACAAGGATCAATGATCAATGAAGAATGAACGATGAAGAATGAACAAGGATCAATGATCAATTACGAATGAACGATGAAGAATGAACGAGGATCAATGGTCAATAACGAATGAACAATGAAGAATGAACAAGGGTCGATGATCAATAAAGAATGAACGATGAAGAATGAACAAGGATCAATGATCAATGACGAATGAACGATGAAGAATGAACAAGGATCAATGATCAATGAAGAATGAATGATGAAGAATGCATAAGGATCAATGATCAATGAAGAATGAATGATGAAGAATGAACAAGGATCAATGATCAATGAAGAATGAAAAAGGATCAATGATCAATGACGAATGAACGATGAAGAATGAACAAGGAACAATGAACAATGACGAATGAACGATTATGAATGAACAAGGATCAATGATCAATGAAGAATGAACGATGAGGAATGAACAAGGATCAATGATCAATGAAGAATGAACGATGAAGAATGAACAAGGATCAATGATCAATGAAGAATGAACAAGGATCAATGAACAATGACGAATGAACGATGAAAAATGAACAAGGATCAATGATCAATGAAGAATGAACGATGAAGAATGAACAAGGATCAATGATCAATGAAGAATGAACGATGAAGAATGAACAAGGATCAATGATCAATGAAAAATGAACGATGAAGAATGAACAAGGATCAATGATCATTGAAGAATGAACAAGGATCAATGGTCAATAAAGAATGAACGATGAAAAATGAACAAGGATCAATGATCAATGACGAATGAACGATGAAGAATGAACAAGGATCAATGGTCAATAACGAATCAACGATGAAGAATAAACAAGGATCGATGATCAATAAAGAATAAACGATGAAGAATGAACAAGGATCAATGATCAATGACGAATGAACGATGAAGAATGAACAAGGATCAATGATCAATGAAGAATGAACGATGAAGAATGAACAAGGATCAATGATCATTGAAGAATAAACAAGGATCAATAGTCAATAAAGAATGAACGACGAAGAATGAAGAAGGATCAATGATGAATGAAGAATGAACGATGAAGAATGAACAAGGATCAATGATCAATGAAGAATGAATGATGAAGAATGAATAAGGATCAATGATCAATGAAGAATGAACAAGGATCAATGATCAATGAAGAATGAATGATGAAGAATGAACAAGGATCAATGATTATTTAAAAATGAACGATGAAGAATGAACAAGGGTCAATGATAAGTGAAGAATGAACGATGAAGAATGAACAAGGATCAATGATCAATGAAGAATGAACGATGAATAATGAACAAGGATCAATGATCAAGGAAGAATGAACGATGAAGAATGAACAAGTATCAATGATCAATGACGAATGAACGATGAAGAATGAACAAGGATCAATGATCAATGAAGAATGAACAAGGATCAATGATCATTCAAGAATAAACAAGGATCAATGGTCAATAAAGAATGAACGATGAAGAATGAAGTAGGATCATTGATCAATGAAGAATGAACAAGGATCAATGATCAATGAAGAATGAACGATGAAGAATGAAAAATTATCAATGATCAATGACGAATGAACGATGAAGAATGAACAAGGATCAATGGTCAATAACGAATGAACGATGAAGAATGAACAAGGATCGATGATCAATAAAGAAAGAACGATGAAGAATGAACAAGGATCAATGATCAATGACGAATGAACGATAAAGAATGAACAAGGATCAATGATCAATGAAGAATGAACGATCAAGAATGAACAAGGATCAATGATCAATGAAAAATGAATGATGAAGAATGCATAAGGATCAATGATCAATGAAGAATGAATGATGAAGAATGAACAAGGATCAATGATCAATGAAGAATGAACGATGAACAACAAACAAGGATCAATGATCAATGACGAATGAACGATGAAGAATGAACAAGGATCAATTATCAATGAAGAATGAACGATGAAGAATGAACAAGGATCAATGATCATTGAAGAATAAACAAGGATCAATGGTCAATAAAGAATGAACGATGAAGAATGAAGAAGGATCAATGATCAATGAAGAATGAACGATGAACAATGAACAAGGATCAATGATCAATGAAGAATGAATGATGAAGAATGAATAAGGATCAATGATCAATGAAGATTGAATGATGAAGAATGAACAAGGATCAATGATCATTGAAGAATGAACAGGATCAATGATGAATGAAGAATGAATGATGAAGAATGAACAAGGATCAATGATTATTTAAGAATGAACGATGAAGAATGAACAAGGGTCAATGATCAGTGAAGAATGAACGATGAAGAATGAACAAGGATCAATGATCAATGAAGAATGAACGATGAATAATGAACAAGGATCAATGATCAAGGTAGAATGAACGATGAAGAATGAACAAGTATCAATCATCAATGACGAATGAACGATGAAGAATGAACAAGGATCAATGATCAATGAAGAATGAACAATGAAGCATGAACAAGGATCAATGATCAATGAAGAATGAACGATGAAGAATGAACAAGTATCAATGATCAATGAAGAATGAACAAGGATCAATGGTCAATTAAGAATTAACGATGAAGAATGAACAAGGATCAATGATCAATGAAGAATGAATGATGAAGAATGAACCAGGATCAATGATCAATGAAGAATGAACGATAAAGAATGAACAAGGATCATTGATGAATGAAGAATGAACGATGAAGAATGAACAAGGATCAATGAACAATGACGAATGAACGATGAAAAATGAACAAGGATCAATGATCAATGAAGAATGAACGATGAAGAATGAACAAGGGTCAATGATCAATGAAGAATGAACGATGAAGAATGAACAAGGAATAATGATCAATGAAGAATGAACGATGAAGAATGAACAAGGACCAATGATCAATGAAGAATGAAAGATGAAGAATGAACAAGGATCAATGATCAATGAAGAATGAACTATGAAGAATGAACAAGGATCAATGATCAATGAAGAATGAACGATGAAGAATGAACAAGTATCAATGATCAATGAAGAATGAATAAGGATCAATGGTCAATAAAGAATGAACGATGAAGAATGAACAAGGATCAATGAGCATTGAAGAATGAACGATTAAGAATGAACAAGGATCAATGATCAATGAAGAATGAATGATGAAGAATGAACAAGGATCAATGATCAATGAAGAATGAACGATGAAGAATGAACGATGAAGAATGAACAATGATCAATGAAGAATGAATGATGAAGAATGAACAAGGATCAATGATAAATGACGAATGAACGATGGAGAATGAACGAGAATCAATGGTCAATAACGAATGAACGATGAAGAATGAACAAGGATCGATGATCAATAAAGAATGAACGATGAAGAATGAACAAGGATCAATGATCAATGACGAATGAACGATGAAGAATGAACAAGGATCAATGATCAATGAAGAATGAACGATGAAGAATGAACAAGGATCAATGATCATTGAAGAATAAACAAGGATCAATAGTCAATAAAGAATGAACGACGAAGAATGAAGAAGGATCAATGATGAATGAAGAATGAACGATGAAGAATGAACAAGGATCAATGATCAATGAAGAATGAATGATGAAGAATGAATAAGGATCAATGATCAATGAAGAATGAATGATGAAGAATGAACAAGGATCAATGATCATTGAAGAATGAACAAGGATCAATGATCAATGAAGAATGAATGATGAAGAATGAACAAGGATCAATGATTATTTAAGAATGAACGATGAAGAATGAACAAGGGTGATATAGATTGGTATGCCTCAAAACAAAACCAAGCTATAAGCACACGTAGTTTGCTGTTTTCGTTTAATGAATTTGTTTTTGTGATTTTTGTGGTTTTATAACAAGGGAAAAATGAAATGTATGTGTTGATTTTTCAAACTGAAAATGGCTTGCCAAAGGTTGCTTCGATACAGATACACCACGAAACAAATCTAAGGGCTCCTAAGAACACATTCAAACTTTAGCCAAAAGTATGAAAAGCATAGGAACTTCAAATTACTTAAACTAATCCAAGTTAAAGTAAATTGCAAATAAGAACAAGGAAAATTGCTCAAAGGGTTGTGTTTGTATTATGCAAGCTGAATGCCTTCATTACATGAACTACAAGCCTATTTATACTAAAAGGAAATCAGCCCAACAAAAAATAAATAAATAAAAAAAATTAAATTAAAAAGCAAAAAAATCAGAATGTTGCTTGTTTCTTAACGGCTAGGAATCCACTTGCAAGTCCACTTGCAAGTTGCATCTTACAATCTTCTATGGAAATAATTAGGCTATTTTGTAGTGCATAGCTATATCTTACAAAGTCTTCATAGGCTATTTTCTAGGCTGATTTGTTTTTTGTAGAAAAGATCTTCATGTAATAATGAACCAAAATCAGATTTCCCAACGGCTGAATTCTTGTATGATTTGCAAATATCTTCATATGTCCTTGGTTTATTTGCTGTCTCTAACAACTTGATTTTGCTAAATATATTTTTTTAATCTTCCACTTGCTGAACCTTCATATTTATATTCTTCATATTTCCTTGGTTTATTTGCTTGATATTTTCAGCTGCTTGCTTGCGTTTCAATCGCATAATATTCGACCCATGAGCAAAATTAAATACTAAAATCAAATAAAAGAAAAGTACAACTCGACTAACTAAGCATGAGAAATGATTAAGCTTGATCCTAAACCTGGCTTAAATCATTTCGAAGAAAACAAAAGACCCAAATACTCGAAATAAAATAAACGACTTAAATAATAAAACGACCCAAAAAAAAAAAAGAAGACTTAGTTTATGACTACGAAATTAAAGGATTTCATTTTTGGACCTTGAATTTTAGCGTCTTCCATTTGATGCATCATTATATTGATCTTGGCTAGCTCAGCAGAACTAGATGTAGGTGATCCTACATCATCCTCCCCTTCTTTGGAAAAGCTTGACCTCAAGCTTGGTAACATGTCCTCCTCATGAAATGTAATCAAATCTGCAACATTGAAAGTAGAAGACACACCATAGCTACTAGGTAGCTCTAGTTTGTAAGCATTGTCATTTACTTTTTCCAAAATTTCGAACGGTCCATCAATTCTAGCACTTAACTTTGATTTCCTTTGTGTGGGAAACCTATCCTTTCTCAAGTAAATCCATACTAAGTCACCTTCTTTGAAAATCACTTCTTTTCTCTTTTGGTCCACTTTCTCTTTAACCTTATTATTCATTTTCTCAATCTTTTCCACAACTTGTTTATGCAACTTTTGGATCTCATTAGCTCTAGTCTCGGCATCATGGCTAAACTTCAAAGGTGTAGGAAAAGGCGTAAGATCTATAGGGGTTAAAGGATTAAGGCCATAAACTATAAAGAAAGGAGAAAAACCGGTGGTCTTGCTGGGAACTCGATTATAAGCAAATTCAGCATGTGGTAGCAATTGTTCCCATTGTTTAGGATTCTTAGTAATGAGGGCACGCAACAAGGTTCCTAAGGTCCTATTGGTTACTTCGGTTTGTCCATCAGTCTGAGGGTGGCTAGAACTACTAAAGTTAAGCTTGGTTCCCATCTTTTTCCACAAAGTAAGCCAAAAATGACTAAGAAACTTTGAGTCTCTATCACTTACCATACTTCTTGCTATCCCATGTAGTCTTACTATTTCTTTAAAATAAAGATTAGCAATGTTAACAGCATCATGTGTAGTATGACAAGGAATGAAATGGGCCATCTTAGAAAACCTATCAACAACAACCATAATGGAATCCTTATTGTTAGAGGTTCTAGGTAGTCCGGTTATGAAGTCTAAGCTCACATCTTCCCATGGATTTTGTGGTGTAGGAAGAGGTTGGTAAAGACCTTGAGACGTTTTGTGGGCTTTGGCTTTTAGGCATTGCACACACCTCTTAATAATATGAATGACATCTTTAGCAAGTTTCGGCCAAAAGAAGGTCTCACTCACTAGAGCTATGGTCTTTTCTTCCCCAAAATGTCCTCCAAGTCCTCCCTCATGATATTCCTTAATTAAGGTCTCCCTAACACTATGTCTGGGCACACATAATTGATTACCTCGAAAGAGATATCCTTGAAAGAGGTAAAAAAGTCGTTGAGGTTTGTTATGACATTTTTCAAATATTTATCCAAAATCAACATCATCAATATAACATTCTTTTAACAATTCCATCCCAACAACCTTAGTATTCAAAGTACTCAAAAGCAAGTATCTCCTAGATAAAGCATCAGCTCCGGTGTTTAATTTACCCGCTTTGTGTTTAATGGTGAAATGAAAGGTTTGTAGGAACTCGACCCACTTAGCATGTCTAGATTGAAGTTTGTGTTGGCTTTGAATGAATTTTAAGGCCTCATGGTCAGAATGTAACACAAATTCTTTTGCAATCAAATAATGTCTCCAATGTTCTAAACATCTAATAATAGCATAAAACTCTTTATCATAAGTAGAATACTTCCTTTTAGCATCATTGAGTTTTTCACTAAAGTAAGCAAGGGGTTTGTTGTTTTGAGTAAGAACACCTCCAATACCTACCCCAGATGCGTCACATTCTACTTCAAAGATATCCTCAAAATTAGGCAAAGCTAGAACAGGTGCGGTGGTAAGTTTGTCTTTGATGGTGTCAAAGGCTGCTTGTGCTTTGGAATTCCATTCTATGGTCTTATGTTTTGTGAGTTCGGTGATAGGGGCCATGATTGAACTAAAGTTTGGGACAAACCTCCTATAAAAAGAAGCTAAACCATGAAATGATCTAACTTGGTGAATGGTGGTAGGAACAGGCCAGTCTCTAATAGCTTCAACTTTCTTTTCATCCGCTTTTATCCCCTCAATTGACACAATAAACCCAAGAAATTTTACTGATTCCGAAAAGAATTGACACTTTTCCAAATTACCATACAATTTTTCTTTAGCCAATACACTAAAAACTTGATGCAAATGTTTAACATGCTCGTCTTTACTTTGACTATACACCAAGATATCATCAAAATAAACCACAACAAATTGACCCAAGAAAGGCTTTAAAGTTTGGTTCATAAGTCTCATAAAGGTAGAAGGTGCATTAGACAACCCAAAGGGCATGACTAACCATTCATAAAGTCCTTCTTTAGTTTTAAATGCGGTTTTCCATTCATCCCCTTCATAAATTCTAACTTGGTGATATCCACTCCTAAGGTCGATTTTAGAAAAAACTTTCGAACCATATAAATCATCTAACAAGTCATTGAGCCTAGGTATTGGAAATCTATACTTGATGGTGATTCTATTAATGGCTCTACTGTCCACACACATCCTCATTTCTCCAGTTTTCTTAGGCACAAGTAAGGTAGGGACGGCACAAGGACTTATGGACTCTCTAATCAAACCTTTAGCTAACAATTCATCAACTTGTCTCCTAATTTCTTCGGTCTCTTTAGGATTAGTTCTATAGGCTGGTTTGTTAGGTAATGTGGAACCGGGAATGAAATCAATCTTATGTTGTATGTCCCTTTTTGGTGGAAGTCCATTAGGTATCTCAATAGGAAAAACATGCGCAAATTCATCAAGTAAAGGCACAAGCAAAGGGTGATCATGCAAAACAGATTCGGTTTCATCATTTAGCAATAACAATTCTTTTCGTTCCACAAATTCATGTTGTTCACTTTTAAGTATAGGAATCAAAGAATGAAAATTTGTTAAAGTTGCTTGTAATTTAGAATTATGGCCAGGTGCATATGGAGCTAACGTGATCTTTTTCTTATTTAAAACAAAAGTATGTGTATTTTTAAAGCCATCATGCATAACTTTTCTATCATATTGCCAAGGTCTTCCTAATAAAACATGACATGCATCCATAGGTATAACATCACATAAAAGACTCTCCTTATAACTATTGCCTATTGAAAACGATAGTAAAACTTGAGAGTTTACAGGAATACCTTTGTTTTGATTCAACCATTGAATCATGTATGGCTCGGGGTGTGGAGTGGCGGTGAGATTAAGCTTGTCCACCATGGTCTTTGAAGCGACATTAGTGCAACTTCCTCCATCAATGATAAGCGAACAGATCTTACCTTTAACCGTACATTTTGTGTGGAATATTGCTTCCCTTTGTGGGTTTGGATCTTTGGCTTTGACCCCACTAAGAGCTCTTCGCATAACCAATAATTCTCCTTCATCTGGATATATCATTTCCTCATCAAGTTCAGCATTGTCACAGAAATCCTCCTCGTTTTCCTCTTGATGATCATCAAATTCAACCAAGTTCACCATTTTTCGGTTTGGGCATTCGGATGAGATATGTCCTAAGCCTTGACACTTAAAACATCTCCTAGGTGTGAATGAATTGGTGTTTGCTTTGGGTGTATTGGGTACGCTTACGGGCTGCTTTAAATGATTATTTTGCAAAGCTTTTGAATCTTGCGAATGGGCTTTAGAATAGGGATGGGGAGTGTTCTTTTGGTAGGAATTGAAATTGGTCGTTCTTGCTGAAGTGAAACGTGAGGTTTCCTTCATTTTAGTTCTTTGTTGTTTTTCCATTTTATGTGCAAGGTTAATTAAATCATCAAGGCAAGCATAAGGTTGTAATTCAACAATGTTTCTGATTTTTGAATCTAAACCATTTAAAAATCTTACCAAAGTTTGATGATCATCCTCCTTAAGGTCGCACCTCATTATCATTGTCTCGAACTCTCGACCATACTCTTCTACACTCCTGCCATCTTGTTGTAGATGTTGAAGTTTGGTGAAATTCTCTTGCATGTAGTATGAAGGCAGAAACTTTTCCTTCATTTGCTTCTTCATCTTTTCCCATGATCTAATCTTGTCTTTCCCTTCTCTTTCTCGTTTTGCACATTTGCTAGCCCACCAAGTAGAAGCATATTTGCGCAATTTTAATGCTACTATCTTTACCTTCTTTTCTTCATCCGTATTCTTGTAATCAAATACTCTTTCAACGGTTCTTACCCATTCAAGGAACTCATCTCCATCTAATCTTCCTTCAAATTCTGGAATGTCGACTCTAAGATCATCTCCACGGCTTGTTTGCCTACTAACTTTAGGACTTTCAGACTCATAATCCCCACCTTCCCTTAAGGTGCGTTTTAGGTCTAGATACTCTTTAAGTTGGGTTTGTAGGTATTTAATGGTGGCATTTTGCTCTTCAACAATTCTGCTCAAATCACTTGTTTCTCCTTCACCACTTTGAGACATGGTGTTATGCTTTGTGAATGAACGAAATTAAGGCTCGGAGCGTAGCCTTGGCTCTGATACCAAGATGATATAGATTGGTATGCCTCAAAACAAAACCAAGCTATAAGCACACGTAGTTTGCTGTTTTCGTTTAATGAATTTGTTTTTGTGATTTTTGTGGTTTTATAACAAGGGAAAAATGAAATGTATGTGTTGATTTTTCAAACTGAAAATGGCTTGCCAAAGGTTGCTTCGATACAGATACACCACGAAACAAATCTAAGGGCTCCTAAGAACACATTCAAACTTTAGCCAAAAGTATGAAAAGCATAGGAACTTCAAATTACTTAAACTAATCCAAGTTAAAGTAAATTGCAAATAAGAACAAGGAAAATTGCTCAAAGGGTTGTGTTTGTATTATGCAAGCTGAATGCCTTCATTACATGAACTACAAGCCTATTTATACTAAAAGGAAATCAGCCCAACAAAAAATAAATAAATAAAAAAAATTAAATTAAAAAGCAAAAAAATCAGAATGTTGCTTGTTTCTTAACGGCTAGGAATCCACTTGCAAGTCCACTTGCAAGTTGCATCTTACAATCTTCTATGGAAATAATTAGGCTATTTTGTAGTGCATAGCTATATCTTACAAAGTCTTCATAGGCTATTTTCTAGGCTGATTTGTTTTTTGTAGAAAAGATCTTCATGTAATAATGAACCAAAATCAGATTTCCCAACGGCTGAATTCTTGTATGATTTGCAAATATCTTCATATGTCCTTGGTTTATTTGCTGTCTCTAACAACTTGATTTTGCTAAATATATTTTTTTAATCTTCCACTTGCTGAACCTTCATATTTATATTCTTCATATTTCCTTGGTTTATTTGCTTGATATTTTCAGCTGCTTGCTTGCGTTTCAATCGCATAATATTCGACCCATGAGCAAAATTAAATACTAAAATCAAATAAAAGAAAAGTACAACTCGACTAACTAAGCATGAGAAATGATTAAGCTTGATCCTAAACCTGGCTTAAATCATTTCGAAGAAAACAAAAGACCCAAATACTCGAAATAAAATAAACGACTTAAATAATAAAACGACCCAAAAAAAAAAAAAGAAGACTTAGTTTATGACTACGAAATTAAAGGATTTCATTTTTGGACCTTGAATTTTAGCGTCTTCCATTTGATGCATCATTATATTGATCTTGGCTAGCTCAGCAGAACTAGATGTAGGTGATCCTACATCAAAGGGTCAATGATCAGTGAAGAATGAACGATGAAGAATGAACAAGGATCAATGATCAATGAAGAATGAACGATGAATAATGAACAAGGATCAATGATCAAGGAAGAATAAACGATGAAGAATGAACAAGTATCAATGATCAATGACGAATGAACGATGAAGAATGAACAAGGATCAATGATCAATGAAGAATGAACAAGGATCAATGATCATTCAAGAATAAACAAGGATCAATGGTCAATAAAGAATGAACGATGAAGAATGAAGAAGGATCAATGATCAATGAAGAATGAACGATGAAGAATGAACAAGGATCAATGAACAATGACGAATGAACGATGAAGAATGAACAAGGATCAATGATCAATGAAGAATGAACGATGAAGAATGAAAAAGGATCAATGATCAAAGAAGAATGAACAAGGATCAATGATCAATGAAGAATGAACGATGAAGAATGAAAAAGGATCAATGATCAATGACGAATGAACGATGAAGAATGAACAAGGATCAATGGTCAATAACGAATGAACGATGAAGAATGAACAAGGATCGATGATCAATAAAGAAAGAACGATGAAGAATGAACAAGGATCAATGATCAATGAAGAATGAACGATAAAGAATGAACAAGGATCAATGATCAATGAAGAATGAACGATCAAGAATGAACAAGGATCAATGATCAATGAAAAATGAATGATGAAGAATGCATAAGGATCAATGATCAATGAAGAATGAATGATGAAGAATGAACAAGGATCAATGATCAATGAAAAATGAACGATGAACAACAAACAAGGATCAATGATCAATGACGAATGAACGATGAAGAATGAACAAGGATCAATTATCAATGAAGAATGAACGATGAAGAATGAACAAGGATCAATGATCAATGAAGAATGAACGATGAAGAATGAACAAGGAATAATGATCAATGAAGAATGAACGATGAAGAATGTATAAGGATCAATGATCAATGAAGAATGAAAGATGAAGAATGAAGAAGGATCAATGATCAATGAAGAATGAACAATGAAGAATGAACAAGGATCAATGATCAATGAAGAATGAACGATGAAGAATGAACAAGTATCAATGATCAATGAAGAATGAATAAGGATCAATGGTCAATTAAGAATGAACGATGAAGAATGAACAAGGATCAATGAGCATTGAAGAATGAACGATGAAGAATGAACAAGGATCAATGATCAATGAAGAATGACCGATGAAGAATGAACAAGGATCAATGATCATTGAAGAATGAACAAGGATCAATGGTCAATAAAGAATGAACGATGAAAAATGAACAAGGATCAATGATCAATGACGAATGAACGATGAAGAATGAACAAGGATCAATGGTCAATAACGAATCAACGATGAAGAATAAACAAGGATCGATGATCAATAAAGAATGAACGATGAAGAATGAACAAGGATCAATGTTTAATGACGAATGAACGATGAAGAATGAACAAGGATCAATGATCAATGAAGAATGAACGATGAAGAATGAACAAGGATCAATGATCATTGAAGAATAAACAAGGATCAATAGTCAATAAAGAATGAACGACGAAGATTGAAGAAGGATCAATGATGAATGAAGAATGAACGATGAAGAATGAACAAGGATCAATGATCAATGAAGAATGAATGATGAAGAATGAACAAGGATCAATGATCATTGAAGAATGAACAAGGATCAATGATCAATGAAGAATGAATGATGAAGAATGAACAAGGATCAATGATTATTTAAAAATGAACGATGAAGAATGAACAAGGGTCAATGATAAGTGAAGAATGAACGATGAAGAATGAACAAGGATCAATGATCAATGAAGAATGAACGATGAATAATGAACAAGGATCAATGATCAAGGAAGAATGAACGATGAAGAATGAACAAGTATCAATGATCAATGACGAATGAACGATGAAGAATGAACAAGGATCAATGATCAATGAAGAATGAACAAGGATCAATGATCATTCAAGAATAAACAAGGATTAATGGTCAATAAAGAATGAACGATGAAGAATGAAGAAGGATCATTGATCAATGAAGAATGAACAAGGATCAATGATCAATGAAGAATGAACGATGAAGAATGAAAAATTATCAATGATCAATGACGAATGAACGATGAAGAATGAACAAGGATCAATGGTCAATAACGAATGAACGATGAAGAATGAACAAGGATCGATGATCAATAAAGAAAGAACGATGAAGAATGAACAAGGATCAATGATCAATGACGAATGAACGATCAAGAATGAACAAGGATCAATGATCAATGAAAAATGAATGATGAAGAATGCATAAGGATCAATGATCAATGAAGAATGAATGATGAAGAATGAACAAGGATCAATGATCAATGAAGAATGAACGATGAACAACAAACAAGGATCAATGATCAATGACGAATGAACGATGAAGAATGAACAAGGATCAATTATCAATGAAGAATGAACGATGAAGAATGAACAAGGATCAATGATCATTGAAGAATAAACAAGGATCAATGGTCAATAAAGAATGAACGATGAAGAATGAAGAAGGATCAATGATCAATGAAGAATGAACGATGAACAATGAACAAGGGTCAATGATCAATGAAGAATGAATGATGAAGAATGAACAAGGATCAATGATCATTGAAGAATGAACAAGGATCAATGATGAATGAAGAATGAATGATGAAGAATGAACAAGGATCAATGATTATTTAAGAATGAACGATGAAGAATGAACAAGGGTCAATGATCAGTGAAGAATGAACGATGAAGAATGAACAAGGATCAATGATCAATGAAGAATGAACGATGAATAATGAACAAGGATCAATGATCAAGGTAGAATGAACGATGAAGAATGAACAAGTATCAATGATCAATGACGAATGAACGATGAAGAATGAACGATGAAGAATGAACAAGGATCAATGATCAATGAAGAATGAACAATGAAGAATGAACAAGGATCATTGATCAATGAAGAATAAACGATGAAGAATGAACAAGTATCAATGATCAATGAAGAATGAACAAGGATCAATGGTCAATTAAGAATTAACGATGAAGAATGAACAAGGATCAATGATCATTGAAGAATGAACGATGAAGAATGAAGAAGGATCAATGATCAATGAAGAATGAATGATGAAGAATGAACCAGGATCAATGATCAATGAAGAATGAACGATGAAGAATGAACAAGGATCAATGATCAATGAAGAATGAACGATGAAGAATGAACAAGGATCAATGAACAATGACGAATGAACGATGAAAAATGAACAAGGATCAATGATCAATGAAGAATGAACGATGAAGAATGAACAAGGGTCAATGATCAATGAAGAATGAACGATGAAGAATGAACAAGGAATAATGATCAATGAAGAATGAACGATGAAGAATGAACAAGGACCAATGATCAATGAAGAATGAAAGATGAAGAATGAACAAGGATCAATGATCAATGAAGAATGAACAATGAAGAATGAACAAGGAATAATGATCAATGAAGAATGAACGATGAAGAATGAACAAGTATCAATGATCAATGAAGAATGAACGATGAAGAATGAACAAGTATCAATGATCAATGAAGAATGAATAAGGATCAATGGTCAATTAAGAATGAACGATGAAGAATGAACAAGGATCAATGAGCACTGAAGAATGAACGATTAAGAATGAACAAGGATCAATGATCAATGAAGAATGAATGATGAAGAATGAACAAGGATCAATGATCAATGAAGAATGAACGATGAAGAATGAGCAAGTATCAATGATCAATGAAGAATGAACAAGGATCAATGGTCAATTAAGAATTAACGATGAAGAATGAACAAGGATCAATGATCATTGAAGAATGAACGATGAAGAATGAAGAAGGATCAATGATCAATGAAGAATGAATGATGAAGAATGAACCAGGATCAATGATCAATGAAGAATGAACGATGAAGAATGAACAAGGATCAATGATCAATGAAGAATGAACGATGAAGAATGAACAAGGATCAATGAACAATGACGAATGAACGATGAAAAATGAACAAGGATCAATGATCAATGAAGAATGAACGATGAAGAATGAACAAGGGTCAATGATCAATGAAGAATGAACGATGAAGAATGAACAAGGAATAATGATCAATGAAGAATGAACGATGAAGAATGAACAAGGACCAATGATCAATGAAGAATGAAAGATGAAGAATAAACAAGGATCAATGATCAATGAAGAATGAACAATGAAGAATGAACAAGGATCAATGATCAATGAAGAATGAACGATGAAGAATGAACAAGTATCAATGATCAATGAAGAATGAATAAGGATCAATGGTCAATTAAGAATGAACGATGAAGAATGAACAAGGATCAATGAGCATTGAAGAATGAACGATTAAGAATGAACAAGGATCAATGATCAATGAAGAATGAATGATGAAGAATGAACAAGGATCAATGATCAATGAAGAATGAACGATGAAGAATGAACGATGAAGAATGAACAATGATCAATGAAGAATGAATGATGAAGAATGAACAAGGATCAATGATAAATGACGAATGAACGATGAAGAATGAACGAGAATCAATGGTCAATAACGAATGAACGATGAAGAATGAACAAGGATCGATGATCAATAAAGAATGAACGATGAAGAATGAACAAGGATCAATGATCAATGACGAATGAACGATGAAGAATGAACAAGGATCAATGATCAATGAAGAATGAACGATGAAGAATGAACAAGGATCAATGATCATTGAAGAATAAACAAGGATCAATAGTCAATAAAGAATGAACGACGAAGAATGAAGAAGGATCAATGATGAATGAAGAATGAACGATGAAGAATGAACAAGGATCAATGATCAATGAAGAATGAATGATGAAGAATGAATAAGGATCAATGATCAATGAAGAATGAATGATGAAGAATGAACAAGGATCAATGATCATTGAAGAATGAACAAGGATCAATGATCAATGAAGAATGAATGATGAAGAATGAACAAGGATCAATGATTATTTAAGAATGAACGATGAAGAATGAACAAGGGTCAATGATCAGTGAAGAATGAACGATGAAGAATGAACAAGGATCAATGATCAATGAAGAATGAACGATGAATAATGAACAAGGATCACTGATCAAGGAAGAATAAACGATGAAGAATGAACAAGTATCAATGATCAATGACGAATGAACGATGAAGAATGAACAAGGATCAATGATCAATGAAGAATGAACAAGGATCAATGATCATTCAAGAATAAACAAGGATCAATGGTCAATAAAGAATGAACGATGAAGAATGAAGAAGGATCAATGATCAATGAAGAATGAACGATGAAGAATGAACAAGGATCAATGAACAATGACGAATGAACGATGAAGAATGAACAAGGATCAATGATCAATGAAGAATGAACGATGAAGAATGAAAAAGGATCAATGATCAAAGAAGAATGAACAAGGATCAATGATCAATGAAGAATGAACGATGAAGAATGAAAAAGGATCAATGATCAATGACGAATGAACGATGAAGAATGAACAAGGATCAATGGTCAATAACGAATGAACGATGAAGAATGAACAAGGATCGATGATCAATAAAGAAAGAACGATGAAGAATGAACAAGGATCAATGATCAATGACGAATGAACGATAAAGAATGAACAAGGATCAATGATCAATGAAGAATGAACGATCAAGAATGAACAAGGATCAATGATCAATGAAAAATGAATGATGAAGAATGCATAAGGATCAATGATCAATGAAGAATGAATGATGAAGAATGAACAAGGATCAATGATCAATGAAAAATGAACGATGAACAACAAACAAGGATCAATGATCAATGACGAATGAACGATGAAGAATGAACAAGGATCAATTATCAATGAAGAATGAACGATGAAGAATGAACAAGGATCAATGATCAATGAAGAATGAACGATGAAGAATGAACAAGGAATAATGATCAATGAAGAATGAACGATGAAGAATGTATAAGGATCAATGATCAATGAAGAATGAAAGATGAAGAATGAACAAGGATCAATGATCAATGAAGAATGAACAATGAAGAATGAACAAGGATCAATGATCAATGAAGAATGAACGATGAAGAATGAACAAGTATCAATGATCAATGAAGAATGAATAAGGATCAATGGTCAATTAAGAATGAACGATGAAGAATGAACAAGGATCAATGAGCATTGAAGAATGAACGATGAAGAATGAACAAGGATCAATGATCAATGAAGAATGACCGATGAAGAATGAACAAGGATCAATGATCATTGAAGAATGAACAAGGATCAATGGTCAATAAAGAATGAACGATGAAAAATGAACAAGGATCAATGATCAATGACGAATGAACGATGAAGAATGAACAAGGATCAATGGTCAATAACGAATCAACGATGAAGAATAAACAAGGATCGATGATCAATAAAGAATGAACGATGAAGAATGAACAAGGATCAATGATCAATGACGAATGAACGATGAAGAATGAACAAGGATCAATGATCAATGAAGAATGAACGATGAAGAATGAACAAGGATCAATGATCATTGAAGAATAAACAAGGATCAATAGTCAATAAAGAATGAACGACGAAGATTGAAGAAGGATCAATGATGAATGAAGAATGAACGATGAAGAATGAACAAGGATCAATGATCAATGAAGAATGAATGATGAAGAATGAATAAGGATCAATGATCAATGAAGAATGAATGATGAAGAATGAACAAGGATCAATGATCATTGAAGAATGAACAAGGATCAATGATCAATGAAGAATGAATAATGAAGAATGAACAAGGATCAATGATTATTTAAAAATGAACGATGAAGAATGAACAAGGGTCAATGATAAGTGAAGAATGAACGATGAAGAATGAACAAGGATCAATGATCAATGAAGAATGAACGATGAATAATGAACAAGGATCAATGATCAAGGAAGAATGAACGATGAAGAATGAACAAGTATCAATGATCAATGACGAATGAACGATGAAGAATGAACAAGGATCAATGATCAATGAAGAATGAACAAGGATCAATGATCATTCAAGAATAAACAAGGATTAATGGTCAATAAAGAATGAACGATGAAGAATGAAGAAGGATCATTGATCAATGAAGAATGAACAAGGATCAATGATCAATGAAGAATGAACGATGAAGAATGAAAAATTATCAATGATCAATGACGAATGAACGATGAAGAATGAACAAGGATCAATGGTCAATAACGAATGAACGATGAAGAATGAACAAGGATCGATGATCAATAAAGAAAGAACGATGAAGAATGAACAAGGATCAATGATCAATGACGAATGAACGATAAAGAATGAACAAGGATCAATGATCAATGAAGAATGAACGATCAAGAATGAACAAGGATCAATGATCAATGAAAAATGAATGATGAAGAATGCATAAGGATCAATGATCAATGAAGAATGAATGATGAAGAATGAACAAGGATCAATGATCAATGAAGAATGAACGATGAACAACAAACAAGGATCAATGATCAATGACGAATGAACGATGAAGAATGAACAAGGATCAATTATCAATGAAGAATGAACGATGAAGAATGAACAAGGATCAATGATCATTGAAGAATAAACAAGGATCAATGGTCAATAAAGAATGAACGATGAAGAATGAAGAAGGATCAATGATCAATGAAGAATGAACGATGAACAATGAACAAGGATCAATGATCAATGAAGAATGAATGATGAAGAATGAACAAGGATCAATGATCATTGAAGAATGAACAAGGATCAATGATGAATGAAGAATGAATGATGAAGAATGAACAAGGATCAATGATTATTTAAGAATGAACGATGAAGAATGAACAAGGGTCAATGATCAGTGAAGAATGAACGATGAAGAATGAACAAGGATCAATGATCAATGAAGAATGAACGATGAATAATGAACAAGGATCAATGATCAAGGTAGAATGAACGATGAAGAATGAACAAGTATCAATGATCAATGACGAATGAACGATGAAGAATGAACAAGGATCAATGATCAATGAAGAATGAACGATGAAGAATGAACAAGGATCAATGATCAATGAAGAATAAACGATGAAGAATGAACAAGTATCAATGATCAATGACGAATGAACGATGAAGAATGAACAAGGATCAATGATCAATGAAGAATGAACAATGAAGAATGAACAAGGATCAATGATCAATGAAGAATGAACGATGAAGAATGAACAAGGATCAATGATCAATGAAGAATAAACGATGAAGAATGAACAAGTATCAATGATCAATGAAGAATGAACAAGGATCAATGGTCAATTAAGAATTAACGATGAAGAATGAACAAGGATCAATGATCATTGAAGAATGAACGATGAAGAATGAAGAAGGATCAATGATCAATGAAGAATGAATGATGAAGAATGAACCAGGATCAATGATCAATGAAGAATGAACGATGAAGAATGAACAAGGATCAATGATCAATGAAGAATGAACGATGAAGAATGAACAAGGATCAATGAACAATGACGAATGAACGATGAAAAATGAACAAGGATCAATGATCAATGAAGAATGAACGATGAAGAATGAACAAGGGTCAATGATCAATGAAGAATGAACGATGAAGAATGAACAAGGAATAATGATCAATGAAGAATGAACGATGAAGAATGAACAAGGACAAATGATCAATGAAGAATGAAAGATGAAGAATGAACAAGGATCAATGATCAATGAAGAATGAACAATGAAGAATGAACAAGGATCAATGATCAATGAAGAATGAACGATGAAGAATGAACAAGTATCAATGATCAATGAAGAATGAACGATGAAGAATGAACAAGTATCAATGATCAATGAAGAATGAATAAGGATCAATGGTCAATTAAGAATGAACGATGAAGAATGAACAAGGATCAATGAGCACTGAAGAATGAACGATTAAGAATGAACAAGGATCAATGATCAATGAAGAATGAATGATGAAGAATGAACAAGGATCAATGATCAATGAAGAATGAACGATGAAGAATGAACAAGTATCAATGATCAATGAAGAATGAACAAGGATCAATGGTCAATTAAGAATTAACGATGAAGAATGAACAAGGATCAATGATCATTGAAGAATGAATGATGAAGAATGAACCAGGATCAATGATCAATGAAGAATGAACGATGAAGAATGAACAAGGATCAATGATCAATGAAGAATGAACGATGAAGAATGAACAAGGATCAATGAACAATGACGAATGAACGATGAAAAATGAACAAGGATCAATGATCAATGAAGAATGAACGATGAAGAATGAACAAGGGTCAATGATCAATGAAGAATGAACGATGAAGAATGAACAAGGAATAATGATCAATGAAGAATGAACGATGAAGAATGAACAAGGACCAATGATCAATGAAGAATGAAAGATGAAGAATGAACAAGGATCAATGATCAATGAAGAATGAACAATGAAGAATGAACAAGGATCAATGATCAATGAAGAATGAACGATGAAGAATGAACAAGTATCAATGATCAATGAAGAATGAATAAGGATCAATGGTCAATTAAGAATGAACGATGAAGAATGAACAAGGATCAATGAGCATTGAAGAATGAACGATTAAGAATGAACAAGGATCAATGATCAATGAAGAATGAATGATGAAGAATGAACAAGGATCAATGATCAATGAAGAATGAACGATGAAGAATGAACGATGAAGAATGAACAATGATCAATGAAGAATGAATGATGAAGAATGAACAAGGATCAATGATAAATGACGAATGAACGATGAAGAATGAACGAGAATCAATGGTCAATAACGAATGAACGATGAAGAATGAACAAGAATCGATGATCAATAAAGAATGAACGATGAAGAATGAACAAGGATCAATGATCAATGACGAATGAACGATGAAGAATGAACAAGGATCAATGATCAATGAAGAATGAACGATGAAGAATGAACAAGGATCAATGATCATTGAAGAATAAACAAGGATCAATAGTCAATAAAGAATGAACGACGAAGAATGAAGAAGGATCAATGATGAATGAAGAATGAACGATGAAGAATGAACAAGGATCAATGATCAATGAAGAATGAATGATGAAGAATGAATAAGGATCAATGATCAATGAAGAATGAATGATGAAGAATGAACAAGGATCAATGATCATTGAAGAATGAACAAGGATCAATGATCAATGAAGAATGAATGATGAAGAATGAACAAGGATCAATGATTATTTAAGAATGAACGATGAAGAATGAACAAGGGTCAATGATCAGTGAAGAATGAACGATGAAGAATGAACAAGGATCAATGATCAATGAAGAATGAACGATGAATAATGAACAAGGATCACTGATCAAGGAAGAATAAACGATGAAGAATGAACAAGTATCAATGATCAATGACGAATGAACGATGAAGAATGAACAAGGATCAATGATCAATGAAGAATGAACAAGGATCAATGATCATTCAAGAATAAACAAGGATCAATGGTCAATAAAGAATGAACGATGAAGAATGAAGAAGGATCAATGATCAATGAAGAATGAACGATGAAGAATGAACAAGGATCAATGATCAATGACGAATGAACGATAAAGAATGAACAAGGATCAATGATCAATGAAGAATGAACGATCAAGAATGAACAAGGATCAATGATCAATGAAAAATGAATGATGAAGAATGCATAAGGATCAATGATCAATGAAGAATGAATGATGAAGAATGAACAAGGATCAATGATCAATGAAAAATGAACGATGAACAACAAACAAGGATCAATGATCAATGACGAATGAACGATGAAGAATGAACAAGGATCAATTATCAATGAAGAATGAACGATGAAGAATGAACAAGGATCAATGATCAATGAAGAATGAACGATGAAGAATGAACAAGGAATAATGATCAACTAAGAATGAACGATGAAGAATGTATAAGGATCAATGATCAATGAAGAATGAAAGATGAAGAATGAACAAGGATCAATGATCAATGAAGAATGAACAATGAAGAATGAACAAGGATCAATGATCAATGAAGAATGAACGATGAAGAATGAACAAGTATCAATGATCAATGAAGAATGAATAAGGATCAATGGTCAATTAAGAATGAACGATGAAGAATGAACAAGGATCAATGAGCATTGAAGAATGAACGATGAAGAATGAACAAGGATCAATGATCAATGAAGAATGACCGATGAAGAATGAACAAGGATCAATGATCATTGAAGAATGAACAAGGATCAATGGTCAATAAAGAATGAACGATGAAAAATGAACAAGGATCAATGATCAATGACGAATGAACGATGAAGAATGAACAAGGATCAATGGTCAATAACGAATCAACGATGAAGAATAAACAAGGATCGATGATCAATAAAGAATGAACGATGAAGAATGAACAAGGATCAATGATCAATGACGAATGAACGATGAAGAATGAACAAGGATCAATGATCAATGAAGAATGAACGATGAAGAATGAACAAGGATCAATGATCATTGAAGAATAAACAAGGATCAATAGTCAATAAAGAATGAACGACGAAGATTGAAGAAGGATCAATGATGAATGAAGAATGAACGATGAAGAATGAACAAGGATCAATGATCAATGAAGAATGAATGATGAAGAATGAATAAGGATCAATGATCAATGAAGAATGAATGATGAAGAATGAACAAGGATCAATGATCATTGAAGAATGAACAAGGATCAATGATCAATGAAGAATGAATGATGAAGAATGAACAAGGATCAATGATTATTTAAAAACGAACGATGAAGAATGAACAAGGGTCAATGATAAGTGAAGAATGAACGATGAAGAATGAACAAGGATCAATGATCAATGAAGAATGAACGATGAATAATGAACAAGGATCAATGATCAAGGAAGAATGAACGATGAAGAATGAACAAGTATCAATGATCAATGACGAATGAACGATGAAGAATGAACAAGGATCAATGATCAATGAAGAATGAACAAGGATCAATGATCATTCAAGAATAAACAAGGATTAATGGTCAATAAAGAATGAACGATGAAGAATGAAGAAGGATCATTGATCAATGAAGAATGAACAAGGATCAATGATCAATGAAGAATGAACGATGAAGAATGAAAAATTATCAATGATCAATGACGAATGAACGATGAAGAATGAACAAGGATCAATGGTCAATAACGAATGAACGATGAAGAATGAACAAGGATCGATGATCAATAAAGAAAGAACGATGAAGAATGAACAAAGATCAATGATCAATGACGAATGAACGATAAAGAATGAACAAGGATCAATGATCAATGAAGAATGAACGATCAAGAATGAACAAGGATCAATGATCAATGAAAAATGAATGATGAAGAATGCATAAGGATCAATGATCAATGAAGAATGAATGATGAAGAATGAACAAGGATCAATGATCAATGAAGAATGAACGATGAACAACAAACAAGGATCAATGATCAATGACGAATGAACGATGAAGAATGAACAAGGATCAATTATCAATGAAGAATGAACGATGAAGAATGAACAAGGATCAATGATCATTGAAGAATAAACAAGGATCAATGGTCAATAAAGAATGAACGATGAAGAATGAAGAAGGATCAATGATCAATGAAGAATGAACGATGAACAATGAACAAGGATCAATGATCAATGAAGAATGAATGATGAAGAATGAACAAGGATCAATGATCATTGAAGAATGAACAAGGATCAATGATGAATGAAGAATGAATGATGAAGAATGAACAAGGATCAATGATTATTTAAGAATGAACGATGAAGAATGAACAAGGGTCAATGATCAGTGAAGAATGAACGATGAAGAATGAACAAGGATCAATGATCAATGAAGAATGAACGATGAATAATGAACAAGGATCAATGATCAAGGTAGAATGAACGATGAAGAATGAACAAGTATCAATGATCAATGACGAATGAACGATGAAGAATGAACAAGGATCAATGATCAATGAAGAATGAACAATGAAGAATGAACAAGGATCAATGATCAATGAAGAATAAACGATGAAGAATGAACAAGTATCAATGATCAATGAAGAATGAACAAGGATCAATGGTCAATTAAGAATTAACGATGAAGAATGAACAAGGATCAATGATCATTGAAGAATGAACGATGAAGAATGAAGAAGGATCAATGATCAATGAAGAATGAATGATGAAGAATGAACCAGGATCAATGATCAATGAAGAATGAACGATGAAGAATGAACAAGGATCAATGATCAATGAAGAATGAACGATGAAGAATGAACAAGGATCAATGAACAATGACGAATGAACGATGAAAAATGAACAAGGATCAAGGATCAATGAAGAATGAACGATGAAGAATGAACAAGGGTCAATGATCAATGAAGAATGAACGATGAAGAATGAACAAGGAATAATGATCAATGAAGAATGAACGATGAAGAATGAACAAGGACAAATGATCAATGAAGAATGAAAGATGAAGAATGAACAAGGATCAATGATCAATGAAGAATGAACAATGAAGAATGAACAAGGATCAATGATCAATGAAGAATGAACGATGAAGAATGAACAAGTATCAATGATCAATGAAGAATGAACGATGAAGAATGAACAAGTATCAATGATCAATGAAGAATGAATAAGGATCAATGGTCAATTAAGAATGAACGATGAAGAATGAACAAGGATCAATGAGCACTGAAGAATGAACGATTAAGAATGAACAAGGATCAATGATCAATGAAGAATGAATGATGAAGAATGAACAAGGATCAATGATCAATGAAGAATGAACGATGAAGAATGAACAAGTATCAATGATCAATGAAGAATGAACAAGGATCAATGGTCAATTAAGAATTAACGATGAAGAATGAACAAGGATCAATGATCATTGAAGAATGAACGATGAAGAATGAAGAAGGATCAATGATCAATGAAGAATGAATGATGAAGAATGAACAAGGATCAATGATCAATGAAGAATGAACGATGAAGAATGAACAAGGATCAATGAACAATGACGAATGAACGATGAAAAATGAACAAGGATCAATGATCAATGAAGAATGAACGATGAAGAATGAACAAGGGTCAATGATCAATGAAGAATGAACGATGAAGAATGAACAAGGAATAATGATCAATGAAGAATGAACGATGAAGAATGAACAAGGACCAATGATCAATGAAGAATGAAAGATGAAGAATGAACAAGGATCAATGATCAATGAAGAATGAACAATGAAGAATGAACAAGGATCAATGATCAATGAAGAATGAACGATGAAGAATGAACAAGTATCAATGATCAATGAAGAATGAATAAGGATCAATGGTCAATTAAGAATGAACGATGAAGAATGAACAAGGATCAATGAGCATTGAAGAATGAACGATTAAGAATGAACAAGGATCAATGATCAATGAAGAATGAATGATGAAGAATGAACAAGGATCAATGATCAATGAAGAATGAACGATGAAGAATGAACGATGAAGAATGAACAATGATCAATGAAGAATGAATGATGAAGAATGAACAAGGATCAATGATAAATGACGAATGAACGATGAAGAATGAACGAGAATCAATGGTCAATAACGAATGAACGATGAAGAATGAACAAGGATCGATGATCAATAAAGAATGAACGATGAAGAATGAACAAGGATCAATGATCAATGACGAATGAACGATGAAGAATGAACAAGGATCAATGATCAATGAAGAATGAACGATGAAGAATGAACAAGGATCAATGATCATTGAAGAATAAACAAGGATCAATAGTCAATAAAGAATGAACGACGAAGAATGAAGAAGGATCAATGATGAATGAAGAATGAACGATGAAGAATGAACAAGGATCAATGATCAATGAAGAATGAATGATGAAGAATGAATAAGGATCAATGATCAATGAAGAATGAATGATGAAGAATGAACAAGGATCAATGATCATTGAAGAATGAACAAGGATCAATGATCAATGAAGAATGAATGATGAAGAATGAACAAGGATCAATGATTATTTAAGAATGAACGATGAAGAATGAACAAGGGTCAATGATCAGTGAAGAATGAACGATGAAGAATGAACAAGGATCAATGATCAATGAAGAATGAACGATGAATAATGAACAAGGATCACTGATCAAGGAAGAATAAACGATGAAGAATGAACAAGTATCAATGATCAATGACGAATGAACGATGAAGAATGAACAAGGATCAATGATCAATGAAGAATGAACAAGGATCAATGATCATTCAAGAATAAACAAGGATCAATGGTCAATAAAGAATGAACGATGAAGAATGAAGAAGGATCAATGATCAATGAAGAATGAACGATGAAGAATGAACAAGGATCAATGAACAATGACGAATGAACGATGAAGAATGAACAAGGATCAATGATCAATGAAGAATGAACGACGAAGAATGAAAAAGGATCAATGATCAAAGAAGAATGAACAAGGATCAATGATCAATGAAGAATGAACGATGAAGAATGAAAAAGGATCAATGATCAATGACGAATGAACGATGAAGAATGAACAAGGATCAATGGTCAATAACGAATGAACGATGAAGAATGAACAAGGATCGATGATCAATAAAGAAAGAACGATGAAGAATGAACAAGGATCAATGATCAATGACGAATGAACGATAAAGAATGAACAAGGATCAATGATCAATGAAGAATGAACGATCAAGAATGAACAAGGATCAATGATCAATGAAAAATGAATGATGAAGAATGCATAAGGATCAATGATCAATGAAGAATAAATGATGAAGAATGAACAAGGATCAATGATCAATGAAAAATGAACGATGAACAACAAACAAGGATCAATGATCAATGACAAATGAACGATGAAGAATGAAGAAGGATCAATGATGAATGAAGAATGAACGATGAAGAATGAACAAGGATCAATGATCAATGAAGAATGAATGATGAAGAATGAATAAGGATCAATGATCAATGAAGAATGAATGATGAAGAATGAACAAGGATCAATGATCATTGAAGAATGAACAAGGATCAATGATCAATGAAGAATGAACGATGAAGAATGAACAAGGAATAATGATCAATGAAGAATGAACGATGAAGAATGAACAAGGATCAATGATCATTGAAGAATAAACGATGAAAAATGAACAAGGTTCAATGATCAGTGAAGAATGAACGATGAAAAATGAACAAGGATCAATGATTAATGAAGAATGAACGATGAATAATGAACAAAGATAAATGATCAAGGAAGAATGAACGATGAAGAATGAACAAGTATCAATGATCAATGACGAATGAACGATGGAGAATGAACAAGGATCAATGATCAATGAAGAATGAAAGATGAAGAATGAACAAGAATCAATGATCAATGAAGAATGAACAATGAAGAATGAACAAGGATCAATGATCAATGAAGAATGAATAAGGATCAATGGTCAATTAAGAATGAACGATGAAGAATGAACAAGGATCAATAAGCATTGAAGAATGAACGATGAAGAATGAACAAGGATCAATGATCAATGAAGAATGACCGATGAAGAATGAAAGTGGATCAATGATCATTGAAGAATGAACAAGGATCAATGGTCAATAAAGAATGAACGATGAAAAATGAACAAGGATCAATGATCAATGACGAATGAACGATGAAGAATGAACAAGGATCAATGGTCAATAACGAATCAACGATGAAGAATAAACAAGGATCGATGATCAATAAAGAATGAACGATGAAGAATGAACAAGGATCAATGATCAATGAAGAATGAACGATGAAGAATGAACAAGGATCAATGATCAATGAAAAATGAACGATGAAGAATGAACAAGGATCAATGATCATTGAAGAATGAACAAGGATCAATGGTCAATAAAGAATGAACGATGAAAAATGAACAAGGATCAATGATCAATGACGAATGAACGATGAAGAATGAACAAGGATCAATGGTCAATAACGAATCAACGATGAAGAATAAACAAGGATCGATGATCAATAAAGAATAAACGATGAAGAATGAACAAGGATCAATGATCAATGACGAATGAACGATGAAGAATGAACAAGGATCAATGATCAATGAAGAATGAACGATGAAGAATGAACAAGGATCAATGATCATTGAAGAATAAACAAGGATCAATAGTCAATAAAGAATGAACGACGAAGAATGAAGAAGGATCAATGATGAATGAAGAATGAACGATGAAGAATGAACAAGGATCAATGATCAATGACGAATGAACGATGAAGAATGAACAAGGATCAATTATCAATGAAGAATGAACGATGAAGAATGAACAAGGATCAATGATCAATGAAGAATGAACGATGAAGAATGAACAAGGAATAATGATCAACTAAGAATGAACGATGAAGAATGTATAAGGATCAATGATCAATGAAGAATGAAAGATGAAGAATGAACAAGGATCAATGATCAATGAAGAATGAACAATGAAGAATGAACAAGGATCAATGATCAATGAAGAATGAACGATGAAGAATGAACAAGTATCAATGATCAATGAAGAATGAATAAGGATCAATGGTCAATTAAGAATGAACGATGAAGAATGAACAAGGATCAATGAGCATTGAAGAATGAACGATGAAGAATGAACAAGGATCAATGATCAATGAAGAATGACCGATGAAGAATGAACAAGGATCAATGATCATTGAAGAATGAACAAGGATCAATGGTCAATAAAGAATGAACGATGAAAAATGAACAAGGATCAATGATCAATGACGAATGAACGATGAAGAATGAACAAGGATCAATGGTCAATAACGAATCAACGATGAAGAATAAACAAGGATCGATGATCAATAAAGAATGAACGATGAAGAATGAACAAGGATCAATGATCAATGACGAATGAACGATGAAGAATGAACAAGGATCAATGATCAATGAAGAATGAACGATGAAGAATGAACAAGGATCAATGATCATTGAAGAATAAACAAGGATCAATAGTCAATAAAGAATGAACGACGAAGATTGAAGAAGGATCAATGATGAATGAAGAATGAACGATGAAGAATGAACAAGGATCAATGATCAATGAAGAATGAATGATGAAGAATGAATAAGGATCAATGATCAATGAAGAATGAATGATGAAGAATGAACAAGGATCAATGATCATTGAAGAATGAACAAGGATCAATGATCAATGAAGAATGAATGATGAAGAATGAACAAGGATCAATGATTATTTAAAAACGAACGATGAAGAATGAACAAGGGTCAATGATAAGTGAAGAATGAACGATGAAGAATGAACAAGGATCAATGATCAATGAAGAATGAACGATGAATAATGAACAAGGATCAATGATCAAGGAAGAATGAACGATGAAGAATGAACAAGTATCAATGATCAATGACGAATGAACGATGAAGAATGAACAAGGATCAATGATCAATGAAGAATGAACAAGGATCAATGATCATTCAAGAATAAACAAGGATTAATGGTCAATAAAGAATGAACGATGAAGAATGAAGAAGGATCATTGATCAATGAAGAATGAACAAGGATCAATGATCAATGAAGAATGAACGATGAAGAATGAAAAATTATCAATGATCAATGACGAATGAACGATGAAGAATGAACAAGGATCAATGGTCAATAACGAATGAACGATGAAGAATGAACAAGGATCGATGATCAATAAAGAAAGAACGATGAAGAATGAACAAAGATCAATGATCAATGACGAATGAACGATAAAGAATGAACAAGGATCAATGATCAATGAAGAATGAACGATCAAGAATGAACAAGGATCAATGATCAATGAAAAATGAATGATGAAGAATGCATAAGGATCAATGATCAATGAAGAATGAATGATGAAGAATGAACAAGGATCAATGATCAATGAAGAATGAACGATGAACAACAAACAAGGATCAATGATCAATGACGAATGAACGATGAAGAATGAACAAGGATCAATTATCAATGAAGAATGAACGATGAAGAATGAACAAGGATCAATGATCATTGAAGAATAAACAAGGATCAATGGTCAATAAAGAATGAACGATGAAGAATGAAGAAGGATCAATGATCAATGAAGAATGAACGATGAACAATGAACAAGGATCAATGATCAATGAAGAATGAATGATGAAGAATGAACAAGGATCAATGATCATTGAAGAATGAACAAGGATCAATGATGAATGAAGAATGAATGATGAAGAATGAACAAGGATCAATGATTATTTAAGAATGAACGATGAAGAATGAACAAGGGTCAATGATCAGTGAAGAATGAACGATGAAGAATGAACAAGGATCAATGATCAATGAAGAATGAACGATGAATAATGAACAAGGATCAATGATCAAGGTAGAATGAACGATGAAGAATGAACAAGTATCAATGATCAATGACGAATGAACGATGAAGAATGAACAAGGATCAATGATCAATGAAGAATGAACAATGAAGAATGAACAAGGATCAATGATCAATGAAGAATAAACGATGAAGAATGAACAAGTATCAATGATCAATGAAGAATGAACAAGGATCAATGGTCAATTAAGAATTAACGATGAAGAATGAACAAGGATCAATGATCATTGAAGAATGAACGATGAAGAATGAAGAAGGATCAATGATCAATGAAGAATGAATGATGAAGAATGAACCAGGATCAATGATCAATGAAGAATGAACGATGAAGAATGAACAAGGATCAATGATCAATGAAGAATGAACGATGAAGAATGAACAAGGATCAATGAACAATGACGAATGAACGATGAAAAATGAACAAGGATCAAGGATCAATGAAGAATGAACGATGAAGAATGAACAAGGGTCAATGATCAATGAAGAATGAACGATGAAGAATGAACAAGGAATAATGATCAATGAAGAATGAACGATGAAGAATGAACAAGGACAAATGATCAATGAAGAATGAAAGATGAAGAATGAACAAGGATCAATGATCAATGAAGAATGAACAATGAAGAATGAACAAGGATCAATGATCAATGAAGAATGAACGATGAAGAATGAACAAGTATCAATGATCAATGAAGAATGAACGATGAAGAATGAACAAGTATCAATGATCAATGAAGAATGAATAAGGATCAATGGTCAATTAAGAATGAACGATGAAGAATGAACAAGGATCAATGAGCACTGAAGAATGAACGATTAAGAATGAACAAGGATCAATGATCAATGAAGAATGAATGATGAAGAATGAACAAGGATCAATGATCAATGAAGAATGAACGATGAAGAATGAACAAGTATCAATGATCAATGAAGAATGAACAAGGATCAATGGTCAATTAAGAATTAACGATGAAGAATGAACAAGGATCAATGATCATTGAAGAATGAACGATGAAGAATGAAGAAGGATCAATGATCAATGAAGAATGAATGATGAAGAATGAACAAGGATCAATGATCAATGAAGAATGAACGATGAAGAATGAACAAGGATCAATGAACAATGACGAATGAACGATGAAAAATGAACAAGGATCAATGATCAATGAAGAATGAACGATGAAGAATGAACAAGGGTCAATGATCAATGAAGAATGAACGATGAAGAATGAACAAGGAATAATGATCAATGAAGAATGAACGATGAAGAATGAACAAGGACCAATGATCAATGAAGAATGAAAGATGAAGAATGAACAAGGATCAATGATCAATGAAGAATGAACAATGAAGAATGAACAAGGATCAATGATCAATGAAGAATGAACGATGAAGAATGAACAAGTATCAATGATCAATGAAGAATGAATAAGGATCAATGGTCAATTAAGAATGAACGATGAAGAATGAACAAGGATCAATGAGCATTGAAGAATGAACGATTAAGAATGAACAAGGATCAATGATCAATGAAGAATGAATGATGAAGAATGAACAAGGATCAATGATCAATGAAGAATGAACGATGAAGAATGAACGATGAAGAATGAACAATGATCAATGAAGAATGAATGATGAAGAATGAACAAGGATCAATGATAAATGACGAATGAACGATGAAGAATGAACGAGAATCAATGGTCAATAACGAATGAACGATGAAGAATGAACAAGGATCGATGATCAATAAAGAATGAACGATGAAGAATGAACAAGGATCAATGATCAATGACGAATGAACGATGAAGAATGAACAAGGATCAATGATCAATGAAGAATGAACGATGAAGAATGAACAAGGATCAATGATCATTGAAGAATAAACAAGGATCAATAGTCAATAAAGAATGAACGACGAAGAATGAAGAAGGATCAATGATGAATGAAGAATGAACGATGAAGAATGAACAAGGATCAATGATCAATGAAGAATGAATGATGAAGAATGAATAAGGATCAATGATCAATGAAGAATGAATGATGAAGAATGAACAAGGATCAATGATCATTGAAGAATGAACAAGGATCAATGATCAATGAAGAATGAATGATGAAGAATGAACAAGGATCAATGATTATTTAAGAATGAACGATGAAGAATGAACAAGGGTCAATGATCAGTGAAGAATGAACGATGAAGAATGAACAAGGATCAATGATCAATGAAGAATGAACGATGAATAATGAACAAGGATCACTGATCAAGGAAGAATAAACGATGAAGAATGAACAAGTATCAATGATCAATGACGAATGAACGATGAAGAATGAACAAGGATCAATGATCAATGAAGAATGAACAAGGATCAATGATCATTCAAGAATAAACAAGGATCAATGGTCAATAAAGAATGAACGATGAAGAATGAAGAAGGATCAATGATCAATGAAGAATGAACGATGAAGAATGAACAAGGATCAATGAACAATGACGAATGAACGATGAAGAATGAACAAGGATCAATGATCAATGAAGAATGAACGACGAAGAATGAAAAAGGATCAATGATCAAAGAAGAATGAACAAGGATCAATGATCAATGAAGAATGAACGATGAAGAATGAAAAAGGATCAATGATCAATGACGAATGAACGATGAAGAATGAACAAGGATCAATGGTCAATAACGAATGAACGATGAAGAATGAACAAGGATCGATGATCAATAAAGAAAGAACGATGAAGAATGAACAAGGATCAATGATCAATGACGAATGAACGATAAAGAATGAACAAGGATCAATGATCAATGAAGAATGAACGATCAAGAATGAACAAGGATCAATGATCAATGAAAAATGAATGATGAAGAATGCATAAGGATCAATGATCAATGAAGAATAAATGATGAAGAATGAACAAGGATCAATGATCAATGAAAAATGAACGATGAACAACAAACAAGGATCAATGATCAATGACAAATGAACGATGAAGAATGAAGAAGGATCAATGATGAATGAAGAATGAACGATGAAGAATGAACAAGGATCAATGATCAATGAAGAATGAATGATGAAGAATGAATAAGGATCAATGATCAATGAAGAATGAATGATGAAGAATGAACAAGGATCAATGATCATTGAAGAATGAACAAGGATCAATGATCAATGAAGAATGAACGATGAAGAATGAACAAGGAATAATGATCAATGAAGAATGAACGATGAAGAATGAACAAGGATCAATGATCATTGAAGAATAAACGATGAAAAATGAACAAGGTTCAATGATCAGTGAAGAATGAACGATGAAAAATGAACAAGGATCAATGATTAATGAAGAATGAACGATGAATAATGAACAAAGATAAATGATCAAGGAAGAATGAACGATGAAGAATGAACAAGTATCAATGATCAATGACGAATGAACGATGGAGAATGAACAAGGATCAATGATCAATGAAGAATGAAAGATGAAGAATGAACAAGAATCAATGATCAATGAAGAATGAACAATGAAGAATGAACAAGGATCAATGATCAATGAAGAATGAATAAGGATCAATGGTCAATTAAGAATGAACGATGAAGAATGAACAAGGATCAATAAGCATTGAAGAATGAACGATGAAGAATGAACAAGGATCAATGATCAATGAAGAATGACCGATGAAGAATGAAAGTGGATCAATGATCATTGAAGAATGAACAAGGATCAATGGTCAATAAAGAATGAACGATGAAAAATGAACAAGGATCAATGATCAATGACGAATGAACGATGAAGAATGAACAAGGATCAATGGTCAATAACGAATCAACGATGAAGAATAAACAAGGATCGATGATCAATAAAGAATGAACGATGAAGAATGAACAAGGATCAATGATCAATGAAGAATGAACGATGAAGAATGAACAAGGATCAATGATCAATGAAAAATGAACGATGAAGAATGAACAAGGATCAATGATCATTGAAGAATGAACAAGGATCAATGGTCAATAAAGAATGAACGATGAAAAATGAACAAGGATCAATGATCAATGACGAATGAACGATGAAGAATGAACAAGGATCAATGGTCAATAACGAATCAACGATGAAGAATAAACAAGGATCGATGATCAATAAAGAATAAACGATGAAGAATGAACAAGGATCAATGATCAATGACGAATGAACGATGAAGAATGAACAAGGATCAATGATCAATGAAGAATGAACGATGAAGAATGAACAAGGATCAATGATCATTGAAGAATAAACAAGGATCAATAGTCAATAAAGAATGAACGACGAAGAATGAAGAAGGATCAATGATGAATGAAGAATGAACGATGAAGAATGAACAAGGATCAATGATCAATGACGAATGAACGATGAAGAATGAACAAGGATCAATTATCAATGAAGAATGAACGATGAAGAATGAACAAGGATCAATGATCAATGAAGAATGAACGATGAAGAATGAACAAGGAATAATGATCAACTAAGAATGAACGATGAAGAATGTATAAGGATCAATGATCAATGAAGAATGAAAGATGAAGAATGAACAAGGATCAATGATCAATGAAGAATGAACAATGAAGAATGAACAAGGATCAATGATCAATGAAGAATGAACGATGAAGAATGAACAAGTATCAATGATCAATGAAGAATGAATAAGGATCAATGGTCAATTAAGAATGAACGATGAAGAATGAACAAGGATCAATGAGCATTGAAGAATGAACGATGAAGAATGAACAAGGATCAATGATCAATGAAGAATGACCGATGAAGAATGAACAAGGATCAATGATCATTGAAGAATGAACAAGGATCAATGGTCAATAAAGAATGAACGATGAAAAATGAACAAGGATCAATGATCAATGACGAATGAACGATGAAGAATGAACAAGGATCAATGGTCAATAACGAATCAACGATGAAGAATAAACAAGGATCGATGATCAATAAAGAATGAACGATGAAGAATGAACAAGGATCAATGATCAATGACGAATGAACGATGAAGAATGAACAAGGATCAATGATCAATGAAGAATGAACGATGAAGAATGAACAAGGATCAATGATCATTGAAGAATAAACAAGGATCAATAGTCAATAAAGAATGAACGACGAAGATTGAAGAAGGATCAATGATGAATGAAGAATGAACGATGAAGAATGAACAAGGATCAATGATCAATGAAGAATGAATGATGAAGAATGAATAAGGATCAATGATCAATGAAGAATGAATGATGAAGAATGAACAAGGATCAATGATCATTGAAGAATGAACAAGGATCAATGATCAATGAAGAATGAATGATGAAGAATGAACAAGGATCAATGATTATTTAAAAACGAACGATGAAGAATGAACAAGGGTCAATGATAAGTGAAGAATGAACGATGAAGAATGAACAAGGATCAATGATCAATGAAGAATGAACGATGAATAATGAACAAGGATCAATGATCAAGGAAGAATGAACGATGAAGAATGAACAAGTATCAATGATCAATGACGAATGAACGATGAAGAATGAACAAGGATCAATGATCAATGAAGAATGAACAAGGATCAATGATCATTCAAGAATAAACAAGGATTAATGGTCAATAAAGAATGAACGATGAAGAATGAAGAAGGATCATTGATCAATGAAGAATGAACAAGGATCAATGATCAATGAAGAATGAACGATGAAGAATGAAAAATTATCAATGATCAATGACGAATGAACGATGAAGAATGAACAAGGATCAATGGTCAATAACGAATGAACGATGAAGAATGAACAAGGATCGATGATCAATAAAGAAAGAACGATGAAGAATGAACAAAGATCAATGATCAATGACGAATGAACGATAAAGAATGAACAAGGATCAATGATCAATGAAGAATGAACGATCAAGAATGAACAAGGATCAATGATCAATGAAAAATGAATGATGAAGAATGCATAAGGATCAATGATCAATGAAGAATGAATGATGAAGAATGAACAAGGATCAATGATCAATGAAGAATGAACGATGAACAACAAACAAGGATCAATGATCAATGACGAATGAACGATGAAGAATGAACAAGGATCAATTATCAATGAAGAATGAACGATGAAGAATGAACAAGGATCAATGATCATTGAAGAATAAACAAGGATCAATGGTCAATAAAGAATGAACGATGAAGAATGAAGAAGGATCAATGATCAATGAAGAATGAACGATGAACAATGAACAAGGATCAATGATCAATGAAGAATGAATGATGAAGAATGAACAAGGATCAATGATCATTGAAGAATGAACAAGGATCAATGATGAATGAAGAATGAATGATGAAGAATGAACAAGGATCAATGATTATTTAAGAATGAACGATGAAGAATGAACAAGGGTCAATGATCAGTGAAGAATGAACGATGAAGAATGAACAAGGATCAATGATCAATGAAGAATGAACGATGAATAATGAACAAGGATCAATGATCAAGGTAGAATGAACGATGAAGAATGAACAAGTATCAATGATCAATGACGAATGAACGATGAAGAATGAACAAGGATCAATGATCAATGAAGAATGAACAATGAAGAATGAACAAGGATCAATGATCAATGAAGAATAAACGATGAAGAATGAACAAGTATCAATGATCAATGAAGAATGAACAAGGATCAATGGTCAATTAAGAATTAACGATGAAGAATGAACAAGGATCAATGATCATTGAAGAATGAACGATGAAGAATGAAGAAGGATCAATGATCAATGAAGAATGAATGATGAAGAATGAACCAGGATCAATGATCAATGAAGAATGAACGATGAAGAATGAACAAGGATCAATGATCAATGAAGAATGAACGATGAAGAATGAACAAGGATCAATGAACAATGACGAATGAACGATGAAAAATGAACAAGGATCAAGGATCAATGAAGAATGAACGATGAAGAATGAACAAGGGTCAATGATCAATGAAGAATGAACGATGAAGAATGAACAAGGAATAATGATCAATGAAGAATGAACGATGAAGAATGAACAAGGACAAATGATCAATGAAGAATGAAAGATGAAGAATGAACAAGGATCAATGATCAATGAAGAATGAACAATGAAGAATGAACAAGGATCAATGATCAATGAAGAATGAACGATGAAGAATGAACAAGTATCAATGATCAATGAAGAATGAACGATGAAGAATGAACAAGTATCAATGATCAATGAAGAATGAATAAGGATCAATGGTCAATTAAGAATGAACGATGAAGAATGAACAAGGATCAATGAGCACTGAAGAATGAACGATTAAGAATGAACAAGGATCAATGATCAATGAAGAATGAATGATGAAGAATGAACAAGGATCAATGATCAATGAAGAATGAACGATGAAGAATGAACAAGTATCAATGATCAATGAAGAATGAACAAGGATCAATGGTCAATTAAGAATTAACGATGAAGAATGAACAAGGATCAATGATCATTGAAGAATGAACGATGAAGAATGAAGAAGGATCAATGATCAATGAAGAATGAATGATGAAGAATGAACAAGGATCAATGATCAATGAAGAATGAACGATGAAGAATGAACAAGGATCAATGAACAATGACGAATGAACGATGAAAAATGAACAAGGATCAATGATCAATGAAGAATGAACGATGAAGAATGAACAAGGGTCAATGATCAATGAAGAATGAACGATGAAGAATGAACAAGGAATAATGATCAATGAAGAATGAACGATGAAGAATGAACAAGGACCAATGATCAATGAAGAATGAAAGATGAAGAATGAACAAGGATCAATGATCAATGAAGAATGAACAATGAAGAATGAACAAGGATCAATGATCAATGAAGAATGAACGATGAAGAATGAACAAGTATCAATGATCAATGAAGAATGAATAAGGATCAATGGTCAATTAAGAATGAACGATGAAGAATGAACAAGGATCAATGAGCATTGAAGAATGAACGATTAAGAATGAACAAGGATCAATGATCAATGAAGAATGAATGATGAAGAATGAACAAGGATCAATGATCAATGAAGAATGAACGATGAAGAATGAACGATGAAGAATGAACAATGATCAATGAAGAATGAATGATGAAGAATGAACAAGGATCAATGATAAATGACGAATGAACGATGAAGAATGAACGAGAATCAATGGTCAATAACGAATGAACGATGAAGAATGAACAAGGATCGATGATCAATAAAGAATGAACGATGAAGAATGAACAAGGATCAATGATCAATGACGAATGAACGATGAAGAATGAACAAGGATCAATGATCAATGAAGAATGAACGATGAAGAATGAACAAGGATCAATGATCATTGAAGAATAAACAAGGATCAATAGTCAATAAAGAATGAACGACGAAGAATGAAGAAGGATCAATGATGAATGAAGAATGAACGATGAAGAATGAACAAGGATCAATGATCAATGAAGAATGAATGATGAAGAATGAATAAGGATCAATGATCAATGAAGAATGAATGATGAAGAATGAACAAGGATCAATGATCATTGAAGAATGAACAAGGATCAATGATCAATGAAGAATGAATGATGAAGAATGAACAAGGATCAATGATTATTTAAGAATGAACGATGAAGAATGAACAAGGGTCAATGATCAGTGAAGAATGAACGATGAAGAATGAACAAGGATCAATGATCAATGAAGAATGAACGATGAATAATGAACAAGGATCACTGATCAAGGAAGAATAAACGATGAAGAATGAACAAGTATCAATGATCAATGACGAATGAACGATGAAGAATGAACAAGGATCAATGATCAATGAAGAATGAACAAGGATCAATGATCATTCAAGAATAAACAAGGATCAATGGTCAATAAAGAATGAACGATGAAGAATGAAGAAGGATCAATGATCAATGAAGAATGAACGATGAAGAATGAACAAGGATCAATGAACAATGACGAATGAACGATGAAGAATGAACAAGGATCAATGATCAATGAAGAATGAACGACGAAGAATGAAAAAGGATCAATGATCAAAGAAGAATGAACAAGGATCAATGATCAATGAAGAATGAACGATGAAGAATGAAAAAGGATCAATGATCAATGACGAATGAACGATGAAGAATGAACAAGGATCAATGGTCAATAACGAATGAACGATGAAGAATGAACAAGGATCGATGATCAATAAAGAAAGAACGATGAAGAATGAACAAGGATCAATGATCAATGACGAATGAACGATAAAGAATGAACAAGGATCAATGATCAATGAAGAATGAACGATCAAGAATGAACAAGGATCAATGATCAATGAAAAATGAATGATGAAGAATGCATAAGGATCAATGATCAATGAAGAATAAATGATGAAGAATGAACAAGGATCAATGATCAATGAAAAATGAACGATGAACAACAAACAAGGATCAATGATCAATGACAAATGAACGATGAAGAATGAAGAAGGATCAATGATGAATGAAGAATGAACGATGAAGAATGAACAAGGATCAATGATCAATGAAGAATGAATGATGAAGAATGAATAAGGATCAATGATCAATGAAGAATGAATGATGAAGAATGAACAAGGATCAATGATCATTGAAGAATGAACAAGGATCAATGATCAATGAAGAATGAACGATGAAGAATGAACAAGGAATAATGATCAATGAAGAATGAACGATGAAGAATGAACAAGGATCAATGATCATTGAAGAATAAACGATGAAAAATGAACAAGGTTCAATGATCAGTGAAGAATGAACGATGAAAAATGAACAAGGATCAATGATTAATGAAGAATGAACGATGAATAATGAACAAAGATAAATGATCAAGGAAGAATGAACGATGAAGAATGAACAAGTATCAATGATCAATGACGAATGAACGATGGAGAATGAACAAGGATCAATGATCAATGAAGAATGAAAGATGAAGAATGAACAAGAATCAATGATCAATGAAGAATGAACAATGAAGAATGAACAAGGATCAATGATCAATGAAGAATGAATAAGGATCAATGGTCAATTAAGAATGAACGATGAAGAATGAACAAGGATCAATAAGCATTGAAGAATGAACGATGAAGAATGAACAAGGATCAATGATCAATGAAGAATGACCGATGAAGAATGAAAGTGGATCAATGATCATTGAAGAATGAACAAGGATCAATGGTCAATAAAGAATGAACGATGAAAAATGAACAAGGATCAATGATCAATGACGAATGAACGATGAAGAATGAACAAGGATCAATGGTCAATAACGAATCAACGATGAAGAATAAACAAGGATCGATGATCAATAAAGAATGAACGATGAAGAATGAACAAGGATCAATGATCAATGACGAATGAACGATGAAGAATGAAAAAGGATCAATGATCAATGAAGAATGAACGATGAAGAATGAACAAGGATCAATGATCATTGAAGAATAAACAAGGATCAATAGTCAATAAAGAATGAACGACGAAGATTGAAGAAGGATCAATGATGAATGAAGAATGAACGATGAAGAATGAACAAGGATCAATGATCAATGAAGAATGAATGATGAAGAATGAATAAGGATCAATGATCAATGAAGAATGAATGATGAAGAATGAACAAGGATCAATGATCATTGAAGAATGAACAAGGATCAATGATCAATGAAGAATGAATGATGAAGAATGAACAAGGATCAATGATTATTTAAAAATGAACGATGAAGAATGAACAAGGGTCAATGATAAGTGAAGAATGAACGATGAAGAATGAACAAGGATCAATGATCAATGAAGAATGAACGATGAATAATGAACAAGGATCAATGATCAAGGAAGAATGAACGATGAAGAATGAACAAGTATCAATGATCAATGACGAATGAACGATGAAGAATGAACAAGGATCAATGATCAATGAAGAATGAACAAGGATCAATGATCATTCAAGAATAAACAAGGATCAATGGTCAATAAAGAATGAACGATGAAGAATGAAGAAGGATCATTGATCAATGAAGAATGAACAAGGATCAATGATCAATGAAGAATGAACGATGAAGAATGAAAAATTATCAATGATCAATGACGAATGAACTATGAAGAATGAACAAGGATCAATGGTCAATAACGAATGAACGATGAAGAATGAACAAGGATCGATGATCAATAAAGAAAGAACGATGAAGAATGAACAAGGATCAATGATCAATGACGAATGAACGATAAAGAATGAACAAGGATCAATGATCAATGAAGAATGAACGATCAAGAATGAACAAGGATCAATGATCAATGAAAAATGAATGATGAAGAATGCATAAGGATCAATGATCAATGAAGAATGAATGATGAAGAATGAACAAGGATCAATGATCAATGAAGAATGAACGATGAACAACAAACAAGGATCAATGATCAATGACGAATGAACGATGAAGAATGAACAAGGATCAATTATCAATGAAGAATGAACGATGAAGAATGAACAAGGATCAATGATCATTGAAGAATAAACAAGGATCAATGGTCAATAAAGAATGAACGATGAAGAATGAAGAAGGATCAATGATCAATGAAGAATGAACGATGAACAATGAACAAGGATCAATGATCAATGAAGAATGAATGATGAAGAATGAATAAGGATCAATGATCAATGAAGATTGAATGATGAAGAATGAACAAGGATCAATGATCATTGAAGAATGAACAAGGATCAATGATGAATGAAGAATGAATGATGAAGAATGAACAAGGATCAATGATTATTTAAGAATGAACGATGAAGAATGAACAAGGGTCAATGATCAGTGAAGAATGAACGATGAAGAATGAACAAGGATCAATGATCAATGAAGAATGAACGATGAATAATGAACAAGGATCAATGATCAAGGTAGAATGAACGATGAAGAATGAACAAGTATCAATGATCAATGACGAATGAACGATGAAGAATGAACAAGGATCAATGATCAATGAAGAATGAACAATGAAGAATGAACAAGGATCAATGCTCAATGAAGAATGAACGATGAAGAATGAACAAGTATCAATGATCAATGAAGAATGAACAAGGATCAATGGTCAATTAAGAATTAACGATGAAGAATGAACAAGGATCAATGATCATTGAAGAATGAACGATGAAGAATGAAGAAGGATCAATGATCAATGAAGAATGAATGATGAAGAATGAACCAGGATCAATGATCAATGAAGAATGAACGATGAAGAATGAACAAGGATCAATGATCAATGAAGAATGAACGATGAAGAATGAACAAGGATCAATGAACAATGACGAATGAACGATGAAAAATGAACAAGGATCAATGATCAATGAAGAATGAACGATGAAGAATGAACAAGGGTCAATGATCAATGAAGAATGAACGATGAAGAATGAACAAGGAATAATGATCAATGAAGAATGAACGATGAAGAATGAACAAGGACCAATGATCAATGAAGAATGAAAGATGAAGAATGAACAAGGATCAATGATCAATGAAGAATGAACAATGAAGAATGAACAAGGATCAATGATCAATGAAGAATGAACGATGAAGAATGAACAAGTATCAATGATCAATGAAGAATGAATAAGGATCAATGGTCAATTAAGAATGAACGATGAAGAATGAACAAGGATCAATGAGCATTGAAGAATGAACGATTAAGAATGAACAAGGATCAATGATCAATGAAGAATGAATGATGAAGAATGAACAAGGATCAATGATCAATGAAGAATGAACGATGAAGAATGAACGATGAAGAATGAACAATGATCAATGAAGAATGAATGATGAAGAATGAACAAGGATCAATGATAAATGACGAATGAACGATGAAGAATGAACGAGAATCAATGGTCAATAACGAATGAACGATGAATAATGAACAAGGATCGATGATCAATAAAGAATGAACGATGAAGAATGAACAAGGATCAATGATCAATGACGAATGAACGATGAAGAATGAACAAGGATCAATGATCAATGAAGAATGAACAAGGATCAATGATCATTCAAGAATAAACAAGGATCAATGGTCAATAAAGAATGAACGATGAAGAATGAAGAAGGATCAATGATCAATGAAGAATGAACGATGAAGAATGAACAAGGATCAATGAACAATGACGAATGAACGATGAAGAATGAACAAGGATCAATGATCAATGAAGAATGAACGATGAAGAATGAAAAAGGATCAATGATCAATGACGAATGAACGATGAAGAATGAACAAGGATCAATGGTCAATAACGAATGAACGATGAAGAATGAACAAGGATCGATGATCAATAAAGAAAGAACGATGAAGAATGAACAAGGATCAATGATTAATGACGAATGAACAATGAAGAATGAACAAGGATCAATGATCAATGAAGAATGAACGATCAAGAATGAACAAGGATCAATGATCAATGAAAATTGAATGATGAAGAATGCATAAGGATCAATGATCAATGAAGAATGAATGATGAAGAATGAACAAGGATCAATGATCAATGAAGAATGAATGATGAAGAATGAAAAAGGATCAATGATCAATGACGAATGAACGATGAAGAATGAACAAGGAACAATGAACAATGACGAATGAACGATTATGAATGAACAAGGATCAATGATCAATGAAGAATGAACGATGAAGAATGAACAAGGATCAATGATCAATGAAGAATGAACGATGAACAACAAACAAGGATCAATGATCAATGACGAATGAACGATGAAGAATGAACAAGGATCAATTATCAATGAAGAATGAACGATGAAGAATGAACAAGGATCAATGATCATTGAAGAATAAACAAGGATCAATGGTCAATAAAGAATGAACGATGAAGAATGAAGAATGATCAATGATCAATGAAGAATGAACGATGAAGAATGAACAAGGATCAATGATCAATGAAGAATGAATGATGAAGAATGAACAAGGATCAATGATCAATGAAGAATGAACGATGAATAATGAACAAGGATCAATGATCAAGGTAGAATGAACGATGAAGAATGAACAAGTATCAATGATCAATGAAGATTGAATGATGAAGAATGAACAAGGATCAATGATCATTAAAGAATGAACAAGGATCAATGATGAATGAAGAATGAATGATGAAGAATGAACAAGGATCAATGATTATTTAAGAATGAACGATGAAGAATGAACAAGGGTCAATGATCAGTGAAGAATGAACGATGAAGAATGAACAAGGATCAATGATCAATGAAGAATGAACAATGAAGAATGAACAAGGATCAATGATCAATGAAGAATGAACGATGAAGAATGAACAAGTATCAATGATCAATGAAGAATGAACAAGGATCAATGGTCAATTAAGAATTAACGATGAAGAATGAACAAGGATCAATGATCATTGAAGAATGAACGATGAAGAATGAACAAGGATCAATGATCAATGAAGAATGAATGATGAAGAATGAACCAGGATCAATGATCAATGAAGAATGAACGATGAAGAATGAACAACGATCAATGATCAATGAAGAATGAACGATGAAGAATGAACAAGGATCAATGATCAATGACGAATGAAAGATGAAGAATGAACGAGGATCAATGGTCAATAACGAATGAACGATGAAGAATGAACAAGGATCGATGATCAATAAAGAATGAACGATGAAGAATGAACAAGGATCAATGATCAATGACGAATGAACGATGAAGAATGAACAAGGATCAATGATCAATGAAGAATGAACAAGGATCAATGATCATTCAAGAATAAACAAGGATCAATGGTCAATAAAGAATGAACGATGAAGAATGAAGAAGGATCAATGATCAATGAAGAATGAACGATGAAGAATGAACAAGGATCAATGAACAATGACGAATGAACGATGAAGAATGAACAAGGATCAATGATCAATGAAGAATGAACGATCAAGAATGAACAAGGATCAATGATCAATGAAGAATCAATGATGAAGAATGCATAAGGCTCAATGATCAATGAAGAATGAATGATGAAGAATGAACAAGGATCAATGATCAATGAAGAATGAATGATGAAGAATGAAAAAGGATCAATGATCAATGACGAATGAACGATGAAGAATGAACAAGGAACAATGAACAATGACGAATGAACGATTATGAATGAACAAGGATCAATGATCAATGAAGAATGAACGATGAAGAATGAGTAAGGATCAATGATCAATGAAGAATGAACGATGAAGAACGAACAAGGATCAATGATCACTGACGAATGAACGATGAAGAATGAACAAATATCAATGATCAATGAAGAATGAACGATGAAGAATGAACAAGGATCAATGATCATTGAAGAATAAACAAGGATCAATGGTCAATAAAGAATGAACGATGAAGAATGAAGAAGGATCAATGATCAATGAAGAATGAACGATGAAGAATGAACAAGGATCAATGATCAATGAAGAAAGAATGATGAAGAATGAATAAGGATCAATGATCAATGAAGAATGAATGATGAAGAATGAACAAGGATCAATGATCATTGAAGAATGAACAAGGATCAATGATCAATGAAGAATGAATGATGAAGAATGAACAAGGATCAATTATCAATGAAGAATGAACGATGAAGAATGAACAAGGATCAATGATCATTGAAGAATAAACAAGGATCAATGGTCAATAAAGAATGAACGATGAAGAATGAAGAAGGATCAATGATCAATGAAGAATGAACGATGAAGAATGAACAAGGATCAATGAACAATGACGAATGAACGATGAAGAATGAACATGGATCAATGATCAATGAAGAATGAAAGATGAAGAATGAAAAAGGATCAATGATCTATGAAGAATGAACAAGGATCAATGATCAATGAAGATTGAACGATGAAGAATGAAAAAGGATCAATGATCAACGACGAATGAACGATGAAGAATGAACAAGGATCAATGGTGAATAACGAATGAACGATAAAGAATGAACAAGGATCGATGATCAATAAAGAAAGAACGATGAAGAATGAACAAGGATCAATGATCAATGAAGAATAAACGATCAAGAATGAACAAGGATCAATAATCAATGAAGAATGAATGATGAAGAATGCATAAGGATCAATGATCAATGAAGAATGAATGTAGAAGAATGAACAAGGATCAATGATCAATGAAGAATGAATGATGAAGAATGAAAAAGGATCAATGATCAATGACGAATGAACGATGAAGAATGAACAAGGAACAATGAACAATGACGAATGAACGATTATGAATGAACATGGATCAATGATCAATGAAGAATGAACGATGAAGAATGAACAACGATCAATGATCAATGAAGAATGAACGATGAAGAATGAACAAGGATCAATGATCAATGAAGAATGAACGATGAAGAATGAACAAGGATCAATGAACAATGACGAATGAACGATGAAAAATGAACAAGGATCAATGATCAATGAAGAATGAACGATGAAGAATGAACAAGGATCAATGATCAATGAAGAATGAACGATGAAGAATGAACAAGGAATAATGATCAATGAAGAATGAACGATGAAGAATGAACAAGGATCAATGATAAATGAAGAATGAAAGATGAAGAATGAACAAGGATCATTGATCAATGAAGAATGAACAAGGATCAATGATCAATGAAGAATGAACGATGAAGAATGAACAAGTATCAATGATCAATGAAGAATGAATAAGGATCAATGGTCAATTAAGAATGAACGATGAAGAATGAACAAGGATCAATGAGCATTGAAGAATGAACGATGAAGAATGAACAAGGATCAATGATCAATGAAGAATGAATGATGAAGAATGAACAAGGATCAATGATCAATGAAGAATGATCATTGAAGAATAAACAAGGATCAATGGTCAATAAAGAATGAACGATGAAGAATGAAGAAGGATCAATGATCAATGAAGAATGTACGATGAAGAATGAACAAGGATCAATGATCAATGAAGAATGAATGATGAAGAATGAATAAGGATCAATGATCAATGAAGAATGAATGATGAAGAATGAACAAGGATCAATGATCAGTGAAGAATGAACGATGAAAAATGAACAAGGATCAATGATTAATGAAGAATGAACGATGAATAATGAACAAAGATAAATGATCAAGGAAGAATGAACGATGAAGAATGAACAAGTATCAATGATCAATGACGAATGAACGATGAAGAATGAACAAGGATCAATGATCAATGAAGAATGAAAGATGAAGAATGAACAAGGATCAATGATCAATGAAGAATGAACAAGGATCAATGATCAATGAAGAATGAACGATGAAGAATGAACAAGTATCAATGATCAATGAAGAATGAACAAGGATCAATGGTCAATTAAGAATGAACGATGAAGAATGAACAAGGATCAATGATCATTGAAGAATGAACGATGAAGAATGAACAAGGATCAATGATCAATGAAGAATGAATGATGAAGAATGAATAAGGATCAATGATCAATGAAAAATGTACGATGAAGAATGAACAAGGATCAATGATCAATGAAGAATGAACGATGAAGAATGAACAAGGATCAATGATCAATGACGAATGAACGATGAAGAATGAACGAGGATCAATGGTCAATACAGAATGAACGATGAAGAATGAACAAGGATCAATGATCAATGAAGAATGAACAAGGATCAATGATCATTCAAGAATAAACAAGGATCAATGGTCAATAAAGAATGAACGATGAAGAATGAAGAAGGATCAATGATCAATGAAGAATGAACGATGAAGAATGAACAAGGATCAATGAACAATGACGAATGAACGATGAAGAATGAACAAGGATCAATGATCAATGAAGAATGAACGATGAAGAATGAAAAAGGATCAATGATCAATGAAGAATGAACAAGGATCAATGATCAATGAAGAATGAACGATGAAGAATGAAAAAGGATCAATGATCAACGACGAATGAACGATGAAGAATGAACAAGGATCAATGGTGAATAACGAATGAACGATAAAGAATGAACAAGGATCGATGATCAATAAAGAAAGAACGATGAAGAATGAACAAGGATCAATGATCAATGACGAATGAACGATGAAGAATGAACAAGGATCAATGATCAATGAAGAATAAACGATCAAGAATGAACAAGGATCAATAATCAGTGAAGAATGAATGATGAAGAATGCATAAGGATCAATGATCAATGAAGAATGAATGTAGAAGAATGAACAAGGATCAATGATCAATGAAGAATGAATGATGAAGAATGAAAAAGGATCAATGATCAATGACGAATGAACGATGAAGAATGAACAAGGAACAATGAACAATGACGAATGAACGATTATGAATGAACATGGATCAATGATGAATGAAGAATGAACGATGAAGAATGAACAAGGAACAATGATCAATGAAGAATGAACGATGAAGAATGAACAAGGATCAATGATCAATGAAGAATGAATGATGAAGAATGAATAAGGATCAATGATCAATGAAGAATGAATGATGAAGAATGAACAAGGATCAATGATCATTGAAGAATGAAAAAGGATCAATGATCAATGAAGAATGAATGATGAAGAATGAACAAGGATCAATGATTATTTAAGAATGAACGATGAAGAATGAACAAGGTTCAATGATCAGTGAAGAATGAACGATGAAAAATGAACAAGGATCAATGATTAATGAAGAATGAACGATGAATAATGAACAAAGATAAATGATCAAGGAAGAATGAACGATGAAGAATGAACAAGTATCAATGATCAATGACGAATGAACGATGAAGAATGAACAAGGATCAATGATCAATGAAGAATGAAAGATGAAGAATGAACAAGGATCAATGATCAATGAAGAATGAACAATGAAGAATGAACAAGGATCAATGATCAATGAAGAATGAACGATGAAGAATGAACAAGTATCAATGATCAATGAAGAATGAACAAGGATCAATGGTCAATTAAGAATGAACGATGAAGAATGAACAAGGATCAATGATCATTGAAGAATGAACGATGAAGAATGAACAAGGATCAATGATCAATGAAGAATGAATGATGAAGAATGAATAATGATCATTGATCAATGAAAAATGTACGATGAAGAATGAACAAGGCTCAATGATCAATGAAGAATGAATGATGAAGAATGAACAAGGATCAATGATCAATGACGAATGAATGATGAAGAATGAACGAGGATCAATGGTCAATACCGAATGAACGATGAAGAATGAACAAGGATCAATGATCAATGAAGAATGTACAAGGATCAATGATCATTCAAGAATAAACAAGGATCAATGGTCAATAAAGAATGAACGATGAAGAATGAAGAAGGATCAATGATCAATGAAGAATGAACGATGAAGAATGAACAAGGATCAATGAACAATGACGAATGAACGATGAAGAATGAACAAGGATCAATGATCAATGAAGAATGAACGATGAAGAATGAAAAAGGATCAATGATCAACGACGAATGAACGATGAAGAATGAACAAGGATCAATGGTGAATAACGAATGAACGATAAAGAATGAACAAGGATCGATGATCAATAAAGAAAGAACGATGAAGAATGTACAAGGATCAATGATCAATGACGAATGAACGATGAAGAATGAACAAGGATCAATGATCAATGAAGAATGAACAATGAAGAATGAACAAGGATCAATGATCAATGAAGAATGAACGATGAAGAATGAACAAGTATCAATGATCAATGAAGAATGAATAAGGATCAATGGTCAATTAAGAATGAACGATGAAGAATGAACAAGGATTAATGAGCATTGAAGAATGAACGATGAAGAATGAACAAGGATCAATGATCATTGAAGAATGAATGATGAAGAATGAACAAGGATCAATGATCAATGAAGAATGATCATTGAAGAATAAACAAGGATCAATGGTCAATAAAGAATGAACGATGAAGAATGAAGAAAGATCAATGATCAATGAAGGATGAACGATGAAGAATGAACAAGGATCAATGATCAATGAAGAATGAATGATGAAGAATGAAAAAGGATCAATGATCAATGAAGAATGAATGATGAAGAATGAACAAGGATCAATGATCATTGAAGAATGAACAAGGATCAATGATCAATGAAGAATGAATGATGAAGAATGAACAAGGATCAATGATTATTTAATAATGAACGATGAAGAATGAACAAGGTTCAATGATCAGTGAAGAATGAACGATGAAGAATGAACAAGGATCAATGATCAATGAAGAATGAACGATGAATAATGAACAAGGATCAATGATCAAGGAAGAATGAACGATGAAGAATGAACAAGTATCAATGATCAATGACGAATGAACGATGAAGAATGAACAAGGATCAATGATCAATGAAGAATGAAAGATGAAGAATGAACAAGGATCAATGATCAATGAAGAATGAACAATGAAGAATGAACAAGGATCAATGATCAATGAAGAATGAACGATAAAGAATGAACAAGTATCAATGATCAATGAAGAATGAACAAGGATCAATGGTCAATTAAGAATGAACGATGAAGAATGAACAAGGATCAATGATCAATGAAGAATGAACGATGAAGAATGAACAAGTATCAATGATCAATGAAGAATGAACAACGATCAATGGTCAATTAAGAATGAACAATGAAGAATGAACAAGGATCAATGATCATTGAAGAATGAACGATGAAGAATGAACAAGGATCAATGATCAATGAAGAATGAATGATGAAGAATGAATAAGGATAAATGATCAATGAAAAATGTACGATGAAGAATGAACAAGGATCAATGATCAATGAAGAATGAACGATGAAGAATGAACAAAGATCAATGATCAATGACGAATGAACGATGAAGAATGAACGAGGATCAATGGTCAATAACGAATGAACGATGAAGAATGAACAAGGATCAATGATCAATGAAGAATGAACAAGGATCAATGATCATTCAAGAATAAACAAGGATCAATGGTCAATAAAGAATGAACGATGAAGAATGAAGAAGGATCAATGATCAATGAAGAATGAACGATGAAGAATGAACAAGGATCAATGAACAATGACGAATGAACGATGAAGAATGAACAAGGATCAATGATCAATGAAGAATGAACAAGGATCAATGGTCAATAAAGAATGAACGATGAAGAATGAACAAGGATCAATGATCAATGAAGAATGAATGATGAAGAATGAACAAGGATCAATGATCATTGAAGAATGAACAAGGATCAATGATCAATGAAGAATGAATGATGAAGAATGAACAAGGATCAATTATCAATGAAGAATGAACGATGAAGAATGAACAAGGATCAATGATCATTGAAGAATAAACAAGGATCAATGGTCAATAAAGAATGAACGATGAAGAATGAAGAAGGATCAATGATCAATGAAGAATGAACGATGAAGAATGAACAAGGATCAATGAACAATGACGAATGAACGATGAAGAATGAACATGGATCAATGATCAATGAAGAATGAAAGATGAAGAATGAAAAAGGATCAATGATCAATGAAGAATGAACAAGGATCAATGATCAATGAAGATTGAACGATGAAGAATGAAAAAGGATCAATGATCAACGACGAATGAACGATGAATAATGAACAAGGATCAATGGTGAATAACGAATGAACGATAAAGAATGAACAAGGATCGATGATCAATAAAGAAAGAACGATGAAGAATGAACAAGGATCAATGATCAATGACGAATGAACGATGAAGAATGAACAAGGATCAATGATCAATGAAGAATAAACGATCAAGAATGAACAAGGATCAATAATCAATGAAGAATGAATGATGAAGAATGCATAAGGATCAATGATCAATGAAGAATGAATGTAGAAGAATGAACAAGGATCAATGATCAATGAAGAATGAATGATGAAGAATGAAAAAGGATCAATGATCAATGACGAATGAACGATGAAGAATGAACAAGGAACAATGAACAATGACGAATGAACGATTATGAATGAACATGGATCAATGATCAATGAAGAATGAACGATGAAGAATGAACAACGATCAATGATCAATGAAGAATGAACGATGAAGAATGAACAAGGATCAATGATCAATAAAGAATGAACGATGAAGAATGAACAAGGATCAATGAACAATGACGAATGAACGATGAAAAATGAACAAGGATCAATGATCAATGAAGAATGAACGATGAAGAATGAACAAGGATCAATGATCAATGAAGAATGAACGATGAAGAATGAACAAGGAATAATGATCAATGAAGAATGAACGATGAAGAATGAACAAGGATCAATGATAAATGAAGAATGAAAGATGAAGAATGAACAAGGATCAATGATCAATGAAGAATGAACAATGAAGAATGAACAAGGATAAATGATCAATGAAGAATGAACAAGGATCAATTATTATCAATTATATAATAAGATTTATATCCACAAGATTTATAATAACTTACTGGCCCAATTATACCACAAATAATTTTTGGTTTTATTATATCAGGTTTTACTGGGCAATTAAAAAACTGGTGGGATAATCTTCTCACTTTACAAGACAGATTAGAAATTTTGAATCACGTTACTGACATCATGGATGATCAAGGAAATGTATTTCAAAAATCTGACTGCTGTGATTTCTTAATCATAGTTATTGCCTTTCATTTTGTCGGTAACCCTACTCAAACTCTTTCTTCTGGAGAAACGATTTTACAAAATTTACGTTGCCCAACATTAAGTGACTATAGATGGTATAAAGATACCTTCTTTAGTTATGTTTTACAAAGACAAGATTGCAATCAAAGTTTTTGGAAAGAAAAATTTATATCAGGACTACCAAAATTATTTGCTCAAAGAATTTTTAGAAAAATAGCTGAACATGATACAGATAAAGAACAAGCTCTTAATAATACTACTTATGGAGGACTTTTCGCTTTCATTAAAAAGGAAGGTCTTTCTTTATGTGAAGAACTCAAACTCCAAGCCAAATATACCTCTGAAAAGAAACAATCTAGGAAAGAAATTGGATGTTTCTGTGAAGCATTTGGTATGGAAGCTATTAGAGCTCCCTCTACAAAAAAGAAAATTAAAAAACAATTTTCTAAATTTTCAAAAGATAAAAATAAAAATTCTTATCCTTCTTATTATCGAAAGAAACGAGGAAAGAAAAATTTCGGAAATTTCCGAAAATCAAACAAAGCTTTCAAAATCTTTTGTTATTCGTGTGGAAAACCTGGACATAAAGCAAATGCTTGTACCACAAAGAAAAAGATTCAAGAATTATTTATTAACGACTCTGAGCTAGGAGATAAAATATCCAAAATATTATTACAAACCCCTGAGTCTACTTCTTCTTCTTCTTCAGAAAAGGAAGATGACGAAATTTTACAAATTAATGATCAAACTTCTGATTCTGAATCTTCGATTTCTTCCTCTCCTATCAAATGCATTAATGTTTTAACAGATAAAGAGAAAAATGTGGAATTTCTTTTTGATCTCGTTGACAAAATCCAAGATAAAGAGATCAAAAGAGAAACCCTTTTGAAACTCAAAACTATGGTTTTGGGTGAAACCTCTACCTCTAAAAACAAAGAAAGTATTCCAATTCCTCAAATTGAACCTTTCAATATTTCAAAATTATTAGAAAAATACTCTTCCAAAGAAATGACTTCTAAATTAATTCCTATTAAGAATCAAACTCTTTCGGTCAAAGATCTTCAACTTGAAATAAATAAAATCAAAGAAGACATCATTTCTATCAAAAATAGTTTAAAGCATTTAGAAATCAAAGATTTCGAACTTGAAACAAAATTATCTATTTTAGAAAACCCCATCTATAAAGAAAATCTTTCTTTGGGAAAAGAGAAAGTTAATGGGGATGATGATGATTTTATCACTGTTATTAATAAAATTAATTTTCAAAAATGGTATGCACCAGTTACTTTTCAAATTGGAGATTTTCAAAAAACCTATATTGCTTTAATTGATAGTGGAGCGGATCAAAATTGCTTAAGGGAAGGATTAGTCCCAACTAAATTTTATGAAAAAACAAAAACTCGGTTATATAGTGCAAATAGTTCACCCATGGATATTAAATATAAAATTTCAAAAGGAAAGATCATAAATGAAAATTATAGTTTTACTAATACTTTCATTATTATTAATGATATTAAGGAAGAAATAATATTAGGCACTCCCTTTTTAACACAAATTTATCCTTTTTGGGTTGATGACAAAGGTGTTCATACAAAAATTTTAGGGAAACAATTATCATTTCCTTTTTTAAGTCCCATGTTACAAAAAGATATTAATTTATTACAAAATTCTTCAGTAATACAAAGTATAAATTTAATAAAACAAAAAGAATTTCAAATTTCTTCTTTAAAAGAAGAAATTTCTTTTCAAAGGATTGAAGAACAATTACAACAATCAAAATTGCAACAAAAAATTTTTAATTTAGAAAATATTTTTAAATCAAAAGTTTGTGCTGATATTCCAAATGCCTTTTGGGATAGAAAAAGGCATATTGTCACATTGCCATATGAAAAAGATTTCTCTGAAAAAAAATATTCCTACAAAAGCTAGACCCATCCAAATGAATTCTGAGCATCTTGAATTCTGCAAGAAAGAAATTCAAACTCTTTTAGATAAAAAATTAATAACTCCATCCAAATCTCCTTGGAGCTGTGCAGCATTTTATGTTATGAATGCAGCAGAAAAAGAAAGAGGAGTTCCTAGATTAGTTATTAATTACAAACCTTTAAACAAAGTTCTTCAATGGATAAGATATCCAATCCCAAATAAAAGAGATTTAATTAATCGCTTATATAAAGCCAAAATATTTTCAAAATTTGATATGAAATCTGGTTTCTGGCAAATACAAATTGCTAAAGAAGATAGGTATAAAACTGCATTCACAGTACCATTTGGACATTATGAGTGGAATGTAATGCCTTTTGGACTTAAAAATGCTCCTTCTGAATTTCAACATATAATGAATGATATTTTCAATCAATTTTCTTCATTCATAATTGTTTATATAGATGATGTTTTAATTTTTTCTCATGATATTGATCAACATTTCAAACATTTACATATATTTCTAAACACTGTTGAAAAAAATGGTTTAGTAGTTTCTGCCACTAAAATGAAATTATTTCAAACAAAAATTAGATTTTTGGGACATGACATTTATAAAGGAACAATCAAGCCAATTACAAGGTCTTTAGAATTTGCAGAAAAATTCCCTAACGAAATTAAAGACAAAACCCAGTTACAAAGATTTTTGGGATGTCTAAATTATATATCAGATTTTTTCCCAAAGCTCAGACAAATTTGCATGCCCCTCTTTCAAAGACTTCAAAAAAATCCGCCTCCCTGGTCAGAAATTCATACTAAGACTATTATTGAATTAAAACAAAAAATCAAATCACTTCCATGTCTAGGCATTCCAGATCCATCTGCATTCATGATAGTAGAAACAGATGCATCAGAAATAGGATATGGTGGCATATTAAAACAAAGAATAGATACAAAAGAACAATTAGTTAGATTTCATTCAGGTCTCTGGCTCGGACCTCAAAAAAATTATTCTACCATTAAAAAGGAAATTTTATCTATAGTACTATGCGTTTCAAAATTTCAAGATGATCTTTACAACAAAAAATTTTTGATAAGGATCGACTGCAAATCTGCAAAAGAGGTTCTAGAAAAAGATGTCAAAAACATTGTTTCTAAACAAATTTTTGCAAGATGGCAAGCAATTTTATCAGTATTTGATTTTCAAATAGAGCATATAAGAGGCGAAAGTAACTCTCTCCCTGATTTCTTAACCAGAGAATTTCTACAGGGACATCATAATGCCAAGGAAGAAGAATCAGCAAGAAAAACTCAAAGGGTTCCAGAGTTCAGATGATTACGAAATGGAACCAGATCCAAAACCAAACAAAACAGAACAAAATAAATTTTCATCCTCCAAAAATCTTCAAACTACCCTATCCATTTCAAACAAATTTACTCAACTAAATGATTTTCCCCCACTTCCATATTCACAAATTGTTCAAGAGCCTACTTCACAAAATATTATTTCAAATTCAAAACAAAAAGAACCAACTACAAAAATACCAACACAAAGCTTTACCAAATCTGCATACATTACAAAAACCGAAATAGAAAATGTATATCTCACTAATTTTACAATTCCTCAAAGCCCACAAATTATTAATTCAATCAATCAAAAAACTTTTCCAAAAGGTTGCGAATGGATACCAGAAAATCGTTTTAAAACTCAAAGGTTTTATGAATTTATTTTAGTAGATTCAAACTCTGTTGAAATCCAACATATCAAGGATTCTTCAGAAAAAATAATTTATTCAAAATGTATTTTTAAGAAAATTATTTCGTCTGTAGAATGGGGAGACCCTTATGCAGAACGAATTTTTTCAAAAAGATTTTTCCCTCAAAATTACTCATACTATGATTACAAAATGGCCTGGTATAGAGCATTTTTATTCAGACCATTTGATCATTCATGGTTTTTTATATTTGACAAATATTGTCCAAAGAAATATCCTATGTGGTTTTATCATTGGTGGTATTTATTTGGACCAACTCCTCAAATTTATCCAAAAGAATGCAATGAGGGTTTCACAACTTTTGTTGCCAATTCAAATTATCAAGCTTATGAAACTCCAGTCATGTTTCATGCAGAATTTAAAATTCCATGGATTCTATGTTGGAGTTACTGTCTCAAACAACACCTTCCACGTCCATATCCATATTCATTAATAAGAGAATTCAAAATTAAATGGTGGGACAAATTTACCTTAGAAATTTGTTCAACAAAAAATGTTATCTCCTTTTTTCAAACCGGTATAAAAATGGAATACCAATCTCCATCAACCACCAACAAACCTTCACCCTCAAAAGCAACATCAAATTCAAACTCTCCTCAACACAATAAAAATCCCAAAGTAGAAAGTCCAAATTCAGAATCATTATCTAAAGTCCAGAAAGCTATTCTCAAAAAGATTCTTGAAGATCCACAATATGCAAAGAAAATATTATCAGAAGAATCCTCTGATGAGATTTTATCGGAGTTTTCAAATGAGTCTTATGATCCAACATTTGGTGGCCCATTTGCTCAAGATCCATACGACTTTTAATATTGAGTTCACAAAAGTTCAATTCAAATGTTCAACAACTCAAATTAATTCATCCGGAAGCACAAACGTAAGCAATGACGAAATCAAAAGCATCTCCAACAGTAATTCAAAGCATCTTCAACAGTAAAGCATCTCCAACAGTGATTCAAAGCATCTTCAACAGTAAAGCATCTTCAATAGTAATTCAAAGCATCTTCTACAGTATTATAGTGTAACTTTAATAATTATGTTTGTACTATTTCTCTTTAATTTCTTATTGGAAGAGCAGATTGCACCTTATCTCTTCCTTTGTGTATAAATAAAGTGTCTAGCTCTAAGATGAGGGCATCCTGTAATTTTCTTTTGTTTAAGTCTTATCTCAAATAAATCTAACTTTCTTTACTTATCTTATTATTATCAATTATATAATAAGATTTATATCCACAAAATTATTAAATTATTTTCTCTATCGATCCTGTACTCCCTATTGGTATCAGAGCCAGTAAGTTATTAAATTGATTAATTGTGCATTTATTAAATTGCATTTGTATTGAGTGTTGGTAAAGTGCTTGGTCAGCCTAATTAAGTTGTTGGTAAGCCATTTTAAGTCTTGGTGTTCTCGGTTAGGTGGTCCCACTGTTCCCATTCAATTCAGTCATATTTAGTTTATGCAACATTTAATTTATTAATGGCAAACTGGTTAAGGAAAGCTATTAGTTTAGGATCACCTAATAATATAATTCAAAGTAGTGAAGTTCATATAGAAAAGAACTTTTCAAATTGGGAAATTCCAAAAGAAAATCTTACTAAAATTTATCATATAGGCATTACTGATTTTAAGACTGCATTTAGCATCAAAACTCATGAAGAGACTAGAAGCATTCAAAAGGAATCTGAAACTATGCATTTACTTTCAGAATCCAGCATTAAAGCTTATCTCAAACACAGATTTAGATTCATTCATTTTGGCCTTGTTCAAATAGGAATAAAACCATTAGTTCATAAAGGAGTTGATTGTCCAATTTTCCTAGCTCTCAGAGACGATCGACTTAATAATTATAAAGATTCTGTTTTGGCTATGATTCAAACTAATATCTGTAATGGCCCAATATATTTCAATTGTTTTCCAAACTTTACAGTAGATCTTCAAGACCCATTAATCTTATCTTCATTAATTTTAGATATTCAAATTTTAAATAATAAATTTAAAGAGTTTGCTAGAAATTTTGCAATTGCTTTCCGTGTTTATTTTAGATTAATGAATTCCACAGTTAATCCAAAATTCATACATGAGGCTTCTTCAAAAGAAGAAACTATTTTTATAGAGGTTCATGCTGAGAATACTAAATCAATAGTTTCTACAGCAAAAACCTTGAGATGGGATCAAATTTCTATTCCTGAGACATTTCAATTCTCAAATCCAATGCCTCCTAGAAACATAAGACAAGAAATAGAATGCATTGAGGAAGACGAAAATAAAGTTCTTATAAGGTTTGGGTCTATGAGAGAATTATCTAGTTCTCCTTGTACTTCTTCTTCCAACTATCCACGAAGATCTTTTTCTTTTCCTCAAAAAACAACTTCAATCATTTCTGAACCAATCAAAGTCAAATATAAATCTCCTATTCCTGAATATGAAGCAAATGCTTCTCAAACTTCTCAAATCTCTTCATCTAGACCTGCATCTCCCACAATGTCTGATATGCAAAATTTTGACTCTATCAATACAATTACTAAAGATTTTGAAATAGATAAAAACTATCTAAGAGATGAATTTAATTCCTCTCACAATGCTGAACATCGAGATTGGTTTAGATCTTTTTCTCGCTCCTTTAAAGACTCAATAAGAGATGTATGGTATAAAGATATGAATACTATTCAAATTAATATCCCGTTTTTTACATGGTTTTTATTGTTTTGTGAAAAACAAGGTATTGCTAATCCATATTCTCAAAATCACATATTTGTACAAACCAAACTTCAAAAAAATTGGGTTTTGAAGGATGGACAAACAATTAGTTCAGTTCATCCACCATTACAAAATATTACTTTTCCCTATTATGACCGTGAAATAAAGGCTAGTCCTTTTAAAGAAGGAAGAGTAGATCAAACAGATAAAACTCCAAATGTAGAAGACATCATTAAAATTTATCATCAAAATAATTTTACAAATCAAATCCTTCATACCGTTGCTACACAAGTAGATCAACTTTCAAATAAGGTTGATAATTTACAAAAAGAAACCTCTAGATCCATAGCCCCTAATACGATTGCATCATTAGGATCTAATAAGGTTTCTGCACCGCATTTCAAACCACCAGGATTAACTATACCTATGACTCAAATGTTTCCAAAAAATGGTTTTACTTCTTCTAACTCTAATTCTGCAGTGTTAGATAAAATTCAAAAATCTTTACAAAAATTAGCAGATAGTCCAAGTCATATTAAGGTTTTGAGTAAATATCAAAGTTCAGAGATATCTTCTGATGAAGAAAATTCTGAGTCTTTAATCATTTCAAAAGTTGCAAAGCAATTTCAAGAATCTGATAATGATCCTCATCAAATTAATAAAATACGATCATCTTGGAAGAATATCCCTACAAAAAACTATTATCCTAGGCCTACTCCTGTTGATCTTCAATATGAAGAAAGGTCTACATTTACCTCCAAATCCTTTTCCCCAGATATGATCCATGAATGGAACATAGATGGAAAATCTGATTATGAAATTCTTAATACTCTTCAAAATATGGGAATGGCTATTGTAGCTTACAAGGCAAAACCTTTGGATGAACAAATAATTTTTGGTTTTATTATCAAATTATTTTCTCTAAGATGAGAGCATCGTTCAATGAAGAATGAACGATGAAGAATGAACAAGGATCAATGAACAATGACGAATGAACGATGAAGAATGAACAAGGATCAATGATCAATGAAGAATGAACGATGAAGAATGAAAAAGGATCAATGATCAATGAAGAATGAACAAGGATCAATGATCAATGAAGAATGAACGATGAAGAATGAAAAAGGATCAATGATCAACGACGAATGAACGATGAAGAATGAACAAGGATCAATGGTGAATAACGAATGAACGATAAAGAATGAACAAGGATCGATGATCAATAAAGAAAGAACGATGAAGAATGAACAAGGATCAATGATCAATGACGAATGAACGATGAAGAATGAACAAGGATCAATGATCAATGAAGAATAAACGATCAAGAATGAACAAGGATCAATAATCAGTGAAGAATGAATGATGAAGAATGCATAAGGATCAATGATCAATGAAGAATGAATGTAGAAGAATGAACAAGGATCAATGATCAATGAAGAATGAATGATGAAGAATGAAAAAGGATCAATGATCAATGACGAATGAACGATGAAGAATGAACAAGGAACAATGAACAATGACGAATGAACGATTATGAATGAACATGGATCAATGATGAATGAAGAATGAACGATGAAGAATGAACAAGGAACAATGATCAATGAAGAATGAACGATGAAGAATGAACAAGGATCAATGATCAATGAAGAATGAATGATGAAGAATGAATAAGGATCAATGATCAATGAAGAATGAATGATGAAGAATGAACAAGGATCAATGATCATTGAAGAATGAAAAAGGATCAATGATCAATGAAGAATGAATGATGAAGAATGAACAAGGATCAATGATTATTTAAGAATGAACGATGAAGAATGAACAAGGTTCAATGATCAGTGAAGAATGAACGATGAAAAATGAACAAGGATCAATGATTAATGAAGAATGAACGATGAATAATGAACAAAGATAAATGATCAAGGAAGAATGAACGATGAAGAATGAACAAGTATCAATGATCAATGACGAATGAACGATGAAGAATGAACAAGGATCAATGATCAATGAAGAATGAAAGATGAAGAATGAACAAGGATCAATGATCAATGAAGAATGAACAATGAAGAATGAACAAGGATCAATGATCAATGAAGAATGAACGATGAAGAATGAACAAGTATCAATGATCAATGAAGAATGAACAAGGATCAATGGTCAATTAAGAATGAACGATGAAGAATGAACAAGGATCAATGATCATTGAAGAATGAACGATGAAGAATGAACAAGGATCAATGATCAATGAAGAATGAATGATGAAGAATGAATAATGATCATTGATCAATGAAAAATGTACGATGAAGAATGAACAAGGCTCAATGATCAATGAAGAATGAACGATGAAGAATGAACAAGGATCAATGATCAATGACGAATGAATGATGAAGAATGAACGAGGATCAATGGTCAATACCGAATGAACGATGAAGAATGAACAAGGATCAATGATCAATGAAGAATGTACAAGGATCAATGATCATTCAAGAATAAACAAGGATCAATGGTCAATAAAGAATGAACGATGAAGAATGAAGAAGGATCAATGATCAATGAAGAATGAACGATGAAGAATGAACAAGGATCAATGAACAATGACGAATGAACGATGAAGAATGAACAAGGATCAATGATCAATGAAGAATGAACGATGAAGAATGAAAAAGGATCAATGATCAACGACGAATGAACGATGAAGAATGAACAAGGATCAATGGTGAATAACGAATGAACGATAAAGAATGAACAAGGATCGATGATCAATAAAGAAAGAACGATGAAGAATGTACAAGGATCAATGATCAATGACGAATGAACGATGAAGAATGAACAAGGATCAATGATCAATGAAGAATGAACAATGAAGAATGAACAAGGATCAATGATCAATGAAGAATGAACGATGAAGAATGAACAAGTATCAATGATCAATGAAGAATGAATAAGGATCAATGGTCAATTAAGAATGAACGATGAAGAATGAACAAGGATTAATGAGCATTGAAGAATGAACGATGAAGAATGAACAAGGATCAATGATCATTGAAGAATGAATGATGAAGAATGAACAAGGATCAATGATCAATGAAGAATGATCATTGAAGAATAAACAAGGATCAATGGTCAATAAAGAATGAACGATGAAGAATGAAGAAAGATCAATGATCAATGAAGGATGAACGATGAAGAATGAACAAGGATCAATGATCAATGAAGAATGAATGATGAAGAATGAAAAAGGATCAATGATCAATGAAGAATGAATGATGAAGAATGAACAAGGATCAATGATCATTGAAGAATGAACAAGGATCAATGATCAATGAAGAATGAATGATGAAGAATGAACAAGGATCAATGATTATTTAATAATGAACGATGAAGAATGAACAAGGTTCAATGATCAGTGAAGAATGAACGATGAAGAATGAACAAGGATCAATGATCAATGAAGAATGAACGATGAATAATGAACAAGGATCAATGATCAAGGAAGAATGAACGATGAAGAATGAACAAGTATCAATGATCAATGACGAATGAACGATGAAGAATGAACAAGGATCAATGATCAATGAAGAATGAAAGATGAAGAATGAACAAGGATCAATGATCAATGAAGAATGAACAATGAAGAATGAACAAGGATCAATGATCAATGAAGAATGAACGATAAAGAATGAACAAGTATCAATGATCAATGAAGAATGAACAAGGATCAATGGTCAATTAAGAATGAACGATGAAGAATGAACAAGGATCAATGATCAATGAAGAATGAACGATGAAGAATGAACAAGTATCAATGATCAATGAAGAATGAACAACGATCAATGGTCAATTAAGAATGAACAATGAAGAATGAACAAGGATCAATGATCATTGAAGAATGAACGATGAAGAATGAACAAGGATCAATGATCAATGAAGAATGAATGATGAAGAATGAATAAGGATAAATGATCAATGAAAAATGTACGATGAAGAATGAACAAGGATCAATGATCAATGAAGAATGAACGATGAAGAATGAACAAAGATCAATGATCAATGACGAATGAACGATGAAGAATGAACGAGGATCAATGGTCAATAACGAATGAACGATGAAGAATGAACAAGGATCAATGATCAATGAAGAATGAACAAGGATCAATGATCATTCAAGAATAAACAAGGATCAATGGTCAATAAAGAATGAACGATGAAGAATGAAGAAGGATCAATGATCAATGAAGAATGAACGATGAAGAATGAACAAGGATCAATGAACAATGACGAATGAACGATGAAGAATGAACAAGGATCAATGATCAATGAAGAATGAACAAGGATCAATGGTCAATAAAGAATGAACGATGAAGAATGAACAAGGATCAATGATCAATGAAGAATGAATGATGAAGAATGAACAAGGATCAATGATCATTGAAGAATGAACAAGGATCAATGATCAATGAAGAATGAATGATGAAGAATGAACAAGGATCAATTATCAATGAAGAATGAACGATGAAGAATGAACAAGGATCAATGATCATTGAAGAATAAACAAGGATCAATGGTCAATAAAGAATGAACGATGAAGAATGAAGAAGGATCAATGATCAATGAAGAATGAACGATGAAGAATGAACAAGGATCAATGAACAATGACGAATGAACGATGAAGAATGAACATGGATCAATGATCAATGAAGAATGAAAGATGAAGAATGAAAAAGGATCAATGATCAATGAAGAATGAACAAGGATCAATGATCAATGAAGATTGAACGATGAAGAATGAAAAAGGATCAATGATCAACGACGAATGAACGATGAATAATGAACAAGGATCAATGGTGAATAACGAATGAACGATAAAGAATGAACAAGGATCGATGATCAATAAAGAAAGAACGATGAAGAATGAACAAGGATCAATGATCAATGACGAATGAACGATGAAGAATGAACAAGGATCAATGATCAATGAAGAATAAACGATCAAGAATGAACAAGGATCAATAATCAATGAAGAATGAATGATGAAGAATGCATAAGGATCAATGATCAATGAAGAATGAATGTAGAAGAATGAACAAGGATCAATGATCAATGAAGAATGAATGATGAAGAATGAAAAAGGATCAATGATCAATGACGAATGAACGATGAAGAATGAACAAGGAACAATGAACAATGACGAATGAACGATTATGAATGAACATGGATCAATGATCAATGAAGAATGAACGATGAAGAATGAACAACGATCAATGATCAATGAAGAATGAACGATGAAGAATGAACAAGGATCAATGATCAATAAAGAATGAACGATGAAGAATGAACAAGGATCAATGAACAATGACGAATGAACGATGAAAAATGAACAAGGATCAATGATCAATGAAGAATGAACGATGAAGAATGAACAAGGATCAATGATCAATGAAGAATGAACGATGAAGAATGAACAAGGAATAATGATCAATGAAGAATGAACGATGAAGAATGAACAAGGATCAATGATAAATGAAGAATGAAAGATGAAGAATGAACAAGGATCAATGATCAATGAAGAATGAACAATGAAGAATGAACAAGGATAAATGATCAATGAAGAATGAACGATGAAGAATGAACAAGTATCAATGATCAATGAAGAATGAATAAGGATCAATGGTCAATTAAGAATGAACGATGAAGAATGAACAAGGATCAATGAGCATTGAAGAATGAACGATGAAGAATGAACAAGGATCAATGATCAATGAAGAATGAATGATGAAGAATGAACAAGGATCAATGATCAATGAAGAATGATCATTGAAGAATAAACAAGGATCAATGGTCAATAAAGAATGAACGATGAAGAATGAAGAAGGATCAATGATCAATGAAGAATGAACGATGAAGAATGAACAAGGATCAATGATCAATGAAGAATGAATGATGAAGAATGAATAAGGATCAATGATCAATGAAGAATGAATGATGAAGAATGAACAAGGATCAATGATCATTGAAGAATGAACAAGGATCAATGATCAATGAAGAATGAATGATGAAGAATGAACAAGGATCAATGATTATTTAAGAATGAACGATGAAGAATGAACAAGGTTCAATGATCAGTGAAGAATGAACGATGAAAAATGAACAAGGATAAATGATTAATGAAGAATGAACGATGAATAATGAACAAAGATAAATGATCAAGGAAGAATGAACGATGAAGAATGAACAAGTATCAATGATCAATGACGAATGAACGATGGAGAATGAACAAGGATCAATGATCAATGAAGAATGAAAGATGAAGAATGAACAAGGATCAATGATCAATGAAGAATGAACAATGAAGAATGAACAAGGATCAATGATCAATGAAGAATGAACGATGAAGAATGAACAAGTATCAATGATCAATGAAGAATGAACAAGGATCAATGGTCAATTAAGAATGAACGATGAAGAATGAACAAGGATCAATGATCATTGAAGAATGAACGATGAAGAATGAACAAGGATCAATGATCAATGAAGAATGAATGATGAAGAATGAATAATGATCAATGATCAATGAAAAATGTACGATGAAGAATGAACAAGTCTCAATGATCAATGAAGAATGAACGATGAAGAATGAACAAGGATCAATGATCAATGACGAATGAACGATGAAGAATGAACGAGGATCAATGGTCAATACCGAATGAACGATGAAGAATGAACAAGGATCAATGATCAATGAAGAATGAACAAGGATCAATGATCATTCAAGAATAAACAAGGATCAATGGTCAATAAAGAATGAACGATGAAGAATGAAGAAGGATCAATGATCAATGAAGAATGAACGATGAAGAATGAACAAGGATCAATGAACAATGACGAATGAACGATGAAGAATGAACAAGGATCAATGATCAATGAAGAATGAACGATGAAGAATGAAAAAGGATCAATGATCAATGAAGAATGAACAAGGATCAATGATCAATGAAGAATGAACGATGAAGAATGAAAAAGGATCAATGATCAACGACGAATGAACGATGAAGAATGAACAAGGATCAATGGTGAATAACGAATGAACGATAAAGAATGAACAAGGATCAATGATCAATGAAGAATGAACAATGAACAATGAACAAGGATCAATGATCAATGAAGAATGAACGATGAAGAATGAACAAGTATCAATGATCAATGAAGAATGAATAAGGATCAATGGTCAATTAAGAATGAACGATGAAGAATGAACAAGGATTAATGAGCATTGAAGAATGAACGATGAAGAATGAACAAGGATCAATGGTGAATAACGAATGAACGATGAAGAATGAACAAGGATCAATGATCAATGAAGAATGAACAATGAAGAATGAACAAGGATCAATGATCAATGAAGAATGAACGATAAAGAATGAACAAGTATCAATGATCAATGAAGAATGAACAAGGATCAATGGTCAATTAAGAATGAACGATGAAGAATGAACAAGGATCAATGATCAATGAAGAATGAACGATGAAGAATGAACAAGTATCAATGATCAATGAAGAATGAACAACGATCAATGGTCAATTAAGAATGAACAATGAAGAATGAACAAGGATCAATGATCATTGAAGAATGAACGATGAAGAATGAACAAGGATCAATGATCAATGAAGAATGAATGATGAAGAATGAATAAGGATAAATGATCAATGAAAAATGTACGATGAAGAATGAACAAGGATCAATGATCAATGAAGAATGAACGATGAAGAATGAACAAAGATCAATGATCAATGACGAATGAACGATGAAGAATGAACGAGGATCAATGGTCAATAACGAATGAACGATGAAGAATGAACAAGGATCAATGATCAATGAAGAATGAACAAGGATCAATGATCATTCAAGAATAAACAAGGATCAATGGTCAATAAAGAATGAACGATGAAGAATGAAGAAGGATCAATGATCAATGAAGAATGAACGATGAAGAATGAACAAGGATCAATGAACAATGACGAATGAACGATGAAGAATGAACAAGGATCAATGATCAATGAAGAATGAACAAGGATCAATGGTCAATAAAGAATGAACGATGAAGAATGAACAAGGATCAATGATCAATGAAGAATGAATGATGAAGAATGAACAAGGATCAATGATCATTGAAGAATGAACAAGGATCAATGATCAATGAAGAATGAATGATGAAGAATGAACAAGGATCAATTATCAATGAAGAATGAACGATGAAGAATGAACAAGGATCAATGATCATTGAAGAATAAACAAGGATCAATGGTCAATAAAGAATGAACGATGAAGAATGAAGAAGGATCAATGATCAATGAAGAATGAACGATGAAGAATGAACAAGGATCAATGAACAATGACGAATGAACGATGAAGAATGAACATGGATCAATGATCAATGAAGAATGAAAGATGAAGAATGAAAAAGGATCAATGATCAATGAAGAATGAACAAGGATCAATGATCAATGAAGATTGAACGATGAAGAATGAAAAAGGATCAATGATCAACGACGAATGAACGATGAATAATGAACAAGGATCAATGGTGAATAACGAATGAACGATAAAGAATGAACAAGGATCGATGATCAATAAAGAAAGAACGATGAAGAATGAACAAGGATCAATGATCAATGACGAATGAACGATGAAGAATGAACAAGGATCAATGATCAATGAAGAATAAACGATCAAGAATGAACAAGGATCAATAATCAATGAAGAATGAATGATGAAGAATGCATAAGGATCAATGATCAATGAAGAATGAATGTAGAAGAATGAACAAGGATCAATGATCAATGAAGAATGAATGATGAAGAATGAAAAAGGATCAATGATCAATGACGAATGAACGATGAAGAATGAACAAGGAACAATGAACAATGACGAATGAACGATTATGAATGAACATGGATCAATGATCAATGAAGAATGAACGATGAAGAATGAACAACGATCAATGATCAATGAAGAATGAACGATGAAGAATGAACAAGGATCAATGATCAATAAAGAATGAACGATGAAGAATGAACAAGGATCAATGAACAATGACGAATGAACGATGAAAAATGAACAAGGATCAATGATCAATGAAGAATGAACGATGAAGAATGAACAAGGATCAATGATCAATGAAGAATGAACGATGAAGAATGAACAAGGAATAATGATCAATGAAGAATGAACGATGAAGAATGAACAAGGATCAATGATAAATGAAGAATGAAAGATGAAGAATGAACAAGGATCAATGATCAATGAAGAATGAACAATGAAGAATGAACAAGGATAAATGATCAATGAAGAATGAACGATGAAGAATGAACAAGTATCAATGATCAATGAAGAATGAATAAGGATCAATGGTCAATTAAGAATGAACGATGAAGAATGAACAAGGATCAATGAGCATTGAAGAATGAACGATGAAGAATGAACAAGGATCAATGATCAATGAAGAATGAATGATGAAGAATGAACAAGGATCAATGATCAATGAAGAATGATCATTGAAGAATAAACAAGGATCAATGGTCAATAAAGAATGAACGATGAAGAATGAAGAAGGATCAATGATCAATGAAGAATGAACGATGAAGAATGAACAAGGATCAATGATCAATGAAGAATGAATGATGAAGAATGAATAAGGATCAATGATCAATGAAGAATGAATGATGAAGAATGAACAAGGATCAATGATCATTGAAGAATGAACAAGGATCAATGATCAATGAAGAATGAATGATGAAGAATGAACAAGGATCAATGATTATTTAAGAATGAACGATGAAGAATGAACAAGGTTCAATGATCAGTGAAGAATGAACGATGAAAAATGAACAAGGATAAATGATTAATGAAGAATGAACGATGAATAATGAACAAAGATAAATGATCAAGGAAGAATGAACGATGAAGAATGAACAAGTATCAATGATCAATGACGAATGAACGATGGAGAATGAACAAGGATCAATGATCAATGAAGAATGAAAGATGAAGAATGAACAAGGATCAATGATCAATGAAGAATGAACAATGAAGAATGAACAAGGATCAATGATCAATGAAGAATGAACGATGAAGAATGAACAAGTATCAATGATCAATGAAGAATGAACAAGGATCAATGGTCAATTAAGAATGAACGATGAAGAATGAACAAGGATCAATGATCATTGAAGAATGAACGATGAAGAATGAACAAGGATCAATGATCAATGAAGAATGAATGATGAAGAATGAATAATGATCAATGATCAATGAAAAATGTACGATGAAGAATGAACAAGTCTCAATGATCAATGAAGAATGAACGATGAAGAATGAACAAGGATCAATGATCAATGACGAATGAACGATGAAGAATGAACGAGGATCAATGGTCAATACCGAATGAACGATGAAGAATGAACAAGGATCAATGATCAATGAAGAATGAACAAGGATCAATGATCATTCAAGAATAAACAAGGATCAATGGTCAATAAAGAATGAACGATGAAGAATGAAGAAGGATCAATGATCAATGAAGAATGAACGATGAAGAATGAACAAGGATCAATGAACAATGACGAATGAACGATGAAGAATGAACAAGGATCAATGATCAATGAAGAATGAACGATGAAGAATGAAAAAGGATCAATGATCAATGAAGAATGAACAAGGATCAATGATCAATGAAGAATGAACGATGAAGAATGAAAAAGGATCAATGATCAACGACGAATGAACGATGAAGAATGAACAAGGATCAATGGTGAATAACGAATGAACGATAAAGAATGAACAAGGATCAATGATCAATGAAGAATGAACAATGAACAATGAACAAGGATCAATGATCAATGAAGAATGAACGATGAAGAATGAACAAGTATCAATGATCAATGAAGAATGAATAAGGATCAATGGTCAATTAAGAATGAACGATGAAGAATGAACAAGGATTAATGAGCATTGAAGAATGAACGATGAAGAATGAACAAGGATCAATGATCATTGAAGAATGAATGATGAAGAATGAACAAGGATCAATGATCAATGAAGAATGATCATTGAAGAATAAACAAGGATCAATGGTCAATAAAGAATGAACGATGAAGAATGAAGAAAGATCAATGATCAATGAAGAATGAACGATGAAGAATGAACAAGGATCAATGATCAATGAAGAATGAATGATGAAGAATGAAAAAGGATCAATGATCAATGAAGAATGAATGATGAAGAATGAACAAGGATCAATGATCATTGAAGAATGAACAAGGATCAATGATCAATGAAGAATGAATGATGAAGAATGAACAAGGATCAATGATTATTTAATAATGAACGATGAAGAATGAACAAGGTTCAATGATCAGTGAAGAATGAACGATGAAGAATGAACAAGGATCAATGATCAATGAAGAATGAACGATGAATAATGAACAAGGATCAATGATCAAGGAAGAATGAACGATGAAGAATGAACAAGTATCAATGATCAATGACGAATGAACGATGAAGAATGAACAAGGATCAATGATCAATGAAGAATGAAAGATGAAGAATGAACAAGGATCAATGATCAATGAAGAATGAACAAGGATCAATGATCAATGAAGAATGAAGGATAAAGAATGAACAAGTATCAATGATCAATGAAGAATGAACAAGGATCAATGGTCAATTAAGAATGAACGATGAAGAATGAACAAGGATCAATGATCAATGAAGAATGAACGATGAAGAATGAACAAGTATCAATGATCAATGAAGAATGAACAAGGATCAATGGTCAATTAAGAATGAACAAGGATCAATGATCATTGAATAATGAACGATGAAGAATGAACAAGGATCAATGATCAATGAAGAATGAATGATGAAGAATGAACAAGGATCAATGATCATTGAAGAATGAACAAGGATCAATGATCAATGAAGAATGAATGATGAAGAATGAACAAGGATCAATTATCAATGAAGAATGAACGATGAAGAATGAACAAGGATCAATGATCATTGAAGAATAAACAAGGATCAATGGTCAATAAAGAATGAACGATGAAGAATGAAGAAGGATCAATGATCAATGAAGAATGAACGATGAAGAATGAACAAGGATCAATGAACAATGACGAATGAACGATGAAGAATGAACAAGGATCAATGATCAATGAAGAATGAACAAGGATCAATGGTCAATAAAGAATGAACGATGAAGAATGAACAAGGATCAATGATCAATGAAGAATGAATGATGAAGAATGAACAAGGATCAATGATCATTGAAGAATGAACAAGGATCAATGATCAATGAAGAATGAATGATGAAGAATGAACAAGGATCAATGATTATTTAATAATGAACGATGAAGAATGAACAAGGTTCAATGATCAGTGAAGAATGAACGATGAAGAATGAACAAGGATCAATGATCAATGAAGAATGAACGATGAATAATGAACAAGGATCAATGATCAAGGAAGAATGAACGATGAAGAATGAACAAGTATCAATGATCAATGACGAATGAACGATGAAGAATGAACAAGGATCAATGATCAATGAAGAATGAAAGATGAAGAATGAACAAGGATCAATGATCAATGAAGAATGAACAAGGATCAATGATCAATGAAGAATGAAGGATAAAGAATGAACAAGTATCAATGATCAATGAAGAATGAACAAGGATCAATGGTCAATTAAGAATGAACGATGAAGAATGAACAAGGATCAATGATCAATGAAGAATGAACGATGAAGAATGAACAAGTATCAATGATCAATGAAGAATGAACAAGGATCAATGGTCAATTAAGAATGAACAAGGATCAATGATCATTGAATAATGAACGATGAAGAATGAACAAGGATCAATGATCAATGAAGAATGAATGATGAAGAATGAACAAGGATCAATGATCATTGAAGAATGAACAAGGATCAATGATCAATGAAGAATGAATGATGAAGAATGAACAAGGATCAATTATCAATGAAGAATGAACGATGAAGAATGAACAAGGATCAATGATCATTGAAGAATAAACAAGGATCAATGGTCAATAAAGAATGAACGATGAAGAATGAAGAAGGATCAATGATCAATGAAGAATGAACGATGAAGAATGAACAAGGATCAATGAACAATGACGAATGAACGATGAAGAATGAACAAGGATCAATGATCAATGAAGAATGAACAAGGATCAATGGTCAATAAAGAATGAACGATGAAGAATGAACAAGGATCAATGATCAATGAAGAATGAATGATGAAGAATGAACAAGGATCAATGATCATTGAAGAATGAACAAGGATCAATGATCAATGAAGAATGAATGATGAAGAATGAACAAGGATCAATTATCAATGAAGAATGAACGATGAAGAATGAACAAGGATCAATGATCATTGAAGAATAAACAAGGATCAATGGTCAATAAAGAATGAACGATGAAGAATGAAGAAGGATCAATGATCAATGAAGAATGAACGATGAAGAATGAACAAGGATTAATGAACAATGACGAATGAACGATGAAGAATGAACATGGATCAATGATCAATGAAGAATGAATGATGAAGAATGAAAAAGGATCAATGATCAATGAAGAATGAACAAGGATCAATGATCAATGAAGATTGAACGATGAAGAATGAAAAAGGATCAATGATCAACGACGAATGAACGATGAAGAATGAACAAGGATCAATGGTGAATAACGAATGAACGATAAAGAATGAACAAGGATCGATGATCAATAAAGAAAGAACGATGAAGAATGAACAAGGATCAATGATCAATGACGAATGAACGATGAAGAATGAACAAGGATCAATGATCAATGAAGAATAAACGATCAAGAATGAACAAGGATCAATAATCAATGAAGAATGAATGATGAAGAATGCATAAGGATCAATGATCAATGAAGAATGAATGTAGAAGAATGAACAAGGATCAATGATCAATGAAGAATGAATGATGAAGAATGAAAAAGGATCAATGATCAATGACGAATGAACGATGAAGAATGAACAAGGAACAATGAACAATGACGAATGAACGATTATGAATGAACATGGATCAATGATCAATGAAGAATGAACGATGAAGAATGAACAACGATCAATGATCAATGAAGAATGAACGATGAAGAATGAACAAGGATCAATGATCAATGAAGAATCAACGATGAAGAATGAACAAGGATCAATGAACAATGACGAATGAACGATGAAAAATGAACAAGGATCAATGATCAATGAAGAATGAACGATGAAGAATGAACAAGGAATAATGATCAATGAAGAATGAACGATGAAGAATGAACAAGGATCAATGATAAATGAAGAATGAAAGATGAAGAATGAACAAGGATCAATGATCAATGAAGAATGAACAATGAAGAATGAACAAGGATAAATGATCAATGAAGAATGAACGATGAAGAATGAACAAGTATCAATGATCAATGAAGAACGAATAAGGATCAATGGTCAATTAAGAATGAACGATGAAGAATGAACAAGGATCAATGAGCATTGAAGAATGAACGATGAAGAATGAACAAGGATCAATGATCAATGAAGAATGAATGATGAAGAATGAACAAGGATCAATGATCAATGAAGAATGATCATTGAAGAATAAACAAGGATCAATGGTCAATAAAGAATGAACGATGAAGAATGAAGAAGGATCAATGATCAATGAAGAATGAACGATGAAGAATGAACAAGGATCAATGATCAATGAAGAATGAATGATGAAGAATGAATAAGGATCAATGATCAATGAAGAATGAATGATGAAGAATGAACAAGGATCAATGATCATTGAAGAATGAACAAGGATCAATGATCAATGAAGAATGAATGATGAAGAATGAACAAGGATCAATGATTATTTAAGAATGAACGATGAAGAATGAACAAGGTTCAATGATCAGTGAAGAATGAACGATGAAAAATGAACAAGGATCAATGATTAATGAAGAATGAACGATGAATAATGAACAAAGATAAATGATCAAGGAAGAATGAACGATGAAGAATGAACAAGTATCAATGATCAATGACGAATGAACGATGAAGAATGAACAAGGATCAATGATCAATGAAGAATGAAAGATGAAGAATGAACAAGGATCAATGATCAATGAAGAATGAACAAGGATCAATGATCAATGAAGAATGAACGATGAAGAATGAACAAGTATCAATGATCAATGAAGAATGAACAAGGATCAATGGTCAATTAAGAATGAACGATGAAGAATGAACAAGGATCAATGATCATTGAAGAATGAACGATGAAGAATGAACAAGGATCAATGATCAATGAAGAATGAATGATGAAGAATGAATAAGGATCAATGATCAATGAAAAATGTACGATGAAGAATGAACAAGGATCAATGATCAATGAAGAATGAACGATGAAGAATGAACAAGGATCAATGATCAATGACGAATGAACGATGAAGAATGAACGAGGATCAATGGTCAATACAGAATGAACGATGAAGAATGAACAAGGATCAATGATCAATGAAGAATGAACGATGAAGAATGAACAAGGATCAATGAACAATGACGAATGAACGATGAAGAATGAACAAGGATCAATGATCAATGAAGAATGAACGATGAAGAATGAAAAAGGATCAATGATCAATGAAGAATGAACAAGGATCAATGATCAATGAAGAATGAACGATGAAGAATGAAAAAGGATCAATGATCAACGACGAATGAACGATGAAGAATGAACAAGGATCAATGGTGAATAACGAATGAACGATAAAGAATGAACAAGGATCGATGATCAATAAAGAAAGAACGATGAAGAATGAACAAGGATCAATGATCAATGACGAATGAACGATGAAGAATGAACAAGGATCAATGATCAATGAAGAATAAACGATCAAGAATGAACAAGGATCAATAATCAGTGAAGAATGAATGATGAAGAATGCATAAGGATCAATGATCAATGAAGAATGAATGTAGAAGAATGAACAAGGATCAATGATCAATGAAGAATGAATGATGAAGCATGAAAAAGGATCAATGATCAATGACGAATGAACGATGAAGAATGAACAAGGAACAATGAACAATGACGAATGAACGATTATGAATGAACATGGATCAATGATGAATGAAGAATGAACGATGAAGAATGAACAAGGATCAATGATCAATGAAGAATGAACGATGAAGAATGAACAAGGATCAATGATCAATGAAGAATGAATGATGAAGAATGAATAAGGATCAATGATCAATGAAGAATGAATGATGAAGAATGAACAAGGATCAATGATCATTGAAGAATGAAAAAGGATCAATGATCAATGAAGAATGAATGATGAAGAATGAACAAGGATCAATGATTATTTAAGAATGAACGATGAAGAATGAACAAGGTTCAATGATCAGTGAAGAATGAACGATGAAAAATGAACAAGGATCAATGATTAATGAAGAATGAACGATGAATAATGAACAAAGATAAATGATCAAGGAAGAATGAACGATGAAGAATGAACAAGTATCAATGATCAATGACGAATGAACGATGAAGAATGAACAAGGATCAATGATCAATGAAGAATGAAAGATGAAGAATGAACAAGGATCAATGATCAATGAAGAATGAACAATGAAGAATGAACAAGGATCAATGATCAATGAAGAATGAACGATGAAGAATGAACAAGTATCAATGATCAATGAAGAATGAACAAGGATCAATGGTCAATTAAGAATGAACGATGAAGAATGAACAAGGATCAATGATCATTGAAGAATGAACGATGAAGAATGAACAAGGATCAATGATCAATGAAGAATGAATGATGAAGAATGAATAATGATCAATGATCAATGAAAAATGTACGATGAAGAATGAACAAGGCTCAATGATCAATGAAGAATGAACGATGAAGAATGAACAAGGATCAATGATCAATGACGAATGAATGATGAAGAATGAACGAGGATCAATGGTCAATACCGAATGAACGATGAAGAATGAACAAGGATCAATGATCAATGAAGAATGAACAAGGATCAATGATCATTCAAGAATAAACAAGGATCAATGGTCAATAAAGAATGAACGATGAAGAATGAAGAAGGATCAATGATCAATGAAGAATGAACGATGAATAATGAACAAGGATCAATGATCAAGGAAGAATGAACGATGAAGAATGAACAAGTATCAATGATCAATGACGAATGAACGATGAAGAATGAACAAGGATCAATGATCAATGAAGAATGAAAGATGAAGAATGAACAAGGATCAATGATCAATGAAGAATGAACAATGAAGAATGAACAAGGATCAATGATCAATGAAGAATGAAGGATAAAGAATGAACAAGTATCAATGATCAATGAAGAATGAACAAGGATCAATGGTCAATTAAGAATGAACGATGAAGAATGAACAAGGATCAATGATCAATGAAGAATGAACGATGAAGAATGAACAAGTATCAATGATCAATGAAGAATGAACAAGGATCAATGGTCAATTAAGAATGAACAAGGATCAATGATCATTGAATAATGAACGATGAAGAATGAACAAGGATCAATGATCAATGAAGAATGAATGATGAAGAATGAACAAGGATCAATGATCATTGAAGAATGAACAAGGATCAATGATCAATGAAGAATGAATGATGAAGAATGAACAAGGATCAATTATCAATGAAGAATGAACGATGAAGAATGAACAAGGATCAATGATCATTGAAGAATAAACAAGGATCAATGGTCAATAAAGAATGAACGATGAAGAATGAAGAAGGATCAATGATCAATGAAGAATGAACGATGAAGAATGAACAAGGATCAATGAACAATGACGAATGAACGATGAAGAATGAACAAGGATCAATGATCAATGAAGAATGAACAAGGATCAATGGTCTATAAAGAATGAACGATGAAGAATGAACAAGGATCAATGATCAATGAAGAATGAATGATGAAGAATGAACAAGGATCAATGATCATTGAAGAATGAACAAGGATCAATGATCAATGAAGAATGAATGATGAAGAATGAACAAGGATCAATTATCAATGAAGAATGAACGATGAAGAATGAACAAGGATCAATGATCATTGAAGAATAAACAAGGATCAATGGTCAATAAAGAATGAACGATGAAGAATGAAGAAGGATCAATGATCAATGAAGAATGAACGATGAAGAATGAACAAGGATTAATGAACAATGACGAATGAACGATGAAGAATGAACATGGATCAATGATCAATGAAGAATGAATGATGAAGAATGAAAAAGGATCAATGATCAATGAAGAATGAACAAGGATCAATGATCAATGAAGATTGAACGATGAAGAATGAAAAAGGATCAATGATCAACGACGAATGAACGATGAAGAATGAACAAGGATCAATGGTGAATAACGAATGAACGATAAAGAATGAACAAGGATCGATGATCAATAAAGAAAGAACGATGAAGAATGAACAAGGATCAATGATCAATGACGAATGAACGATGAAGAATGAACAAGGATCAATGATCAATGAAGAATAAACGATCAAGAATGAACAAGGATCAATAATCAATGAAGAATGAATGATGAAGAATGCATAAGGATCAATGATCAATGAAGAATGAATGTAGAAGAATGAACAAGGATCAATGATCAATGAAGAATGAATGATGAAGAATGAAAAAGGATCAATGATCAATGACGAATGAACGATGAAGAATGAACAAGGAACAATGAACAATGACGAATGAACGATTATGAATGAACATGGATCAATGATCAATGAAGAATGAACGATGAAGAATGAACAACGATCAATGATCAATGAAGAATGAACGATGAAGAATGAACAAGGATCAATGATCAATGAAGAATCAACGATGAAGAATGAACAAGGATCAATGAACAATGACGAATGAACGATGAAAAATGAACAAGGATCAATGATCAATGAAGAATGAACGATGAAGAATGAACAAGGAATAATGATCAATGAAGAATGAACGATGAAGAATGAACAAGGATCAATGATAAATGAAGAATGAAAGATGAAGAATGAACAAGGATCAATGATCAATGAAGAATGAACAATGAAGAATGAACAAGGATAAATGATCAATGAAGAATGAACGATGAAGAATGAACAAGTATCAATGATCAATGAAGAATGAATAAGGATCAATGGTCAATTAAGAATGAACGATGAAGAATGAACAAGGATCAATGAGCATTGAAGAATGAACGATGAAGAATGAACAAGGATCAATGATCAATGAAGAATGAATGATGAAGAATGAACAAGGATCAATGATCAATGAAGAATGATCATTGAAGAATAAACAAGGATCAATGGTCAATAAAGAATGAACGATGAAGAATGAAGAAGGATCAATGATCAATGAAGAATGAACGATGAAGAATGAACAAGGATCAATGATCAATGAAGAATGAATGATGAAGAATGAATAAGGATCAATGATCAATGAAGAATGAATGATGAAGAATGAACAAGGATCAATGATCATTGAAGAATGAACAAGGATCAATGATCAATGAAGAATGAATGATGAAGAATGAACAAGGATCAATGATTATTTAAGAATGAACGATGAAGAATGAACAAGGTTCAATGATCAGTGAAGAATGAACGATGAAAAATGAACAAGGATCAATGATTAATGAAGAATGAACGATGAATAATGAACAAAGATAAATGATCAAGGAAGAATGAACGATGAAGAATGAACAAGTATCAATGATCAATGACGAATGAACGATGAAGAATGAACAAGGATCAATGATCAATGAAGAATGAAAGATGAAGAATGAACAAGGATCAATGATCAATGAAGAATGAACAAGGATCAATGATCAATGAAGAATGAACGATGAAGAATGAACAAGTATCAATGATCAATGAAGAATGAACAAGGATCAATGGTCAATTAAGAATGAACGATGAAGAATGAACAAGGATCAATGATCATTGAAGAATGAACGATGAAGAATGAACAAGGATCAATGATCAATGAAGAATGAATGATGAAGAATGAATAAGGATCAATGATCAATGAAAAATGTACGATGAAGAATGAACAAGGATCAATGATCAATGAAGAATGAACGATGAAGAATGAACAAGGATCAATGATCAATGACGAATGAACGATGAAGAATGAACGAGGATCAATGGTCAATACAGAATGAACGATGAAGAATGAACAAGGATCAATGATCAATGAAGAATGAACAAGGATCAATGATCATTCAAGAATAAACAAGGATCAATGGTCAATAAAGAATGAACGATGAAGAATGAAGAAGGATCAATGATCAATGAAGAATGAACGATGAAGAATGAACAAGGATCAATGAACAATGACGAATGAACGATGAAGAATGAACAAGGATCAATGATCAATGAAGAATGAACGATGAAGAATGAAAAAGGATCAATGATCAATGAAGAATGAACAAGGATCAATGATCAATGAAGAATGAACGATGAAGAATGAAAAAGGATCAATGATCAACGACGAATGAACGATGAAGAATGAACAAGGATCAATGGTGAATAACGAATGAACGATAAAGAATGAACAAGGATCGATGATCAATAAAGAAAGAACGATGAAGAATGAACAAGGATCAATGATCAATGACGAATGAACGATGAAGAATGAACAAGGATCAATGATCAATGAAGAATAAACGATCAAGAATGAACAAGGATCAATAATCAGTGAAGAATGAATGATGAAGAATGCATAAGGATCAATGATCAATGAAGAATGAATGTAGAAGAATGAACAAGGATCAATGATCAATGAAGAATGAATGATGAAGCATGAAAAAGGATCAATGATCAATGACGAATGAACGATGAAGAATGAACAAGGAACAATGAACAATGACGAATGAACGATTATGAATGAACATGGATCAATGATGAATGAAGAATGAACGATGAAGAATGAACAAGGATCAATGATCAATGAAGAATGAACGATGAAGAATGAACAAGGATCAATGATCAATGAAGAATGAATGATGAAGAATGAATAAGGATCAATGATCAATGAAGAATGAATGATGAAGAATGAACAAGGATCAATGATCATTGAAGAATGAAAAAGGATCAATGATCAATGAAGAATGAATGATGAAGAATGAACAAGGATCAATGATTATTTAAGAATGAACGATGAAGAATGAACAAGGTTCAATGATCAGTGAAGAATGAACGATGAAAAATGAACAAGGATCAATGATTAATGAAGAATGAACGATGAATAATGAACAAAGATAAATGATCAAGGAAGAATGAACGATGAAGAATGAACAAGTATCAATGATCAATGACGAATGAACGATGAAGAATGAACAAGGATCAATGATCAATGAAGAATGAAAGATGAAGAATGAACAAGGATCAATGATCAATGAAGAATGAACAATGAAGAATGAACAAGGATCAATGATCAATGAAGAATGAACGATGAAGAATGAACAAGTATCAATGATCAATGAAGAATGAACAAGGATCAATGGTCAATTAAGAATGAACGATGAAGAATGAACAAGGATCAATGATCATTGAAGAATGAACGATGAAGAATGAACAAGGATCAATGATCAATGAAGAATGAATGATGAAGAATGAATAATGATCAATGATCAATGAAAAATGTACGATGAAGAATGAACAAGGCTCAATGATCAATGAAGAATGAACGATGAAGAATGAACAAGGATCAATGATCAATGACGAATGAATGATGAAGAATGAACGAGGATCAATGGTCAATACCGAATGAACGATGAAGAATGAACAAGGATCAATGATCAATGAAGAATGAACAAGGATCAATGATCATTCAAGAATAAACAAGGATCAATGGTCAATAAAGAATGAACGATAAAGAATGAAGAAGGATCAATGATCAATGAAGAATGAACGATGAAGAATGAACAAGGATCAATGAACAATGACGAATGAACGATGAAGAATGAACAAGGATCAATGATCAATGAAGAATGAACGATGAAGAATGAAAAAGGATCAATGATCAATGAAGAATGAACAAGGATCAATGATCAATGAAGAATGAACGATGAAGAATGAAAAAGGATCAATGATCAACGACGAATGAACGATGAAGAATGAACAAGGATCAATGGTGAATAACGAATGAACGATAAAGAATGAACAAGGATCGATGATCAATAAAGAAAGAACGATGAAGAATGAACAAGGATCAATGATCAATGACGAATGAACGATGAAGAATGAACAAGGATCAATGATCAATGAAGAATGAACAATGAAGAATGAACAAGGATCAATGATCAATGAAGAATGAACGATGAAGAATGAACAAGTATCAATGATCAATGAAGAATGAATAAGGATCAATGGTCAATTAAGAATGAACGATGAAGAATGAACAAGGATTAATGAGCATTGAAGAATGAACGATGAAGAATGAACAAGGATCAATGATCATTGAAGAATGAATGATGAAGAATGAACAAGGATCAATGATCAATGAAGAATGATCATTGAAGAATAAACAAGGATCAATGGTCAATAAAGAATGAACGATGAAGAATGAAGAAAGATCAATGATCAATGAAGGATGAACGATGAAGAATGAACAAGGATCAATGATCAATGAAGAATGAATGATGAAGAATGAAAAAGGATCAATGATCAATGAAGAATGAATGATGAAGAATGAACAAGGATCAATGATCATTGAAGAATGAACAAGGATCAATGATCAATGAAGAATGAATGATGAAGAATGAACAAGGATCAATGATTATTTAATAATGAACGATGAAGAATGAACAAGGTTCAATGATCAGTGAAGAATGAACGATGAAGAATGAACAAGGATCAATGATCAATGAAGAATGAACGTAGAATAATGAACAAGGATCAATGATCAAGGAAGAATGAACGATGAAGAATGAACAAGTATCAATGATCAATGACGAATGAACGATGAAGAATGAACAAGGATCAATGATCAATGAAGAATGAAAGATGAAGAATGAACAAGGATCAATGATCAATGAAGAATGAACAATGAAGAATGAACAAGGATCAATGATCAATGAAGAATGAACGATAAAGAATGAACAAGTATCAATGATCAATGAAGAATGAACAAGGATCAATGGTCAATTAAGAATGAACGATGAAGAATGAACAAGGATCAATGATCAATGAAGAATGAACGATGAAGAATGAACAAGTATCAATGATCAATGAAGAATGAACAAGGATCAATGGTCAATTAAGAATGAACAATGAAGAATGAACAAGGATCAATGATCATTGAAGAATGAACGATGAAGAATGAACAAGGATCAATGATCAATGAAGAATGAATGATGAAGAATGAATAAGGATAAATGATCAATGAAAAATGTACGATGAAGAATGAACAAGGATCAATGATCAATGAAGAATGAACGATGAAGAATGAACAAAGATCAATGATCAATGACGAATGAACGATGAAGAATGAACGAGGATCAATGGTCAATAACGAATGAACGATGAAGAATGAACAAGGATCAATGATCAATGAAGAATGAACAAGGATCAATGATCATTCAAGAATAAACAAGGATCAATGGTCAATAAAGAATGAACGATGAAGAATGAAGAAGGATCAATGATCAATGAAGAATGAACGATGAAGAATGAACAAAGATCAATGAACAATGACGAATGAACGATGAAGAATGAACAAGGATCAATGATCAATGAAGAATGAACAAGGATCAATGGTCAATAAAGAATGAACGATGAAGAATGAACAAGGATCAATGATCAATGAAGAATGAATGATGAAGAATGAACAAGGATCAATGATCATTGAAGAATGAACAAGGATCAATGATCAATGAAGAATGAATGATGAAGAATGAACAAGGATCAATTATCAATGAAGAATGAACGATGAAGAATGAACAAGGATCAATGATCATTGAAGAATAAACAAGGATCAATGGTCAATAAAGAATGAACGATGAAGAATGAAGAAGGATCAATGATCAATGAAGAATGAACGATGAAGAATGAACAAGGATCAATGAACAATGACGAATGAACGATGAAGAATGAACATGGATCAATGATCAATGAAGAATGAAAGATGAAGAATGAAAAAGGATCAATGATCAATGAAGAATGAACAAGGATCAATGATCAATGAAGATTGAACGATGAAGAATGAAAAAGGATCAATGATCAACGACGAATGAACGATGAAGAATGAACAAGGATCAATGGTGAATAACGAATGAACGATAAAGAATGAACAAGGATCAATGATCAATAAAGAAAGAACGATGAAGAATGAACAAGGATCAATGATCAATGACGAATGAACGATGAAGAATGAACAAGGATCAATGATCAATGAAGAATGAATGATGAAGAATGAACAAGGATCAATGATCATTGAAGAATGAACAAGGATCAATGATCAATGAAGAATGAATGATGAAGAATGAACAAGGATCAATGATTATTTAAGAATGAACGATGAAGAATGAACAAGGTTCAATGATCAGTGAAGAATGAACGATGAAAAATGAACAAGGATCAATGATTAATGAAGAATGAACGATGAATAATGAACAAAGATAAATGATCAAGGAAGAATGAACGATGAAGAATGAACAAGTATCAATGATCAATGACGAATGAACGATGAAGAATGAACAAGGATCAATGATCAATGAAGAATGAAAGATGAAGAATGAACAAGGATCAATGATCAATGAAGAATGAACAAGGATCAATGATCAATGAAGAATGAACGATGAAGAATGAACAAGTATCAATGATCAATGAAGAATGAACAAGGATCAATGGTCAATTAAGAATGAACGATGAAGAATGAACAAGGATCAATGATCATTGAAGAATGAACGATGAAGAATGAACAAGGATCAATGATCAATGAAGAATGAATGATGAAGAATGAATAAGGATCAATGATCAATGAAAAATGTACGATGAAGAATGAACAAGGATGAATGATCAATGAAGAATGAACGATGAAGAATGAACAAGGATCAATGATCAATGACGAATGAACGATGAAGAATGAACGAGGATCAATGGTCAATACAGAATGAACGATGAAGAATGAACAAGGATCAATGATCAATGAAGAATGAACAAGGATCAATGATCATTCAAGAATAAACAAGGATCAATGGTCAATAAAGAATGAACGATGAAGAATGAAGAAGGATCAATGATCAATGAAGAATGAACGATGAAGAATGAACAAGGATCAATGAACAATGACGAATGAACGATGAAGAATGAACAAGGATCAATGATCAATGAAGAATGAACGATGAAGAATGAAAAAGGATCAATGATCAATGAAGAATGAACAAGGATCAATGATCAATGAAGAATGAACGATGAAGAATGAAAAAGGATCAATGATCAACGACGAATGAACGATGAAGAATGAACAAGGATCAATGGTGAATAACGAATGAACGATAAAGAATGAACAAGGATCGATGATCAATAAAGAAAGAACGATGAAGAATGAACAAGGATCAATGATCAATGACGAATGAACGATGAAGAATGAACAAGGATCAATGATCAATGAAGAATAAACGATCAAGAATGAACAAGGATCAATAATCAGTGAAGAATGAATGATGAAGAATGCATAAGGATCAATGATCAATGAAGAATGAATGTAGAAGAATGAACAAGGATCAATGATCAATCAAGAATGAATGATGAAGCATGAAAAAGGATCAATGATCAATGACGAATGAACGATGAAGAATGAACAAGGAACAATGAACAATGACGAATGAACGATTATGAATGAACATGGATCAATGATGAATGAAGAATGAACGATGAAGAATGAACAAGGATCAATGATCAATGAAGAATGAACGATGAAGAATGAACAAGGATCAATGATCAATGAAGAATGAATGATGAAGAATGAATAAGGATCAATGATCAATGAAGAATGAATGATGAAGAATGAACAAGGATCAATGATCATTGAAGAATGAAAAAGGATCAATGATCAATGAAGAATGAATGATGAAGAATGAACAAGGATCAATGATTATTTAAGAATGAACGATGAAGAATGAACAAGGTTCAATGATCAGTGAAGAATGAACGATGAAAAATGAACAAGGATCAATGATTAATGAAGAATGAACGATGAATAATGAACAAAGATAAATGATCAAGGAAGAATGAACGATGAAGAATGAACAAGTATCAATGATCAATGACGAATGAACGATGAAGAATGAACAAGGATCAATGATCAATGAAGAATGAAAGATGAAGAATGAACAAGGATCAATGATCAATGAAGAATGAACAATGAAGAATGAACAAGGATCAATGATCAATGAAGAATGAACGATGAAGAATGAACAAGTATCAATGATCAATGAAGAATGAACAAGGATCAATGGTCAATTAAGAATGAACGATGAAGAATGAACAAGGATCAATGATCATTGAAGAATGAACGATGAAGAATGAACAAGGATCAATGATCAATGAAGAATGAATGATGAAGAATGAATAATGATCAATGATCAATGAAAAATGTACGATGAAGAATGAACAAGGCTCAATGATCAATGAAGAATGAACGATGAAGAATGAACAAGGATCAATGATCAATGACGAATGAATGATGAAGAATGAACGAGGATCAATGGTCAATACCGAATGAACGATGAAGAATGAACAAGGATCAATGATCAATGAAGAATGAACAAGGATCAATGATCATTCAAGAATAAACAAGGATCAATGGTCAATAAAGAATGAACGATGAAGAATGAAGAAGGATCAATGATCAATGAAGAATGAACGATGAAGAATGAACAAGGATCAATGAACAATGACGAATGAACGATGAAGAATGAACAAGGATCAATGATCAATGAAGAATGAACGATGAAGAATGAAAAAGGATCAATGATCAATGAAGAATGAACAAGGATCAATGATCAATGAAGAATGAACGATGAAGAATGAAAAAGGATCAATGATCAACGACGAATGAACGATGAAGAATGAACAAGGATCAATGGTGAATAACGAATGAACGATAAAGAATGAACAAGGATCGATGATCAATAAAGAAAGAACGATGAAGAATGAACAAGGATCAATGATCAATGACGAATGAACGATGAAGAATGAACAAGGATCAATGATCAATGAAGAATGAACAATGAAGAATGAACAAGGATCAATGATCAATGAAGAATGAACGATGAAGAATGAACAAGTATCAATGATCAATGAAGAATGAATAAGGATCAATGGTCAATTAAGAATGAACGATGAAGAATGAACAAGGATTAATGAGCATTGAAGAATGAACGATGAAGAATGAACAAGGATCAATGATCATTGAAGAATGAATGATGAAGAATGAACAAGGATCAATGATCAATGAAGAATGATCATTGAAGAATAAACAAGGATCAATGGTCAATAAAGAATGAACGATGAAGAATGAAGAAAGATCAATGATCAATGAAGGATGAACGATGAAGAATGAACAAGGATCAATGATCAATGAAGAATGAATGATGAAGAATGAAAAAGGATCAATGATCAATGAAGAATGAATGATGAAGAATGAACAAGGATCAATGATCATTGAAGAATGAACAAGGATCAATGATCAATGAAGAATGAATGATGAAGAATGAACAAGGATCAATGATTATTTAATAATGAACGATGAAGAATGAACAAGGTTCAATGATCAGTGAAGAATGAACGATGAAGAATGAACAAGGATCAATGATCAATGAAGAATGAACGTAGAATAATGAACAAGGATCAATGATCAAGGAAGAATGAACGATGAAGAATGAACAAGTATCAATGATCAATGACGAATGAACGATGAAGAATGAACAAGGATCAATGATCAATGAAGAATGAAAGATGAAGAATGAACAAGGATCAATGATCAATGAAGAATGAACAATGAAGAATGAACAAGGATCAATGATCAATGAAGAATGAACGATAAAGAATGAACAAGTATCAATGATCAATGAAGAATGAACAAGGATCAATGGTCAATTAAGAATGAACGATGAAGAATGAACAAGGATCAATGATCAATGAAGAATGAACGATGAAGAATGAACAAGTATCAATGATCAATGAAGAATGAACAAGGATCAATGGTCAATTAAGAATGAACAATGAAGAATGAACAAGGATCAATGATCATTGAAGAATGAACGATGAAGAATGAACAAGGATCAATGATCAATGAAGAATGAATGATGAAGAATGAATAAGGATAAATGATCAATGAAAAATGTACGATGAAGAATGAACAAGGATCAATGATCAATGAAGAATGAACGATGAAGAATGAACAAAGATCAATGATCAATGACGAATGAACGATGAAGAATGAACGAGGATCAATGGTCAATAACGAATGAACGATGAAGAATGAACAAGGATCAATGATCAATGAAGAATGAACAAGGATCAATGATCATTCAAGAATAAACAAGGATCAATGGTCAATAAAGAATGAACGATGAAGAATGAAGAAGGATCAATGATCAATGAAGAATGAACGATGAAGAATGAACAAGGATCAATGAACAATGACGAATGAACGATGAAGAATGAACAAGGATCAATGATCAATGAAGAATGAACAAGGATCAATGGTCAATAAAGAATGAACGATGAAGAATGAACAAGGATCAATGATCAATGAAGAATGAATGATGAAGAATGAACAAGGATCAATGATCATTGAAGAATGAACAAGGATCAATGATCAATGAAGAATGAATGATGAAGAATGAACAAGGATCAATTATCAATGAAGAATGAACGATGAAGAATGAACAAGGATCAATGATCATTGAAGAATAAACAAGGATCAATGGTCAATAAAGAATGAACGATGAAGAATGAAGAAGGATCAATGATCAATGAAGAATGAACGATGAAGAATGAACAAGGATCAATGAACAATGACGAATGAACGATGAAGAATGAACATGGATCAATGATCAATGAAGAATGAAAGATGAAGAATGAAAAAGGATCAATGATCAATGAAGAATGAACAAGGATCAATGATCAATGAAGATTGAACGATGAAGAATGAAAAAGGATCAATGATCAACGACGAATGAACGATGAAGAATGAACAAGGATCAATGGTGAATAACGAATGAACGATAAAGAATGAACAAGGATCAATGATCAATAAAGAAAGAACGATGAAGAATGAACAAGGATCAATGATCAATGACGAATGAACGATGAAGAATGAACAAGGATCAATGATCAATGAAGAATAAACGATCAAGAATGAACAAGGATCAATAATCAATGAAGAATGAATGATGAAGAATGCATAAGGATCAATGATCAATGAAGAATGAATGTAGAAGAATGAACAAGGATCAATGATCAATGAAGAATGAATGATGAAGAATGAAAAAGGATCAATGATCAATGACGAATGAACGATGAAGAATGAACAAGGAACAATGAACAATGACGAATGAACGATTATGAATGAACATGGATCAATGATCAATGAAGAATGAACGATGAAGAATGAACAACGATCAATGATCAATGAAGAATGAACGATGAAGAATGAACAAGGATCAATGATCAATAAAGAATGAACGATGAAGAATGAACAAGGATCAATGAACAATGACGAATGAACGATGAAAAATGAACAAGGATCAATGATCAATGAAGAATGAACGATGAAGAATGAACAAGGATCAATGATCAATGAAGAATGAACGATGAAGAATGAACAAGGAATAATGATCAATGAAGAATGAACGATGAAGAATGAACAAGGATCAATGATAAATGAAGAATGAAAGATGAAGAATGAACAAGGATCAATGATCAATGAAGAATGAACAATGAAGAATGAACAAGGATAAATGATCAATGAAGAATGAACGATGAAGAATGAACAAGTATCAATGATCAATGAAGAATGAATAAGGATCAATGGTCAATTAAGAATGAACGATGAAGAATGAACAAGGATCAATGAGCATTGAAGAATGAACGATGAAGAATGAACAAGGATCAATGATCAATGAAGAATGAATGATGAAGAATGAACAAGGATCAATGATCAATGAAGAATGATCATTGAAGAATAAACAAGGATCAATGGTCAATAAAGAATGAACGATGAAGAATGAAGAAGGATCAATGATCAATGAAGAATGAACGATGAAGAATGAACAAGGATCAATGATCAATGAAGAATGAATGATGAAGAATGAATAAGGATCAATGATCAATGAAGAATGAATGATGAAGAATGAACAAGGATCAATGATCATTGAAGAATGAACAAGGATCAATGATCAATGAAGAATGAATGATGAAGAATGAACAAGGATCAATGATTATTTAAGAATGAACGATGAAGAATGAACAAGGTTCAATGATCAGTGAAGAATGAACGATGAAAAATGAACAAGGATAAATGATTAATGAAGAATGAACGATGAATAATGAACAAAGATAAATGATCAAGGAAGAATGAACGATGAAGAATGAACAAGTATCAATGATCAATGACGAATGAACGATGGAGAATGAACAAGGATCAATGATCAATGAAGAATGAAAGATGAAGAATGAACAAGGATCAATGATCAATGAAGAATGAACAATGAAGAATGAACAAGGATCAATGATCAATGAAGAATGAACGATGAAGAATGAACAAGTATCAATGATCAATGAAGAATGAACAAGGATCAATGGTCAATTAAGAATGAACGATGAAGAATGAACAAGGATCAATGATCATTGAAGAATGAACGATGAAGAATGAACAAGGATCAATGATCAATGAAGAATGAATGATGAAGAATGAATAATGATCAATGATCAATGAAAAATGTACGATGAAGAATGAACAAGTCTCAATGATCAATGAAGAATGAACGATGAAGAATGAACAAGGATCAATGATCATTGAATAATGAACGATGAAGAATGAACAAGGATCAATGATCAATGAAGAATGAATGATGAAGAATGAACAAGGATCAATGATCATTGAAGAATGAACAAGGATCAATGATCAATGAAGAATGAATGATGAAGAATGAACAAGGATCAATTATCAATGAAGAATGAACGATGAAGAATGAACAAGGATCAATGATCATTGAAGAATAAACAAGGATCAATGGTCAATAAAGAATGAACGATGAAGAATGAAGAAGGATCAATGATCAATGAAGAATGAACGATGAAGAATGAACAAGGATCAATGAACAATGACGAATGAACGATGAAGAATGAACAAGGATCAATCATCAATGAAGAATGAACAAGGATCAATGGTCAATAAAGAATGAACGATGAAGAATGAACAAGGATCAATGATCAATGAAGAATGAATGATGAAGAATGAACAAGGATCAATGATCATTGAAGAATGAACAAGGATCAATGATCAATGAAGAATGAATGATGAAGAATGAACAAGGATCAATTATCAATGAAGAATGAACGATGAAGAATGAACAAGGATCAATGATCATTGAAGAATAAACAAGGATCAATGGTCAATAAAGAATGAACGATGAAGAATGAAGAAGGATCAATGATCAATGAAGAATGAACGATGAAGAATGAACAAGGATTAATGAACAATGACGAATGAACGATGAAGAATGAACATGGATCAATGATCAATGAAGAATGAATGATGAAGAATGAAAAAGGATCAATGATCAATGAAGAATGAACAAGGATCAATGATCAATGAAGATTGAACGATGAAGAATGAAAAAGGATCAATGATCAACGACGAATGAACGATGAAGAATGAACAAGGATCAATGGTGAATAACGAATGAACGATAAAGAATGAACAAGGATCGATGATCAATAAAGAAAGAACGATGAAGAATGAACAAGGATCAATGATCAATGACGAATGAACGATGAAGAATGAACAAGGATCAATGATCAATGAAGAATAAACGATCAAGAATGAACAAGGATCAATAATCAATGAAGAATGAATGATGAAGAATGCATAAGGATCAATGATCAATGAAGAATGAATGTAGAAGAATGAACAAGGATCAATGATCAATGAAGAATGAATGATGAAGAATGAAAAAGGATCAATGATCAATGACGAATGAACGATGAAGAATGAACAAGGAACAATGAATAATGACGAATGAACGATTATGAATGAACATGGATCAATGATCAATGAAGAATGAACGATGAAGAATGAACAACGATCAATGATCAATGAAGAATGAACGATGAAGAATGAACAAGGATCAATGATCAATGAAGAATCAACGATGAAGAATGAACAAGGATCAATGAACAATGACGAATGAACGATGAAAAATGAACAAGGATCAATGATCAATGAAGAATGAACGATGAAGAATGAACAAGGAATAATGATCAATGAAGAATGAACGATGAAGAATGAACAAGGATCAATGATAAATGAAGAATGAAAGATGAAGAATGAACAAGGATCAATGATCAATGAAGAATGAACAATGAAGAATGAACAAGGATAAATGATCAATGAAGAATGAACGATGAAGAATGAACAAGTATCAATGATCAATGAAGAATGAATAAGGATCAATGGTCAATTAAGAATGAACGATGAAGAATGAACAAGGATCAATGAGCATTGAAGAATGAACGATGAAGAATGAACAAGGATCAATGATCAATGAAGAATGAATGATGAAGAATGAACAAGGATCAATGATCAATGAAGAATGATCATTGAAGAATAAACAAGGATCAATGGTCAATAAAGAATGAACGATGAAGAATGAAGAAGGATCAATGATCAATGAAGAATGAACGATGAAGAATGAACAAGGATCAATGATCAATGAAGAATGAATGATGAAGAATGAATAAGGATCAATGATCAATGAAGAATGAATGATGAAGAATGAACAAGGATCAATGATCATTGAAGAATGAACAAGGATCAATGATCAATGAAGAATGAATGATGAAGAATGAACAAGGATCAATGATTATTTAAGAATGAACGATGAAGAATGAACAAGGTTCAATGATCAGTGAAGAATGAACGATGAAAAATGAACAAGGATCAATGATTAATGAAGAATGAACGATGAATAATGAACAAAGATAAATGATCAAGGAAGAATGAACGATGAAGAATGAACAAGTATCAATGATCAATGACGAATGAACGATGGAGAATGAACAAGGATCAATGATCAATGAAGAATGAAAGATGAAGAATGAACAAGGATCAATGATCAATGATCAATGAAGAATGAACAATGAAGAATGAACAAGGATCAATGATCAATGAAGAATGAACGATGAAGAATGAACAAGTATCAATCATCAATGAAGAATGAACAAGGATCAATGGTCAATTAAGAATGAACGATGAAGAATGAACAAGGATCAATGATCATTGAAGAATGAACGATGAAGAATGAACAAGGATCAATGATCAATGAAGAATGAATGATGAATAATGAATAAGGATCAATGATCAATGAAAAATGTACGATGAAGAATGAACAAGGATCAATGATCAATAAAGAATGAACGATGAAGAATGAACAAGGATCAATGATCAATGACGAATGAACGATGAAGAATGAACGAGGATCAATGGTGAATACCGAATAAACGATGAAGAATGAACAAGGATCAATGATCAATGAAGAATGAACAAGGATCAATGATCATTCAAGAATAAACAAGGATCAATGGTCAATAAAGAATGAACGATGAAGAATGAAGAAGGATCAATGATCAATGAAGAATGAACGATGAAGAATGAACAAGGATCAATGAACAATGACGAATGAACGATGAAGAATGAACAAGGATCAATGATCAATGAAGAATGAACGATGAAGAATGAAATAGGATCAATGATCAATGAAGAATGAACAAGGATCAATGATCAATGAAGAATGAACGATGAAGAATGAAAAAGGATCAATGATCAACGACGAATGAACGATGAAGAATGAACAAGGATCAATGGTGAATAACGAATGAACGATAAAGAATGAACAAGGATCGATGATCAATAAAGAAAGAACGATGAAGAATGAACAAGGATCAATGATCAATGACGAATGAACGATGAAGAATGAACAAGGATCAATGATCAATGAAGAATAAACGATCAAGAATGAACAAGGATCAATAATCAGTGAAGAATGAATGATGAAGAATGCATAAGGATCAATGATCAATGAAGAATGAATGTAGAAGAATGAACAAGGATCAATGATCAATGAAGAATGAATGATGAAGAATGAAAAAGGATCAATGATCAATGACGAATGAACGATGAAGAATGAACAAGGAACAATGAACAATGACGAATGAACGATTATGAATGAACATGGATCAATGATGAATGAAGAATGAACGATGAAGAATGAACAAGGATCAATGATCAATGAAGAATGAACGATGAAGAATGAACAAGGATCAATGATCAATGAAGAATGAACGATGAAGAATGAACAAGGAATAATGATCAATGAAGAATGAACGATGAAGAATGAACAAGGATCAATGATCAATGAAGAATGAAAGATGAAGAATGAACAAGGATCAATGATCAATGAAGAATGAACAATGAAGAATGAACAAGGATCAATGATCAATGAAGAATGAACGATGAAGAATGAACAAGTATCAATGATCAATGAAGAATGAATAAGGATCAATGGTCAATTAAGAATGAACGATGAAGAATGAACAAGGATTAATGAGCATTGAAGAATGAACGATGAATAATGAACAATGATCAATGATCATTGAAGAATGAATGATGAAGAATGAACAAGGATCAATGATCAATGAAGAATGATCATTGAAGAATAAACAAGGATCAATGGTCAATAAAGAATGAACGATGAAGAATGAAGAAAGATCAATGATCAATGAAGAATGAACGATGAAGAATGAACAAGGATCAATGATCAATGAAGAATGAATGATGAAGAATGAAAAAGGATCAATGATCAATGAAGAATGAATGATGAAGAATGAACAAGGATCAATGATCATTGAAGAATGAACAAGGATCAATGATCAATGAAGAATGAATGATGAAGAATGAACAAGGATCAATGATTATTTAATAATGAACGATGAAGAATGAACAAGGTTCAATGATCAGTGAAGAATGAACGATGAAGAATGAACAAGTATCAATGATCAATGAAGAATGAACAAGGATCAATGGTCAATTAAGAATGAACGATGAAGAATGAACAAGGATCAATGATCAATAAAGAATGAACGATGAAGAATGAACAAGTATCAATGATCAATGAAGAATGAACAAGGATCAATGGTCAATTAAGAATGAAAAATGAAGAATGAACAAGGATCAATGATCATTGAAGAATGAACGATGAAGAATGAACAAGGATCAATGATCAATGAAGAATGAATGATGAATAATGAATAAGGATCAATGATCAATGAAAAATGTACGATGAAGAATGAACAAGGATCAATGATCAATGAAGAATGAACGATGAAGAATGAACAAGGATCAATGATCAATGACGAATGAACGATGAAGAATGAACGAGGATCAATGGTCAATAACGAATGAACGATGAAGAATGAACAAGGATCAATGATCAATGAAGAATGAACAAGGATCAATGATCATTCAAGAATAAACAAGGATCAATGGTCAATAAAGAATGAACGATGAAGAATGAAGAAGTATCAATGATCAATGAAGAATGAACGATGAAGAATGAACAAGGATCAATGAACAATGACGAATGAACGATGAAGAATGAACAAGGATCAATGATCAATGAAGAATGAACGATGATAAATGAAAAAGGATCAATGATCAATGAAGAATGAACAAGGATCAATGATCAATGAAGAATGAACGATGAAGAATGAAAAAGGATCAATGATCAACGACGAATAAACGATGAAGAATGAACAAGGATCAACGGTGAATAACGAATGAACGATAAAGAATGAACAAGGATCGATGGTCAATAAAGAAAGAACGATGAAGAATGAACAAGGATCAATGATCAATGACGAATGAACGATGAAGAATGAACAAGGATCAATTGTCAATTAAGAATAAACGATCAAGAATGAACAAGGATCAATAATCAAGGAAGAATGAATGATGAAGAATGCATAAGGATCAATGATCAATGAAGAATGAATGTAGAAGAATGAACAAGGATCAATGATCAATGAAGAATGAATGATGAAGAATGAAAAAGGATCAATGATCAATGACGAATGAACGATGAAGAATGAACAAGGAACAATGAACAATGACGAATGAACGATTATGAATGAACATGGATCAATGATGAATGATGAATGAACGATGAAGAATGAACAAGGATCAATGATCAATGAAGAATGAACGATGAAGAATGAACAAGGATCAATGATCAATGAAGAATGAACGATGAAGAATGAACAAGGATCAATGAACAATGACGAATGAACGATGAAAAATGAACAAGGATCAATGATCAATGAAGAATGAACGATGAAGAATGAACAAGGATCAATGATCAATGAAGAATGAACGATGAAGAATGAACAAGGAATAATGATCAATGAAGAATGAACGATGAAGAATGAACAAGGATCAATGATCAATGAAGAATGAAAGATGAAGAATGAACAAGGATTAATGATCAATGAAGAATGAACAATGAAGAATGAACAAGGATCAATGATCAATGAAGAATGAACGATGAAGAATGAACAAGTATCAATGATCAATGAAGAATGAATAAGGATCAATGGTCAATTAAGAATGAACGATGAAGAATGAACAAGGATCAATGAGCATTGAAGAATGAACGATGAAGAATGAACAAGGATCAATGATCAATGAAGAATGAATGATGAAGAATGAACAAGGATCAATGATCAATGAAGAATGATCATTGAAGAATAAACAAGGATCAATGGTCAATAAAGAATGAACGATGAAGAATGAAGAAGGATCAATGATCAATGAAGAATGAACGATGAAGAATGAACAAGGATCAATGAACAATGACGAATGAACGATGAAGAATGAACAAGGATCAATGATCAATGAAGAATGAACGATGAAGAATGAAAAAGGATCAATGATCAATGAAGAATGAACAAGGATAAATGATCAATGAAGATTGAACGATGAAGAATGAAAAAGGATCAATGATCAACGACGAATGAACGATGAAGAATGAACAAGGATCAATGGTTAATAACGAATGAACGATAAAGAATGAACAAGGATCGATGATCAATAAAGAATGAACGATGAAGAATGAACAAGGATCAATGATTAATGACGAATGAACGATGAAGAATGAACAAGGATCAATGATCAATGAAGAATAAACGATCAAGAATGAACAAGGATCAATAATCAATGAAGAATGAATGATGAAGAATGCATAAGGATCAATGATCAATGAAGAATGAATGTAGAAGAATGAACAAGGATCAATGATCAATGAAGAATGAATGATGAAGAATGAAAAAGGATCAATGATCAATGACGAATGAATGATGAAGAATGAACAAGGAACAATGAACAATGAAGAATGAACGATGAAGAATGAACAAGGAATAATGATCAATGAAGAATGAACGATGAAGAATGAACAAGGATCAATGATAAATGAAGAATGAAAGATGAAGAATGAACAAGGATCAATGATCAATGAAGAATGAAAAAGGATCAATGATCAATGAAGAATGAACAAGGATCAATGATCAATGAAGATTGAACGATGAAGAATGAAAAAGGATCAATGATCAACGACGAATGAACGATGAAGAATGAACAAGGATCAATGGTGAATAACGAATGAACGATAAAGAATGAACAAGGATCGATGATCAATAAAGAAAGAACGATGAAGAATGAACAAGGATCAATGATCAATGACGAATGAACGATGAAGAATGAACAAGGATCAATGATCAATGAAGAATAAACGATCAAGAATGAACAAGGATCAATAATCAATGAAGAATGAATGATGAAGAATGCATAAGGATCAATGATCAATGAAGAATGAATGTAGAAGAATGAACAAGGATCAATGATCAATGAAGAATGAATGATGAAGAATGAAAAAGGATCAATGATCAATGACGAATGAACGATGAAGAATGAACAAGGAACAATGAATAATGACGAATGAACGATTATGAATGAACATGGATCAATGATCAATGAAGAATGAACGATGAAGAATGAACAACGATCAATGATCAATGAAGAATGAACGATGAAGAATGAACAAGGATCAATGATCAATGAAGAATCAACGATGAAGAATGAACAATGACGAATGAACGATGAAAAATGAACAAGGATCAATGATCAATGAAGAATGAACGATGAAGAATGAACAAGGAATAATGATCAATGAAGAATGAACGATGAAGAATGAACAAGGATCAATGATAAATGAAGAATGAAAGATGAAGAATGAACAAGGATCAATGATCAATGAAGAATGAACAATGAAGAATGAACAAGGATAAATGATCAATGAAGAATGAACGATGAAGAATGAACAAGTATCAATGATCAATGAAGAATGAATAAGGATCAATGGTCAATTAAGAATGAACGATGAAGAATGAACAAGGATCAATGAGCATTGAAGAATGAACGATGAAGAATGAACAAGGATCAATGATCAATGAAGAATGAATGATGAAGAATGAACAAGGATCAATGATCAATGAAGAATGATCATTGAAGAATAAACAAGGATCAATGGTCAATAAAGAATGAACGATGAAGAATGAAGAAGGATCAATGATCAATGAAGAATGAACGATGAAGAATGAACAAGGATCAATGATCAATGAAGAATGAATGATGAAGAATGAATAAGGATCAATGATCAATGAAGAATGAATGATGAAGAATGAACAAGGATCAATGATCATTGAAGAATGAACAAGGATCAATGATCAATGAAGAATGAATGATGAAGAATGAACAAGGATCAATGATTATTTAAGAATGAACGATGAAGAATGAACAAGGTTCAATGATCAGTGAAGAATGAACGATGAAAAATGAACAAGGATCAATGATTAATGAAGAATGAACGATGAATAATGAACAAAGATAAATGATCAAGGAAGAATGAACGATGAAGAATGAACAAGTATCAATGATCAATGACGAATGAACGATGGAGAATGAACAAGGATCAATGATCAATGAAGAATGAAAGATGAAGAATGAACAAGGATCAATGATCAATGATCAATGAAGAATGAACAATGAAGAATGAACAAGGATCAATGATCAATGAAGAATGAACGATGAAGAATGAACAAGTATCAATCATCAATGAAGAATGAACAAGGATCAATGGTCAATTAAGAATGAACGATGAAGAATGAACAAGGATCAATGATCATTGAAGAATGAACGATGAAGAATGAACAAGGATCAATGATCAATGAAGAATGAATGATGAATAATGAATAAGGATCAATGATCAATGAAAAATGTACGATGAAGAATGAACAAGGATCAATGATCAATAAAGAATGAACGATGAAGAATGAACAAGGATCAATGATCAATGACGAATGAACGATGAAGAATGAACGAGGATCAATGGTGAATACCGAATAAACGATGAAGAATGAACAAGGATCAATGATCAATGAAGAATGAACAAGGATCAATGATCATTCAAGAATAAACAAGGATCAATGGTCAATAAAGAATGAACGATGAAGAATGAAGAAGGATCAATGATCAATGAAGAATGAACGATGAAGAATGAACAAGGATCAATGAACAATGACGAATGAACGATGAAGAATGAACAAGGATCAATGATCAATGAAGAATGAACGATGAAGAATGAAATAGGATCAATGATCAATGAAGAATGAACAAGGATCAATGATCAATGAAGAATGAACGATGAAGAATGAAAAAGGATCAATGATCAACGACGAATGAACGATGAAGAATGAACAAGGATCAATGGTGAATAACGAATGAACGATAAAGAATGAACAAGGATCGATGATCAATAAAGAAAGAACGATGAAGAATGAACAAGGATCAATGATCAATGACGAATGAACGATGAAGAATGAACAAGGATCAATGATCAATGAAGAATAAACGATCAAGAATGAACAAGGATCAATAATCAGTGAAGAATGAATGATGAAGAATGCATAAGGATCAATGATCAATGAAGAATGAATGTAGAAGAATGAACAAGGATCAATGATCAATGAAGAATGAATGATGAAGAATGAAAAAGGATCAATGATCAATGACGAATGAACGATGAAGAATGAACAAGGAACAATGAACAATGACGAATGAACGATTATGAATGAACATGGATCAATGATGAATGAAGAATGAACGATGAAGAATGAACAAGGATCAATGATCAATGAAGAATGAACGATGAAGAATGAACAAGGATCAATGATCAATGAAGAATGAACGATGAAGAATGAACAAGGAATAATGATCAATGAAGAATGAACGATGAAGAATGAACAAGGATCAATGATCAATGAAGAATGAAAGATGAAGAATGAACAAGGATCAATGATCAATGAAGAATGAACAATGAAGAATGAACAAGGATCAATGATCAATGAAGAATGAACGATGAAGAATGAACAAGTATCAATGATCAATGAAGAATGAATAAGGATCAATGGTCAATTAAGAATGAACGATGAAGAATGAACAAGGATTAATGAGCATTGAAGAATGAACGATGAATAATGAACAATGATCAATGATCATTGAAGAATGAATGATGAAGAATGAACAAGGATCAATGATCAATGAAGAATGATCATTGAAGAATAAACAAGGATCAATGGTCAATAAAGAATGAACGATGAAGAATGAAGAAAGATCAATGATCAATGAAGAATGAACGATGAAGAATGAACAAGGATCAATGATCAATGAAGAATGAATGATGAAGAATGAAAAAGGATCAATGATCAATGAAGAATGAATGATGAAGAATGAACAAGGATCAATGATCATTGAAGAATGAACAAGGATCAATGATCAATGAAGAATGAATGATGAAGAATGAACAAGGATCAATGATTATTTAATAATGAACGATGAAGAATGAACAAGGTTCAATGATCAGTGAAGAATGAACGATGAAGAATGAACAAGTATCAATGATCAATGAAGAATGAACAAGGATCAATGGTCAATTAAGAATGAACGATGAAGAATGAACAAGGATCAATGATCAATAAAGAATGAACGATGAAGAATGAACAAGTATCAATGATCAATGAAGAATGAACAAGGATCAATGGTCAATTAAGAATGAAAAATGAAGAATGAACAAGGATCAATGATCATTGAAGAATGAACGATGAAGAATGAACAAGGATCAATGATCAATGAAGAATGAATGATGAATAATGAATAAGGATCAATGATCAATGAAAAATGTACGATGAAGAATGAACAAGGATCAATGATCAATGAAGAATGAACGATGAAGAATGAACAAGGATCAATGATCAATGACGAATGAACGATGAAGAATGAACGAGGATCAATGGTCAATAACGAATGAACGATGAAGAATGAACAAGGATCAATGATCAATGAAGAATGAACAAGGATCAATGATCATTCAAGAATAAACAAGGATCAATGGTCAATAAAGAATGAACGATGAAGAATGAAGAAGTATCAATGATCAATGAAGAATGAACGATGAAGAATGAACAAGGATCAATGAACAATGACGAATGAACGATGAAGAATGAACAAGGATCAATGATCAATGAAGAATGAACGATGATAAATGAAAAAGGATCAATGATCAATGAAGAATGAACAAGGATCAATGATCAATGAAGAATGAACGATGAAGAATGAAAAAGGATCAATGATCAACGACGAATAAACGATGAAGAATGAACAAGGATCAACGGTGAATAACGAATGAACGATAAAGAATGAACAAGGATCGATGGTCAATAAAGAAAGAACGATGAAGAATGAACAAGGATCAATGATCAATGACGAATGAACGATGAAGAATGAACAAGGATCAATTGTCAATTAAGAATAAACGATCAAGAATGAACAAGGATCAATAATCAAGGAAGAATGAATGATGAAGAATGCATAAGGATCAATGATCAATGAAGAATGAATGTAGAAGAATGAACAAGGATCAATGATCAATGAAGAATGAATGATGAAGAATGAAAAAGGATCAATGATCAATGACGAATGAACGATGAAGAATGAACAAGGAACAATGAACAATGACGAATGAACGATTATGAATGAACATGGATCAATGATGAATGATGAATGAACGATGAAGAATGAACAAGGATCAATGATCAATGAAGAATGAACGATGAAGAATGAACAAGGATCAATGATCAATGAAGAATGAACGATGAAGAATGAACAAGGATCAATGAACAATGACGAATGAACGATGAAAAATGAACAAGGATCAATGATCAATGAAGAATGAACGATGAAGAATGAACAAGGATCAATGATCAATGAAGAATGAACGATGAAGAATGAACAAGGAATAATGATCAATGAAGAATGAACGATGAAGAATGAACAAGGATCAATGATCAATGAAGAATGAAAGATGAAGAATGAACAAGGATTAATGATCAATGAAGAATGAACAATGAAGAATGAACAAGGATCAATGATCAATGAAGAATGAACGATGAAGAATGAACAAGTATCAATGATCAATGAAGAATGAATAAGGATCAATGGTCAATTAAGAATGAACGATGAAGAATGAACAAGGATCAATGAGCATTGAAGAATGAACGATGAAGAATGAACAAGGATCAATGATCAATGAAGAATGAATGATGAAGAATGAACAAGGATCAATGATCAATGAAGAATGATCATTGAAGAATAAACAAGGATCAATGGTCAATAAAGAATGAACGATGAAGAATGAAGAAGGATCAATGATCAATGAAGAATGAACGATGAAGAATGAACAAGGATCAATGAACAATGACGAATGAACGATGAAGAATGAACAAGGATCAATGATCAATGAAGAATGAACGATGAAGAATGAAAAAGGATCAATGATCAATGAAGAATGAACAAGGATAAATGATCAATGAAGATTGAACGATGAAGAATGAAAAAGGATCAATGATCAACGACGAATGAACGATGAAGAATGAACAAGGATCAATGGTTAATAACGAATGAACGATAAAGAATGAACAAGGATCGATGATCAATAAAGAATGAACGATGAAGAATGAACAAGGATCAATGATTAATGACGAATGAACGATGAAGAATGAACAAGGATCAATGATCAATGAAGAATAAACGATCAAGAATGAACAAGGATCAATAATCAATGAAGAATGAATGATGAAGAATGCATAAGGATCAATGATCAATGAAGAATGAATGTAGAAGAATGAACAAGGATCAATGATCAATGAAGAATGAATGATGAAGAATGAAAAAGGATCAATGATCAATGACGAATGAATGATGAAGAATGAACAAGGAACAATGAACAATGAAGAATGAACGATGAAGAATGAACAAGGAATAATGATCAATGAAGAATGAACGATGAAGAATGAACAAGGATCAATGATAAATGAAGAATGAAAGATGAAGAATGAACAAGGATCAATGATCAATGAAGAATGAAAAAGGATCAATGATCAATGAAGAATGAACAAGGATCAATGATCAATGAAGATTGAACGATGAAGAATGAAAAAGTATCAATGATCAACGACGAATGAACGATGAAGAATGAACAAGGATCAATGGTGAATAACGAATGAACGATAAAGAATGAACAAGGATCGATGATCAATAAAGAATGAACGATGAAGAATGAACAAGGATCAATGATTAATGACGAATGAACGATGAAGAATGAACAAGGATCAATGATCAATGAAGAATAAACGATCAAGAATGAACAAGGATCAATAATCAATGAAGAATGAATGATGAAGAATGCATAAGGATCAATGATCAATGAAGAATGAATGTAGAAGAATGAACATGGATCAATGATCAATGAAGAATGAACGATGAAGAATGAACAAGGATCAATGATCAATGAAGAATGAACGATGAAGAATGAACAAGGATCAATGATCAATGAAGAATGAACGATGAAGAATGAACAAGGAATAATGATCAATGAAGAATGAACGATGAAGAATGAACAAGGATCAATGATAAATGAAGAATGAAAGATGAAGAATGAACAAGGATCAATGATCAATGAAGAATGAACAATGAAGAATGAACAAGGATCAATGATCAATGAAGAATGAACGATGAAGAATGAACAAGTATCAATGATCAATGAAGAATGAATAAGGATCAATGGTCAATTAAGAATGAACGATGAAGAATGAACAAGGATCAATGAGCATTGAAGAATGAACGATGAAGAATTAACAAGGATCAATGATCAATGAAGAATGAATGATGAAGAATGAACAAGGATCAATGATCAATGAAGAATGATCATTGAAGAATAAACAAGGATCAATGGTCAATAAAGAATGAACGATGAAGAATGAAGAAGGATCAATGATCAATGAAGAATGAACGATGAAGAATGAACAAGGATCAATGATCAATGAAGAATGAATGATGAAGAATGAATAAGGATCAATGATCAATGAAGAATGAATGATGAAGAATGAACAAGGATCAATGATCATTGAAGAATGAACAAGGATCAATGATCAATGAAGAATGAATGATGAAGAATGAACAAGGATCAATGATTATTTAAGAATGAACGATGAAGAATGAACAAGGTTCAATGATCAGTGAAGAATGAACGATGAAAAATGAACAAGGATCAATGATTAATGAAGAATGAGCGATGAATAATGAACAAAGATAAATGATCAAGGAAGAATGAACGATGAAGAATGAACAAGTATCAATGATCAATGACGAATGAACGATGAAGAATGAACAAGGATCAATGATCAATGAAGAATGAACGATGAAGAATGAACAAGGATCAATGATCAATGAAGAATGAACGATGAAGAATGAATAAGGATCAATGAACAATGACGAATGAACGATGAAAAATGAACAAGGATCAATGATCAATGAAGAATGAACGATGAAGAATGAACAAGGATCAATGATCAATGAAGAATGAACGATGAAGAATGAACAAGGAATAATGATCAATGAAGAATGAACGATGAAGAATGAACAAGGATCAATGATAAATGAAGAATGAAAGATGAAGAATGAACAAGGATCAATGATCAATGAAGAATGAACAATGAAGAATGAACAAGGATCAATGATCAATGAAGAATGAACGATGAAGAATGAACAAGGATCAATGATCAATGAAGAATGAACGATGAAGAATGAACAAGTATCAATGATCAATGAAGAATGAATAAGGATCAATGGTCAATTAAGAATGAACGATGAAGAATGAACAAGGATCAATGAGCATAGAAGAATGAACGATGAAGAATGAACAAGGATCAATGATCAATGAAGAATGAATGATGAAGAATGAACAAGGATCAATGATCAATGAAGAATGATCATTGAAGAATAAACAAGGATCAATGGTCAATAAAGAATGAACGATGAAGAATGAAGAAGGATCAATGATCAATGAAGAATGAACGATGAAGAATGAACAAGGATAAATGATCAATGAAGAATGAATGATGAAGAATGAATAAGGATCAATGATCAATGAAGAATGAATGATGAAGAATGAACAAGGATCAATGATCATTGAAGAATGAACAAGGATCAATGATCAATGAAGAATGAATGATGAAGAATGAACAAGGATCAATGATTATTTAAGAATGAACGATGAAGAATGAACAAGGTTCAATGATCAGTGAAGAATGAACGATGAAAAATGAACAAGGATCAATGATTAATGAAGAATGAGCGATGAATAATGAACAAAGATAAATGATCAAGGAAGAATGAACGATGAAGAATGAACAAGTATCAATGATCAATGACGAATGAACGATGAAGAATGAACAAGGATCAATGATCAATGATCAATGAAGAATGAAAGATGAAGAATGACCAAGGATCAATGATCAATGAAGAATGAACAATGAAGAATGAACAAGGATCAATGATCAATGAAGAATGAACGATGAAGAATGAACAAGTATCAATGATCAATGAAGAATGAACAAGGATCAATGGTCAATTAAGAATGAACGATGAAGAATGAACAAGGATCAATGATCATTGAAGAATGAACGATGAAGAATGAACAAGGATCAATGATCAATGAAGAATGAATGATGAAGAATGAATAAGGATCAATGATCAATGAAAAATGTACGATGAAGAATGAACAAGGATCAATGATCAATGAAGAATGAACGATGAAGAATGAACAAGGATCAATGATCAATGACGAATGAACGATGAAGAATGAACGAGGATCAATGGTCAATACCGAATGAACGATGAAGAATGAACAAGGATCAATGATCAATGAAGAATGAACAAGGATCAATGATCATTCAAGAATAAACAAGGATCAATGGTCAATAAAGAATGAACGATGAAGAATGAAGAAGGATCAATGATCAATGAAAAATGAACGATGAAGAATGAACAAGGATCAATTAACAATGACGAATGAACGATGAAGAATGAACAAGGATCAATGATCAATGAAGAATGAACGATGAAGAATGAAAAAGGATCAATGATCAATGAAGAATGAACAAGGATCAATGATCAATGAAGAATGAACGATGAAGAATGAAAAAGGATCAATGATCAACGACGAATGAACGATGAAGAATGAACAAGGATCAATGGTGAATAACGAATGAACGATAAAGAATGAACAAGGATCGATGATCAATAAAGAAAGAACGATGAAGAATGAACAAGGATCAATGATCAATGACGAATGAACGATGAAGAATGAACAAGGATCAATGATCAATGAAGAATAAACGATCAAGAATGAACAAGGATCAATAATCAGTGAAGAATGAATGATGAAGAATGCATAAGGATCAATGATCAATGAAAAATGAATGTAGAAGAATGAACAAGGATCAATGATCAATGAAGAATGAATGATGAAGAATGAAAAAGGATCAATGATCAATGACGAATGAACGATGAAGAATGAACAAGGAACAATGAACAATGACGAATGAACGATTATGAATGAACATGGATCAATGATGAATGAAGAATGAACGATGAAGAATGAACAAGGATCAATGATCAATGAAGAATGAACGAAGAAGAATGAACAAGGATCAATGATCAATGAAGAATGAACGATTTAGAATGAACAAGGATCAATGAACAATGACGAATGAACGATGAAAAATGAACAAGGATCAATGATCAATGAAGAATGAACGATGAAGAATGAACAAGGATCAATGATCAATGAAGAATGAACGATGAAGAATGAACAAGGAATAATGATCAATGAAGAATGAACGATGAAGAATGAACAAGGATCAATGATCAATGAAGAATGAAAGATGAAGACTGAACAAGGATCAATGATCAATGAAGAATGAACAAGGATCAATGATCAATGAAGAATGAACGATGAAGAATGAACAAGTATCAATGATCAATGAAGAATGAATGAGGATCAATGGTCAATTAAGAATGAACGATGAAGAATGAACAAGGATTAATGAGCATTGAAGAATGAACGATGAAGAATGAACAAGGATCAATGATCAATGAAGAATGAATGATGAAGAATGAACAAGGATCAATGATCAATGAAGAATGATCATTGAAGAATAAACAAGGATCAATGGTCAATAAAGAATGAACGATGAAGAATGAAGAAGGATCAATGATCAATGAAGAATGAACGATGAAGAATGAACAAGGATCAATGATCAATGAAGAATGAATGATGAAGAATGAACAAGGATCAATGATCAATGAAGAATGATCATTGAAGAATAAACAAGGATCAATGGTCAATAAAGAATGAACGATGAAGAATGAAGAAGGATCAATGATCAATGAAGAATGAACGATGAAGAATGAACAAGGATCAATGAACAATGACGAATGAACGATGAAGAATGAACAAGGATCAATGATCAATGAAGAATGAACGATGAAGAATGAAAAAGGATCAATGATCAATGAAGAATGAACAAGGATAAATGATCAATGAAGATTGAACGATGAAGAATGAAAAAGGATCAATGATCAACGACGAATGAACGATGAAGAATGAACAAGGATCAATGGTGAATAACGAATGAACGATAAAGAATGAACAAGGATCGATGATCAATAAAGAATGAACGATGAAGAATGAACAAGGATCAATGATTAATGACGAATGAACGATGAAGAATGAACAAGGATCAATGATCAATGAAGAATAAACGATCAAGAATGAACAAGGATCAATAATCAATGAAGAATGAATGATGAAGAATGCATAAGGATCAATGATCAATGAAGAATGAATGTAGAAGAATGAACAAGGATCAATGATCAATGAAGAATGAATGATGAAGAATGAAAAAGGATCAATGATCAATGACGAATGAATGATGAAGAATGAACAAGGAACAATGAACAATGACGAATGAACGATTATGAATGAACATGGATCAATGATCAATGAAGAATGAACGATGAAGAATGAACAAGGATCAATGATCAATGAAGAATGAACGATGAAGAATGAACAAGGATCAATGATCAATGAAGAATGAACGATGAAGAATGAATAAGGATCAATGAACAATGACGAATGAACGATGAAAAATGAACAAGGATCAATGATCAATGAAGAATGAACGATGAAGAATGAACAAGGATCAATGATCAATGAAGAATGAACGATGAAGAATGAACAAGGAATAATGATCAATGAAGAATGAACGATGAAGAATGAACAAGGATCAATGATAAATGAAGAATGAAAGATGAAGAATGAACAAGGATCAATGATCAATGAAGAATGAACAATGAAGAATGAACAAGGATCAATGATCAATGAAGAATGAACGATGAAGAATGAACAAGTATCAATGATCAATGAAGAATGAATAAGGATCAATGGTCAATTAAGAATGAACGATGAAGAATGAACAAGGATCAATGAGCATTGAAGAATGAACGATGAAGAATTAACAAGGATCAATGATCAATGAAGAATGAATGATGAAGAATGAACAAGGATCAATGATCAATGAAGAATGATCATTGAAGAATAAACAAGGATCAATGGTCAATAAAGAATGAACAAGGATCAATGGTCAATTAAGAATGAACGATGAAGAATGAACAAGGATCAATGATCAATGAAGAATGAACGATGAAGAATGAACAAGTATCAATGATCAATGAAGAATGAACAAGGATCAATGGTCAATTAAGAATGAACGATGAAGAATGAACAAGGATCAATGATCATTGAAGAATGAACGATGAAGAATGAACAAGGATCAATGATCAATGAAGAATGAATGATGAAGAATGAATAAGGATCAATGATCAATGAAAAATGTACGATGAAGAATGAACAAGGATCAATGATCAATGAAGAATGAACGATGAAGAATGAACAAGGATCAATGATCAATGACGAATGAACGATGAAGAATGAACGAGGATCAATGGTCAATAACGAATGAACGATGAAGAATGAACAAGGATCAATGATCAATGAAGAATGAACAAGGATCAATGATCATTCAAGAATAAACAAGGATCAATGGTCAATAAAGAATGAACGATGAAGAATGAAGAAGGATCAATGATCAATGAAGAATGAACGATGAAGAATGAACAAGGATCAATAAACAATGACGAATGAACGATGAAGAATGAACAAGGATCAATGTTCAATGAAGAATGAACGATGAAGAATGAAAAAGGATCAATGATCAATGAAGAATGAACAAGGATCAATGAAGAATGAACGATGAAGAATGAAAAAGGATCAATGATCAACGACGAATGAACGATGAAGAATGAACAAGGATCAATGGTGAATAACGAATGAACGATAAAGAATGAACAAGGATCGATGATCAATAAAGAAAGAACGATGAAGAATGAACAAGGATCAATGATCAATGACGAATGAACGATGAAGAATGAACAAGGATCAATGATCAATGAAGAATAAACGATCAAGAATGAACAAGGATCAATAATCAGGGAAGAATGAATGATGAAGAATGCATAAGGATCAATGATCAATGAAGAATGAATGTAGAAGAATGAACAAGGATCAATGATCAATGAAGAATGAATGATGAAGAATGAAAAAGGATCAATGATCAATGACGAATGAACGATGAAGAATGAACAAGGAACAATGAACAATGACGAATGAACGATTATGAATGAACATGGATCAATGATGAATGAAGAATGAACGATGAAGAATGAACAAGGATCAATGATCAATGAAGAATGAACGATGAAGAATGAACAAGGATCAATGATCAATGAAGAATGAACGATGAAGAATGAACAAGGATCAATGAACAATGACGAATGAACGATGAAAAATGAACAAGGATCAATGATCAATGAAGAATGAACGATGAAGAATGAACAAGGATCAATGATCAATGAAGAATGAACGATGAAGAATGAACAAGGAATAATGATCAATGAAGAATGAACGATGAAGAATGAACAAGGATCAATGATCAATGAAGAATGAAAGATGAAGACTGAACAAGGATCAATGATCAATGAAGAATGAACAATGAAGAATGAACAAGGATCAATGATCAATGAAGAATGAACGATGAAGAATGAACAAGTATCAATGATCAATGAAGAATGAATGAGGATCAATGGTCAATTAAGAATGAACGATGAAGAATGAACAAGGATTAATGAGCATTGAAGAATGAACGATGAAGAATGAACAAGGATCAATGATCAATGAAGAATGAATGATGAAGAATGAACAAGGATCAATGATCAATGAAGAATGATCATTGAAGAATAAACAAGGATCAATGGTCAATAAAGAATGAACGATGAAGAATGAAGAAGGATCAATGATCAATGAAGAATGAACGATGAAGAATGAACAAGGATCAATGATCAATGAAGAATGAATGATGAAGAATGAATAAGGATCAATGATCAATGAAGAATGAATGATGAAGAATGAACAAGGATCAATGATCATTGAAGAATGAACAAGGATCAATGATCAATGAAGAATGAATGATGAAGAATGAACAAGGATCAATGATTATTTAATAATGAACGATGAAGAATGAACAAGGTTCAATGATCAGTGAAGAATGAACGATGAAGAATGAACAAGGATCAATGATCAATGAAGAATGAACGATGAATAATGAACAAGGATCAATGATCAAGGAAGAATGAACGATGAAGAATGAACAAGTATCAATGATCAATGACGAATGAACGATGAAGAATGAACAAGGATCAATGATCAATGAAGAATGAAAGATGAAGAATGAACAAGGATCAATGATCAATGAAGAATGAACAATGAAGAATGAACAAGGATCAATGATCAATGAAGAATGAACGATAAAGAATGAACAAGTATCAATGATCAATGAAGAATGAACAAGGATCAATGGTCAATTAAGAATGAACGATGAAGAATGAACAAGGATCAATGATCAATGAAGAATGAACGATTAAGAATGAACAAGTATCAATGATCAATGAAGAATGAACAAGGATCAATGGTCAATTAAGAATGAACGATGAAGAATGAACAAGGATCAATGATCATTGAAGAATGAACGATGAAGAATGAACAAGGATCAATGATCAATGAAGAATGAATGATGAAGAATGAATAAAGATCAATGATCAATGAAAAATGTACGATGAAGAATGAACAAGGATCAATGATCAATGAAGAATGAACGATGAAGAATGAACAAGGATCAATGATCAATGACGAATGAACGATGAAGAATGAACAAGGATCAATGATCAATGAAGAATGAACAAGGATCAATGATCATTCAAGAATAAACAAGGATCAATGGTCAATAAAGAATGAACGATGAAGAATGAAGAAGGATCAATGATCATTGAAGAATGAACGATGAAGAATGAACAAGTATCAATGAAGAATGACGAATGAACGATGAAGAATGAACAAGGATCAATGATCAATGAAGAATGAACGATGAAGAATGAAAAAGGATCAATGATCAATGAAGAATGAACAAGGATCAATGATCAATGAAGAATGAACGATGAAGAATGAAAAAGGATCAATGATCAATGACGAATGAACGATGAATAATGAACAAGGATCAATGGTGAATAACGAATGAACGATAAAGAATGAACAAGGATCGATGATCAATAAAGAAAGAACGATGAAGAATGAACAAGGATCAATGATCAATGACGAATGAACGATGAAGAATGAACAAGGATCAATGATCAATGAAGAATAAACGATCAAGAATGAACAAGGATCAATAATCAATGAAGAATGAATGATGAAGAATGCATAAGGATCAATGATCAATGAAGAATGAATGTAGAAGAATGAACAAGGATCAATGATCAATGAAGAATGAATGATGAAGAATGAAAAAGGATCAATGATCAATGACGAATGAACGATGAAGAATGAACAAGGAACAATGAACAATGACGAATGAACGATTATGAATGAACATGGATCAATGATCAATGAAGAATGTGAACCATATGCATGTGATTCTGATCATGGTTCAAGTCATTCAAGCTCCCATTCTGTTCTCCATGATACCACTCATCCTGAGGATGCCCCAAGCATACCAAGATCATTACAGTTCCCAAGAAAACAAGAGAGCCCCAAGCAAACAAAGAAGGGAACAGGCGAGAATTCCAAGCAAGCAAGAATGGGAACAGGACAATCACAAGACACTGTTCGAAAATCTGACGACCAGGCCATCTTGATGCACTGCCTGAGAATTAACCACGAGCTTCCAGAGGATGAACAAGGTGGATATGGCAACCTTATAAATGGGCCTACCCATCAAGGGCCTAGGACCCTACTGACAATCACTATGGAAGACGGAGGGATCAGTGCAAGGTACCCCAGTCATCAGTAAAAGGCGCCCAATACTTAGTCTATTTTTGTTTGGTTTCTGTTTTGAAAATAAGCCTTGTGATAGGCACGTGTAAAGATAGCCGTTGTAAATACATAGAAAGCTATATATAGGCATCTAGCCTTAGTGTAATGATTCATTCCGGAGATTAATAAGAGTTTTCATTCAGTTTACATAGATTCAATCCCTTACATTGCTTAGAACATTCTCTTCATTTCCTTGAGTATATTGGCGTATAGTTTTCAATCAGTCCCAACACGATTCAAGAGTAGACAATCTCTGAAGCTAGATTGAGGAGTAATCTAGGGTGTAACCTTTGCTACAAGAGCGAGTGAAGCCTTGAGGAAGGTCGTGGATTCAGCCCAAGGGTGAGGGAAACCTGAAGAGGAGGATCACGAGGCTGGCCTGAGAATCAAGAAGCGCATTCTTGGGTGCATATTGGTGGAGTTTCTGAAGGCTTTCGCATTTATTTGGCTATCTCCAAGTGAAGGAGTGATTCAATGCAAGACTGAGAGGGCGAGGGACCCAATCTTGGTGCAGAATGAACGATGAAGAATGAAGAAGGATCAATGATCAATGAAGAATGAACAATGAAGAATGAACAAGGATCAATGATCAATGAAGAATGAACGATGAAGAATGAACAAGGATCAATGAACAATGACGAATGAACGATGAAAAATGAACAAGGATCAATGATCAATGAAGAATAAACGTTCAAGAATGAACAAGGATCAATAATCAGGGAAGAATGAATGATGAAGAATGCATAAGGATCAATGATCAATGAAGAATGAATGTAGAAGAATGAACAAGGATCAATGATCAATGAAGAATGAATGATGAAGAATGAAAAAGGATCAATGATCAATGACGAATGAACGATGAAGAATGAACAAGGAACAATGAACAATGACGAATGAACGATTATGAATGAACATGGATCAATGATGATTGAAGAATGAACGATGAAGAATGAACAAGGATCAATGATCAATGAAGAATGAACGATGAAGAATGAACAAGGATCAATGATCAATGAAGAATGAACGATGAAGAATGAACAAGGATCAATGATCAAGGAAGAATGAACGATGAAGAATGAACAAGGATCAATGATCAATGAAGAATGAACGATGAAGAATGAACAAGGAATAATGATCAATGAAGAATGAACGATGAAGAATGAACAAGGATCAATGATCAATGAAGAATGAAAGATGAAGACTAAATAAGGATCAATGTTCAATGAAGAATGAACAATGAAGAATGAACAAGGATCAATGATCAATGAAGAATGAACGATGAAGAATGAACAAGTATCAATGATCAATGAAGAATGAATAAGGATCAATGGTCAATTAAGAATGAACGATGAAGAATGAACAAGGATTAATGAGCATTGAAGAATGAACGATGAAGAATGAACAAGGATCAATGATCAATGAAGAATGAATGATGAAGAATGAACAAGGATCAATGATCAATGAAGAATGAATGATGAAGAATGAACAAGGATCAATGATCATTGAAGAATGAACAAGGATCAATGATCAATGAAGAATGAATGATGAAGAATGAACAAGGATCAATGATTATTTAATAATGAACGATGAAGAATGAACAAGGTTCAATGATCAGTGAAGAATGAACGATGAAGAATGAACAAGGATCAATGATCAATGAAGAATGAACGATGAATAATGAACAAGGATCAATGATCAAGGAAGAATGAACGATGAAGAATGAACAAGTATCAATGATCAATGAAGAATGAAAGATGAAGAATGAACAAGGATCAATGATCAATGAAGAATGAACAATAAAGAATGAACAAGGATCAATGATCAATGAAGAATGAACGATATAGAATGAACAAGTATCAATGATCAATGAAGAATGAACAAGGATCAATGGTCAATTAAGAATGAACGATGAAGAATGAACAAGGATCAATGATCAATGAAGAATGAACGATGAAGAATGAACAAGTATCAATGATCAATGAAGAATGAACAAGGATCAATGGTCAATTAAGAATGAACGATGAAGAATGAACAAGGATCAATGATCATTGAAGAATGAACGATGAAGAATGAACAAGGATCAATGATCAATGAAGAATGAATGATGAAGAATGAATAAGGATCAATGATCAATGAAAAATGTACGATGAAGAATGAACAAGGATCAATGATCAATAAAGAATGAACGATGAAGAATGAACAAGGATCAATGATCAATGACGAATGAACGATGAAGAATGAACGAGGATCAATGGTCAATAACGAATGAACGATGAAGAATGAACAAGGATCAATGATCAATGAAGAATGAACAAGGATCAATGATCATTCAAGAATAAACAAGGATCAATGGTCAATAAAGAATGAACGATGAAGAATGAAGAAGGATCAATGATCATTGAAGAATGAACGATGAAGAATGAACAAGTATCAATGAACAATGACGAATGAACGATGAAGAATGAACAAGGATCAATGATCAATGAAGAATGAACGATGAAGAATGAAAAAGGATCAATGATCAATGAAGAATGAACAAGGATCAATGATCAATGAAGAATGAACGATGAAGAATGAAAAAGGATCAATGATCAACGACGAATGAACGATGAATAATGAACAAGGATCAATGGTGAATAACGAATGAACGATAAAGAATGAACAAGGATCGATGATCAATAAAGAAAGAACGATGAAGAATGAACAAGGATTAATGATCAATGACGAATGAACGATGAAGAATGAACAAGGATCAATGATCAATGAAGAATAAACGATCAAGAATGAACAAGGATCAATAATCAATGAAGAATGAATGATGAAGAATGCATAAGGATCAATGATCAATGAAGAATGAATGTAGAAGAATGAACAAGGATCAATGATCAATGAAGAATGAATGATGAAGAATGAAAAAGGATCAATGATCAATGACGAATGAACGATGAAGAATGAACAAGGAACAATGAACAATGACGAATGAACGATTATGAATGAACATGGATCAATGATCAATGAAGAATGTGAACCATATGCATGTGATTCTGATCATGGTTCAAGTCATTCAAGCTCCCATTCTGTTCTCCATGATACCACTCATCCTGAGGATGCCCCAAGCATACCAAGATCATTACAGTTCCCAAGAAAACAAGAGAGCCCCAAGCAAACAAAGAAGGGAACAGGAGAGAATTCCAAGCAAGCAAGAATGGGAACAGGACAATCACAAGACACTGTTCGAAAATCTGACGACCAGGCCATCTTGATGCACTGCCTGAGAATTAACCACGAGCTTCCAGAGGATGAACAAGGTGGATATGGCAACCTTATACATGGGCCTACCCATCAAGGGCCTAGGACCCTACTGACAATCACTATGGAAGACGGAGGGATCAGTGCAAGGTACCCCAGTCATCAGTAAAAGGCGCCCAATACTTAGTCTATTTTTGTTTGGTTTCTGTTTTGAAAATAAGCCTTGTGATAGGCACGTGTAAAGATAGCCATTGTAAATACATAGAAAGCTATATATAGGCATCTAGCCTTAGTGTAATGATTCATTCCGGAGATTAATAAGAGTTTTCATTCAGTTTACATAGATTCAATCCCTTACATTGCTTAGAACATTCTCTTCATTTTCTTGAGTATATTGGCGTATAGTTTTCAATCAGTCCCAACACGATTCAAGAGTAGACAATCTCTGAAGCTAGATTGAGGAGTAATCTAGGGTGTAACCTTTGCTACAAGAGCGAGTGAAGCCTTGAGGAAGGTCGTGGATTCAGCCCAAGGGTGAGGGAAACCTGAAGAGGAGGATCACGAGGCTCGCCTGAGAATCAAGAAGCGCATTCTTGGGTGCATATTGGTGGAGTTTGTGAAGGCTTTCGCATTTATTTGGCTATCTCCAAGTGAAGGAGTGATTCAATGCAAGATTGAGAGGGCGAGGGACCCAATCTTGGTGCAAATTGGTATCAGAGCGTAACTGACGAGAGGGCACAACCCACCATTGTTGAAAAGAGAAACGAAGGAATATCCTGCAAGGAACACCAGAGGCGACTGGCTTGTAACGCGTGCGAATCTGGTAAAATCGTTCTAAACTTACATTCGGATTTACATGCAATTGTTAATCCGGATAAAGGTGATCTTCAATTAATCTTTGATATAGTTTTTAACGCTTAATTCAATTTCTAATTGGATTAAACGAAGTTTTCAAAATCTGGGAAAGCAAAATTCGTTTTCTGACAAATTGGTTTTCTACATTTGTTCTTCATCAAATTCGTTGTTTCAATTGTTTTTAAATTTGTTAATTGCTCATAATTACACGTTTTCTTATCACGATTAGATACATTTGAACATTTATCAGGCAATCTTGAAGGAGATTTATTACTTGGCGCGTTTTCTGAGTTTGAAAATCAAAAAAAAATTGATTTAGGGTTTCAGAATTTCGTTTCTGGTATTCTTGAATACATTGTTGATTGTCATTATTGCTGTGGGAGTTTATCAACCTGATTCTTGTTAGAAATAATTGTTTGTTGGTATAGCTGTGATATTTGTTGTGCATCCATACATTGTTGTCTTGTTGCATTATTTGTTTGAGCATCTTGTTTGTGAGCTGGTATCTAGGTGTTGAGACTTAGAGCCCCTGTGTGCTTTGTGTGTTGGTTCCTAGCTGTTCAGACTTAGAAGCCTTATTGTGTCTGTGTGCTTGCTATTTGTTTGTTGAGACCTAAACCATGGAAGCAAGAATGGAGGCTGTAGAGGCATTCGTACAAATGATAATGCAAAGAGGATTTCCACAGGGACAACCCCATCACCCTAATAATGATCAGGAGGATAAAATGTTGAGGATAGACATGAAGGAATTTGATGGACAGTCCAGCAATCCTGAGGATTATATAGAATGGGAAGCAAGTATGGAAAGATACTTTGAATATAGAGGAACTACACCTGAAGGATAGTACAAAGTGGCAAAAATGAAACTCACTAAACTTGCTGCTATGTGGTTGGAAGGAATACAAAGGCAGAGGGCAAGGGAACATAGGGAAAGAATTGATACTTGGGATAAATTGAAAAAGCACTTGAACAGGAAGTATGTTCCCATCAATTTCAAGCATCAAATGTACATTAAGTGGAGCACTCTTAGTCAAAAGGGCAGAACTGTGACTGAATACATACATGAATGGGAAAAGTTGGTGGTGATGTGTGATATAGAGGATGCAGAGGACTTGAAACTGACTAAGTTTTTATCCGGGTTGAGAGAAGACATTAGGGATCAACTCATGACCATGCCTACACTAGACCTACAAACAGCTTTTAACCTAGCCCCAATCTATGAGCAAAACTTCAACAAGAGAAGGGTGACAGGGAACAGCTACAACAGATCCCCTAAGGCATACCCACCTAAACAATCTAGACCTATATCACCCAAGGCACAGAGAAAAACAGAGCAAAACCTCAATGCCCCTGACAGAATACCTATACCCTTGAACAAGGTGGTTTGCTTTAAATGCCATGGACATGGACATTATAAAAAGGATTGCCCCAACATCAGAGTTTTCACTGCTCAGGAATGGAGGGAAATCAAGGAGGATACCCAACCCAAGATGATGTTAGTAGTAAGAAATGGTAGGGTGGAGGAGGATTGGCCTCCAGTGGCTGAGCATGAGCCAGATGGATCTTACAGAGTTGATGAATTTGGCAAAACAGTAAGGTATGAACATAGTACTGATGAAGAAGAGGTTGAGGAAGGATTGGAGAAGGTTTTACCTGAGGAAGGCTACTACAACCTGATTATAAGGAGAAGCCTACACACTACTTATGCTGAAGAAGAAAACAACCAGAGGGAAAATATCTTTCAAACAAAGTGTAAGGTAAAAGACCAAGTCTGTGACATGATTATTGATGGAGGAAGTGAATCAAACTGTGTTAGCTTGGCTTTAGTAACAGATCTGAACTTGAAAACTAGACCTCATGCACACCCATACAAACTGAAATGGCTGGACAACAATGCTACTGGTACAGTGAATAAGCAATGCTTAATAGGGTTTACTATTGGATCATATAAGGATCAAGTGCTGTGTGATGTGCTAGATATGAATGCTTGCCATGTACTATTGGGTAGACCATGGCAGTATGACAAGAGGAGCATGCACAATGGGTTTACAAACACCTATATCATAAAGCATGAAGGAAAGCTCAAGGAGTTTGTTCCCCTGCCTCCCCACAGAACTGTTCCCCCTCCTGTGAGGGAACCCGTACATTTGATCAGCAGGAAAGTTTGTGAAAAGGAAATCAAGAACAAGAATGAGGTATATGTCTTAGTCACTAAGGAAGTAGAGCAAGCAGTTGAAATACCTCAAGCAGTGAAACCCCTGTTACAGCAGTTCAAGGATGTGTTCCCTGATGAGTTGCCTGAAGGTTTGCCTCCTGTAAGGGGAATTGAACACCAGATTGATCTTATACCATGAGCCCCTTTACCCAATAAACCAGCCTACAGAGCCAATCCCACAGAAACCAGAGAGCTACAGAGGCAGGTTGAGGAGTTACTACGCAGGGGATATGTAAGGGAGAGCCTCAGTCCATGTGCAGTGCCCACTCTGCTTGTACCAAAAAAAGATGGGACTTGGAGAATGTGCATAGATAGCAGGAGTGTTAACAACATAACCATCAAATATAGGTTTCCCATACCTAGGATAGATGATATGTTGGATGAGCTAGCAGGTGCCCATTGGTTCAGCAAGGTTGACTTAAGGAGTGGCTACCATCAGATCAGAATGAAAGAAGGAGATGAGTGGAAAACTGCCTTCAAAACAAAGTATGGCTTGTATGAATGGCTTGTCATGCCATTTGGTCTAACAGGAGCCCCCAGCACCTTTATGAGATTGATGAATGAGGTGTTGAGACCCTTTTTGGGAAAATTCATAGTAGTCTATCTTGATGACATCTTGATATACAGCAAAGGATTGAAGGAACATCTTGGTCATTTGCAGCAACTGTTTGAAACTTTGAGGAAGCAAAAATTATATGGGAAATTGGAAAAATGCAGTTTCCTTATGAAGGAAGTGGGATTTTTGGGATTCATTATAGGTAAAGATGGGGTGAAGGTTGATCCATCCAAGGTAGAGGCTGTGAAGAACTGGTCTGTGCCTACTTCTGTTACCCAAGTGAGATCTTTCCATGGCCTTGCTTCTTTTTATAGGAGGTTCATTAAAAACTTTAGTACCATTATGGCCCCCATAACAGAATGTACTAAAAAAGGAGTATTTAGTTGGACCCAGGAAGCACAGAAAGCCTTTGAAACAATTAAGGACAAGATGTGTACAACCCCTATTTTGAAGCTCCCTGACTTCACTCAACCTTTTGAGGTTGAATGTGATGCTAGTGGAACAGGCATTGGCGCAGTCCTAGTGCAAGAAGGCAGACCAGTGGCCTATTTCAGTGAGAAACTGAATAAGTCAAGACTCAACTACTCAACCTATGATAAAGAATTTTATGCAATGATTAGGGCCTTGGAAAATTGGTCTCATTACCTGAAAATACAACCTTTCATCCTATACACTGACCATGAATCTTTGAAGAACATACATGGACAGAACAAACTCAACCCTAGACATGCTAGGTGGATAGAATTCCTTCAGACTTTTAACTTCTCTGCAAAGTACAAAACAGGGAAAACCAATGTTATTGCTGATGCCTTAAGTAGAAGATACAACCTCTTAGCTATTCTTGATGCTAAAGTGCTTGGCTTTGAAATGATTAAGGATTTGTATGCTAATGATTCTGACTTCTGTAATATATATGCTGCTTGTTTGACAGACCCTCAAGGTGATTTTCACCTACAACAGGGCTTTTTGTTTAAAAATAACAGACTGTGTATACCCAAAACTCCTTTAAGGCTGTTACTAGTAAAGGAAATACATGAGGGGAGTTTAAGTGGACATTTTGGGATACAAAAGACCCTAAATATGCTTAGTGAACATTTCTATTGGCCTAAAATGTTAGGGACCATAGGCAAACATATTTTGAGGTGTGAGTCATGCATTAAAGCAAAAATCACCTTTCACAAAGGTGAATACAGACCACTGCCTGTAGCTGATAAGCCTTGGGAGCATGTGAGCATGGACTTTGTCATGGCACTACCTAGAACCCAAAGGCAAAAGGACTCTATCTTGGTGGTTGTTGATAGATTCTCAAAAATGGCCCACTTCATTGCTTTCAATAAAGTGGATGATGCCAAACACATTGCTCAGCTGTACTTTAGTGAAATTGTGAGACTACATGGGGTGCCCAAAACCATTGTGTCTGACAGGGATGGCAAGTTTTCTTAGCTATTTTTGGAAGACCTTATGGAAATTACTAGGTACAACCCTTCTGTTTAGCACCAGCCATCATCCTCAGACAGATGGCCAAACAGAGGTCACCAACAAAACCCTAGGTTCAATCTTAAGAACCCTAGTAAGTAAGCACCTCAGGGACTGGGATCTCAAGCTGAGTCAGGCTGAATTTGCTTATAATAGAAGTCCAAGCTACACCACAAAATATACTCCTTTTCAGTGTGTTTATGGGGAAAAACCCCCTTTTGACAATCAATCTCACACACATTAATATGCAGGACAAAAAGCAGAGGGATGCAGTTAGCTTAGCTGAGGAGTTGCTGAGGATGCACAAAATGATCAAGGAGAACATATACAAGGCCAATGAGAAATATAAGAAAAAAGCAGATGGAAAGCACAAGCAAAGAGAACCATTGCAAGAAGGTGATCTAGTCTGGATACACTTAAGAAAGGAGAGATTTCCTCAACAGAGGAAAAATAAACTGATGCCCAAAGCAGCAGGACCGTTCCCAATCATTGCAAAAATTGGAGACAATGCTTACAAGGTGAAACTACCAGCTGAATACAATATGTCCAACACCTTCAATATTAGAGACCTGCAACTACATCGACCAAGCCAAGAATTGAGGTCAATTCTTCCTCAAGAAGGAGGAGTTGAACCATATGCATGTGATTCTGATCATGGTTCAAGTCATTCAAGCTCCCATTCTGTTCTCCATGATACCACTCATCCTGAGGATACCCCAAGCATACCAAGATCATTACAGTTCCCAAGAAAACAAGAGAGCCCCAAGCAAACAAAGAAGGGAACAGGAGAGAATTCCAAGCAAGCAAGAATGGGAACAGGACAATCACAAGACACTGTTCGAAAATCTGACGACCAGGCCATCTTGATGCACTGCCTGAGAATTAACCACGAGCTTCCAGAGGATGAACAAGGTGGATATGGCAACCTTATACATGGGCCTACCCATCAAGGGCCTAGGACCTTACTGACAATCACTATGGAAGACGGAGGGATCAGTGCAAGGTGCCCCAGTCATCAGTAAAAGGCGCCCAATACTTAGTCTATTTTTGTTTGGTTTCTGTTTTGAAAATAAGCCTTGTGATAGGCACGTGTAAAGATAGCCGTTGTAAATACATAGAAAGCTATATATAGGCATCTAGCCTTAGTGTAATGATTCATTCCGGAGATTAATAAGAGTTTTCATTCAGTTTACATAGATTCAATCCCTTACATTGCTTAGAACATTCTCTTCATTTCCTTGAGTATATTGGCGTATAGTTTTCAATCAGTCCCAACACGATTCAAGAGTAGACAATCTCTGAAGCTAGATTGAGGAGTAATCTAGGGTGTAACCTTTGCTACAAGAGCGAGTGAAGCCTTGAGGAAGGTCGTGGATTCAGCCCAAGGGTGAGGGAAACCTGAAGAGGAGGATCACGAGGCTGGCCTGAGAATCAAGAAGCGCATTCTTGGGTGCATATTGGTGGAGTTTGTGAAGGCTTTCGCATTTATTTGGCTATCTCCAAGTGAAGGAGTGATTCAATGCAAGACTGAGAGGGCGAGGGACCCAATCTTGGTGCAGAATGAACGATGAAGAATGAACAAGGATCAATGATCAATGAAGAATGAACGATGAAGAATGAACAAGGATCAATGATCAATGAAGAATGAACGATGAAGAATGAACAAGGATCAATGAACAATGACGAATGAACGATGAAAAATGAACAAGGATCAATGATCAATGAAGAATGAACGATGAAGAATGAACAAGGATCAATGATCAATGAAGAATGAACAAGGAATAATGATCAATGAAGAATGAACGATGAAGAATGAACAAGGATCAATGATCAATGAAGAATGAAAGATGAAGAATGAACAAGGATCAATGATCAATGAAGAATGAACAATGAAGAATGAACAAGGATCAATGATCAATGAAGAATGAACGATGAAGAATGAACAAGTATCAATGATCAATGAAGAATGAATAAGGATCAATGGTCAATTAAGAATGAACGTTGAAGAATGAACAAGGATCAATGAGCATTGAAGAATGAACGATGAAGAATGAACAAGGATCAATGATCAATGAAGAATGAATGATGAAGAATGAACAAGGATCAATGATCAATGAAGAATGAACGATGAAGAATGAACAAGGATCAATGATCAATGAAGAATGAACGATGAAGAATGAACAAGGATCCATGATTAATGACGAATGAACGATGAAGAATTAACGAGGATTAATGGTCAATAACGAATGAACGATGAAGAATGAACAAGGATCGATGATCAATAAAGAATGAACGATGAAGAATGAACGATGAAGAATGAACAAGGATCAATGATCAATGAAGAATGAACAAGGATCAATGATCATTCAAGAATAAACAAGGATCAATGGTCAATAAAGAATGAACGATGAAGAATGAAAAAGGATCAATGATCAATGAAGAATGAACAAGGATCAATGATCAATGAAGATTGAACGATGAAGAATGAAAAAGGATCAATGATCAACGACGAATGAACGATGAAGAATGAACAAGGATCAATGGTGAATAACGAATGAACGATAAAGAATGAACAAGGATCGATGATCAATAAAGAAAGAACGATGAAGAATGAACAAGGATCAATGATCAATGACGAATGAACGATGAAGAATGAACAAGGATCAATGATCAATGAAGAATAAACGATCAAGAATGAACAAGGATCAATAATCAATGAAGAATAAATGATGAAGAATGCATAAGGATCAATGATCAATGAAGAATGAATGTAGAAGAATGAACAAGGATCAATGATCAATGAAGAATGAATGATGAAGAATGAAAAAGGATCAATGATCAATGACGAATGAACGATGAAGAATGAACAAGGAACAATGAACAATTACGAATGAACGATTATGAATGAACATGGATCAATGATCAACGAAGAATGAACGATGAAGAATGAACAAGGATCAATGATCAATGAAGAATGAACGATGAAGAATGAACAAGGATCAATGATCAATGAAGAATGAACGATGAAGAATGAACAAGGATCAATGAACAATGACGAATGAACGATGAAAAATGAACAAGGATCAATGATCAATGAAGAATGAACGATGAAGAATGAACAAGGATCAATGATCAATGAAGAATGAACGATGAAGAATGAACAAGGAATAATGATCAATGAAGAATGAACGATGAAGAATGAACAAGGATCAATGATCAATGAAGAATGAAAGATGAAGAATGAACAAGGATCAATGATCAATGAAGAATGAACAATGAAGAATGAACAAGGATCAATGATCAATGAAGAATGAACGATGAAGAATGAACAAGTATCAATGATCAATGAAGAATGAATAAGGATCAATGGTCAATTAAGAATGAACGATGAAGAATGAACAAGGATCAATAAGCATTGAAGAATGAACGATGAAGAATGAACAAGGATCAATGATCAATGAAGAATGAATGATGAAGAATGAACAAGGATCAATGATCAATGAAGAATGAACGATGAAAAATGAACAAGGATCAATGATCAATGAAGAATGAACGATGAAGAATGAACAAGGATCAATGATCAATGACGAATGAACGATGAAGAATGAACGAGGATTAATGGTCAATAACGAATGAACGATGAAGAATGAACAAGGATCGATGATCAATAAAGAATGAACGATGAAGAATGAACAAGGATCAATGATCAATGACGAATGAACGATGAAGAATGAACAAGGATCAATGATCAATGAAGAATGAACAAGGATCAATGATCATTCAAGAATAAACAAGGATCATAGGTCAATAAAGAATGAACGATGAAGAATGAAAAAGGATCAATGATCAATGAAGAATGAACAAGGATCAATGATCAATGAAGATTGAACGATGAAGAATGAAAAAGGATCAATGATCAACGACGAATGAACGATGAAGAATGAACAAGGATCAATGGTGAATAACGAATGAACGATAAAGAATGAACAAGGATCGATGATCAATAAAGAAAGAACGATGAAGAATGAACAAGGATCAATGATCAATGACGAATGAACGATGAAGAATGAACAAGGATCGATGATCAATAAAGAATGAACGATGAAGAATGAACATGGATCAATGATCAATGACGAATGAACGATGAAGAATGAACAAGGATCAATGATCAATGAAGAATGAACAAGGATCAATGATCATTCAAGAATAAACAAGGATCAATGGTCAATAAAGAATGAACGATGAAGAATGAAAAAGGATCAATGATCAATGAAGAATGAACAAGGATCAATGATCAATGAAGATTGAACGATGAAGAATGAAAAAGGATCAATGATCAACGACGAATGAACGATGAAGAATGAACAAGGATCAATGGTGAATAACGAATGAACGATAAAGAATGAACAAGGATCGATGATCAATAAAGAAAGAACGATGAAGAATGAATAAGGATCAATGATCAATGACGAATGAACGATGAAGAATGAACAAGGATCAATGATCAATGAAGAATAAACGATCAAGAATGAACAAGGATCAATAATCAATGAAGAATGAATGATGAAGAATGCATAAGGATCAATGATCAATGAAGAATGAATGTAGAAGAATGAACAAGGATCAATGATCAATGAAGAATGAATGATGAAGAATGAAAAAGGATCAATGATCAATGACGAATGAACGATGAAGAATGAACAAGGAACAATGAACAATGACGAATGAACGATTATGAATGAACATGGATCAATGATCAATGAAGAATGAACAAGGATCAATGATCAATGATGAATGAACGATGAAGAATGAACAAGGATCAATGATCAATGAAGAATGAACAAGGATCAATGAACAATGACGAATGAACGATGAAAAATGAACAAGGATCAATGATCAATGAAGAATGAACGATGAAGAATGAACAAGGATCAATGATCAATGAAGAATGAACGATGAAGAATGATCAAGGAATAATGATCAATGAAGAATGAATGATGAAGAATGAACAAGGATCAATGATCAATGAAGAATGAACAATGAAGAATGAACAAGGATCAATGATCAATGAAGAATGAACGATGAAGAATGAACAAGTATCAATGATCAATGAAGAATGAAAAAGGATCAATGGTCAATTAAGAATGAACGATGAAGAATGAACAAGGATCAATGAGCATTGAAGAATGAACGATGAAGAATGAACAAGGATCAATGATCAATGAAGAATGAATGATGAAGAATGAACAAGGATCAATGATCAATGAAGAATGAACGATGAAGAATGAACAAGGATCAATGATCAATGAAGAATGAACAAGGATCAATGATCAATGACGAATGAACGATGAAGAATGAACGAGGATTAATGGTCAATAACGAATGAACGATGAAGAATGAACAAGGATCGATGATCAATAAAGAATGAACGATGAAGAATGAACAAGGATCAATGATCAATGAAGAATGAATAAGGATCAATGGTCAATTAAGAATGAACGTTGAAGAATGAACAAGGATCAATGAGCATTGAAGAATGAACGATGAAGAATGAACAAGGATCAATGATCAATGAAGAATGAATGATGAAGAATGAACAAGGATCAATGATCAATGAAGAATGAACGATGAAGAATGAACAAGGATCAATGATCAATGAAGAATGAACGATGAAGAATGAACAAGGATCCATGATTAATGACGAATGAACGATGAAGAATTAACGAGGATTAATGGTCAATAACGAATGAACGATGAAGAATGAACAAGGATCGATGATCAATAAAGAATGAACGATGAAGAATGAACGATGAAGAATGAACAAGGATCAATGATCAATGAAGAATGAACAAGGATCAATGATCATTCAAGAATAAACAAGGATCAATGGTCAATAAAGAATGAACGATGAAGAATGAAAAAGGATCAATGATCAATGAAGAATGAACAAGGATCAATGATCAATGAAGATTGAACGATGAAGAATGAAAAAGGATCAATGATCAACGACGAATGAACGATGAAGAATGAACAAGGATCAATGGTGAATAACGAATGAACGATAAAGAATGAACAAGGATCGATGATCAATAAAGAAAGAACGATGAAGAATGAACAAGGATCAATGATCAATGACGAATGAACGATGAAGAATGAACAAGGATCAATGATCAATGAAGAATAAACGATCAAGAATGAACAAGGATCAATAATCAATGAAGAATGAATGATGAAGAATGCATAAGGATCAATGATCAATGAAGAATGAATGTAGAAGAATGAACAAGGATCAATGATCAATGAAGAATGAATGATGAAGAATGAAAAAGGATCAATGATCAATGACGAATGAACGATGAAGAATGAACAAGGAACAATGAACAATTACGAATGAACGATTATGAATGAACATGGATCAATGATCAACGAAGAATGAACGATGAAGAATGAACAAGGATCAATGATCAATGAAGAATGAACGATGAAGAATGAACAAGGATCAATGATCAATGAAGAATGAACGATGAAGAATGAACAAGGATCAATGAACAATGACGAATGAACGATGAAAAATGAACAAGGATCAATGATCAATGAAGAATGAACGATGAAGAATGAACAAGGATCAATGATCAATGAAGAATGAACGATGAAGAATGAACAAGGAATAATGATCAATGAAGAATGAACGATGAAGAATGAACAAGGATCAATGATCAATGAAGAATGAACAATGAAGAATGAACAAGGATCAATGATCAATGAAGAATGAACGATGAAGAATGAACAAGTATCAATGATCAATGAAGAATGAATAAGGATCAATGGTCAATTAAGAATGAACGATGAAGAATGAACAAGGATCAATAAGCATTGAAGAATGAACGATGAAGAATGAACAAGGATCAATGATCAATGAAGAATGAATGATGAAGAATGAACAAGGATCAATGATCAATGAAGAATGAACGATGAAAAATGAACAAGGATCAATGATCAATGAAGAATGAACGATGAAGAATGAACAAGGATCAATGATCAATGACGAATGAACGATGAAGAATGAACGAGGATTAATGGTCAATAACGAATGAACGATGAAGAATGAACAAGGATCGATGATCAATAAAGAATGAACGATGAAGAATGAACAAGGATCAATGATCAATGACGAATGAACGATGAAGAATGAACAAGGATCAATGATCAATGAAGAATGAACAAGGATCAATGATCATTCAAGAATAAACAAGGATCATAGGTCAATAAAGAATGAACGATGAAGAATGAAAAAGGATCAATGATCAATGAAGAATGAACAAGGATCAATGATCAATGAAGATTGAACGATGAAGAATGAAAAAGGATCAATGATCAACGACGAATGAACGATGAAGAATGAACAAGGATCAATGGTGAATAACGAATGAACGATAAAGAATGAACAAGGATCGATGATCAATAAAGAAAGAACGATGAAGAATGAACAAGGATCAATGATCAATGACGAATGAACGATGAAGAATGAACAAGGATCGATGATCAATAAAGAATGAACGATGAAGAATGAACATGGATCAATGATCAATGACGAATGAACGATGAAGAATGAACAAGGATCAATGATCAATGAAGAATGAACAAGGATCAATGATCATTCAAGAATAAACAAGGATCAATGGTCAATAAAGAATGAACGATGAAGAATGAAAAAGGATCAATGATCAATGAAGAATGAACAAGGATCAATGATCAATGAAGATTGAACGATGAAGAATGAAAAAGGATCAATGATCAACGACGAATGAACGATGAAGAATGAACAAGGATCAATGGTGAATAACGAATGAACGATAAAGAATGAACAAGGATCGATGATCAATAAAGAAAGAACGATGAAGAATGAATAAGGATCAATGATCAATGACGAATGAACGATGAAGAATGAACAAGGATCAATGATCAATGAAGAATAAACGATCAAGAATGAACAAGGATCAATAATCAATGAAGAATGAATGATGAAGAATGCATAAGGATCAATGATCAATGAAGAATGAATGTAGAAGAATGAACAAGGATCAATGATCAATGAAGAATGAATGATGAAGAATGAAAAAGGATCAATGATCAATGACGAATGAACGATGAAGAATGAACAAGGAACAATGAACAATGACGAATGAACGATTATGAATGAACATGGATCAATGATCAATGAAGAATGAACAAGGATCAATGATCAATGATGAATGAACGATGAAGAATGAACAAGGATCAATGATCAATGAAGAATGAACAAGGATCAATGAACAATGACGAATGAACGATGAAAAATGAACAAGGATCAATGATCAATGAAGAATGAACGATGAAGAATGAACAAGGATCAATGATCAATGAAGAATGAACGATGAAGAATGATCAAGGAATAATGATCAATGAAGAATGAATGATGAAGAATGAACAAGGATCAATGATCAATGAAGAATGAACAATGAAGAATGAACAAGGATCAATGATCAATGAAGAATGAACGATGAAGAATGAACAAGTATCAATGATCAATGAAGAATGAAAAAGGATCAATGGTCAATTAAGAATGAACGATGAAGAATGAACAAGGATCAATGAGCATTGAAGAATGAACGATGAAGAATGAACAAGGATCAATGATCAATGAAGAATGAATGATGAAGAATGAACAAGGATCAATGATCAATGAAGAATGAACGATGAAGAATGAACAAGGATTAATGGTCAATAACGAATGAACGATGAAGAATGAACAAGGATCGATGATCAATAAAGAATGAACGATGAAGAATGAACAAGGATCAATGATCAATGACGAATGAACGATGAAGAATGAAAAAGGATCAATGATCAATGAAGAATGAACAAGGATAATTGATCATTCAAGAATAAACAAGGATCAATGCTCAATAAAGAATGAACGATGAAGAATGAAAAAGGATCAATGATCAATGAAGAATGAACAAGGATCAATGATCAATGAAGATTGAACGATGAAGAATGAAAAAGGATCAATGATCAACGACGAATGAACGATGAAGAATGAACAAGGATCAATGGTGAATAACGAATGAATGATAAAGAATGAACAAGGATCGATGATCAATAAAGAAAGAACGATGAAGAATGAACACGGAACAATGATCAATGACGAATGAACGATGAAGAATGAACAAGGATCAATGATCAATGAAGAATAAACGATCAAGAATGAACAAGGATCAATAATCAATGAAGAATGAATGATGAAGAATGCATAAGGATCAATGATCAATGAAGAATGAATGTAGAAGAATGAACAAGGATCAATGATCAATGAAGAATGAATGATGAAGAATGAACAAGTATCAATGATCAATGAAGAATGAATAAGGATCAATGGTCAATTAAGAATGAACGATGAAGAATGAACAAGGATCAATGAGCATTGAAGAATGAACGATGAAGAATGAACAAGGATCAATGATAAATGAAGAATGAATGATGAAGAATGAACAAGGATCAATGATCAATGAAGAATGAACGATGAAGAATGAACAAGGATCAATGATCAATGAAGAATGAACGATGAAGAATGAACAAGGATCAATGATCAATGACGAATGAACGATGAAGAATGAACGAGGATTAATGGTCAATAACGAATGAACGATGAAGAATGAACAAGGATCGATGATCAATAAAGAATGAACGATGAAGAATGAACAAGGATCAATGATCAATGACGAACGAACGATGAAGAATGAACAAGGATCAATGATCAATGAAGAATGAACAAGGATCAATGATCATTCAAGAATAAACAAGGATCACTGGTCAATAAAGAATGAACGATGAAGAATGAAAAAGGATCAATGATTCATGAAGAATGAACAAGGATCAATGATCAATGAAGATTGAACGATGAAGAATGAAAAAGGATCAATGATCAACGACGAATGAACGATGAAGAATGAACAAGGATCAATGGTGAATAACGAATGAATGATAAAGAATGAACAAGGATCGATGATCAATAAAGAAAGAACGATGAAGAATGAACACGGAACAATGATCAATGACGAATGAACGATGAAGAATGAACAAGGATCAATGATCAATGAAGAATAAACGATCAATAATGAACAAGGATCAATAATCAATGAAGAATGAATGATGAAGAATGCATAAGGATCAATGATCAATGAAGAATGAATGTAGAAGAATGAACAAGGATCAATGATCAATGAAGAATGAATGATGAAGAATGAACAAGTATCAATGATCAATGAAGAATGAATAAGGATCAATGGTCAATTAAGAATGAACGATGAAGAATGAACAAGGATCAATGAGAATTGAAGAATGAACGATGAAGAATGAACAAGGATCAATGATCAATGAAGAATGAATGATGAAGAATGAACAAGGATCAATGATCAATGAAGAATGAACGATGAAGAATGAACAAGGATCAATGATCAATGAAGAATGAACGATGAAGAATGAACAAGGATCAATGATCAATGACGAATGAACGATGAAGAATGAACGAGGATTAATGGTCAATAACGAATGAACGATGAAGAATGAACAAGGATCGATGATCAATAAAGAATGAACGATGAAGAATGAACAAGGATCAATGATCAATGACGAACGAACGATGAAGAATGAACAAGGATCAATGATCAATGAAGAATGAACAAGGATCAATGATCATTCAAGAATAAAGAAGGATCAATGTTCAATAAAGAATGAACGATGAAGAATGAAAAAGGATCAATGATTAATGAAGAATGAACAAGGATCAATGATCAATGAAGATTGAACGATGAAGAATGAAAAAGGATCAATGATCAACGACGAATGAACGATGAAGAATGAACAAGGATCAATGGTGAATAACGAATGAATGATAAAGAATGAACAAGGATCGATGATCAATAAAGAAAGAACGATGAAGAATGAACACGGATCAATGATCAATGACGAATGAACGATGAAGAATGAACAAGGATCAAGGATCAATGAAGAATAAACGATCAAGAATGAACAAGGATCAATAATCAATGAAGAATGAAAGATGAAGAATGCATAAGGATCAATGATCAATGAAGAATGAATGTAGAAGAATGAACAAGGATCAATGATCAATGAAGAATGAATGATGAAGAATGAAAAAGGATCAATGATCAATGAGGAATGAACGATGAAGAATGAACAAGGAACAATGAACAATGACGAATGAACGATTATGAATGAACATGGATCAATGATCAATGAAGAATGAACGATGAAGAATGAACAAGGATCAATGATCAATGAAGAATGAACGATGAAGAATGAACAAGGATCAATGATCAATGAAGAATGAACGATGAAGAATGAACAAGGATCAATGAACAATGACGAATGAACGATGAAAAATGAACAAGGATCAATGATCAATGAAGAATGAACGATGAAGAATGAACAAGGATCAATGATCAATGAAGAATGAACGATGAAGAATGAACAAGGATCAACGATCAATGACGAATGAACGATGAAGAATGAACGAGGATCAATGGTCAATAACGAATGAACGATGAAGAATGAACAAGGATCGATGATCAATAAAGAATGAACGATGAAGAATGAACAAGGATCATTGATCAATGACGAATGAACGATGAAGAATGAACAACGATCAATGATCAATGAAGAATGAACAAGGATCAATGATCATTCAAGAATAAACAAGGATCAATGGTCAATAAAGAATGAACGATGAAGAATGAAGAAGGATCAATGATCAATGAAGAATGAACGATGAAGAATGAACAAGGATCAATGAACAATGACGAATGAACGATCAAGAATGAACAAGGATCAATGATCAATGAAGAATCAATGATGAAGAATGCATAAGGCTCAATGATCAATGAAGAATGAATGATGAAGAATGAAAAAGGATCAATGATCAATGACGAATGAACGATGAAGAATGAACAAGGAACAATGAACAATGACGAATGAACGATTATGAATGAACAAGGATCAATGATCAATGAAGAATGAACGATGAAGAATGAATAAGGATCAATGATCAATGAAGAATGAACGATGAAGAACGAACAAGGATCAATGATCAATGACGAATGAACGATGAAGAATGAACAAGGATCAATGATCAATGAAGAATGAACGATGAAGAATGAACAAGGATCAATGATCATTGAAGAATAAACAAGGATCAATGGTCAATAAAGAATGAACGATGAAGAATGAAGAAGGATCAATGATCAATGAAGAATGAACGATGAAGAATGAACAAGGATCAATGATCAATGACGAATGAACGATGAAGAATGAACAAGGATTAATGGTCAATAACGAATGAACGATGAAGAATGAACAAGGATCGATGATCAATAAAGAATGAACGATGAAGAATGAACAAGGATCAATGAGCATTGAACCATATTGGTTCAGATCTTGGTAGCTTGGCAATAAGTGGAAGAATGGACGTGTGTTGTTCAACCATATGCACATGCATCTCCCAAGTTATTCTGATTCTGCACTTAGTAATTCACCCATGGATCTTGAATGTAATGAGAGCCAAGACAGCTAGGAAGGGGGGTGAATTGATCATGGAAGAATAGATACAAAGGCAAGAACAAGGAAAGCCAACAACATACACAGAACACTAAAAACAGTAGCAGAACAGCACAGCCGCAAACCAGCCGCAAACCAAGCCTTGACCATGAAGCTTTAGACCTAACCAATCATGGGGACGTGATCTCTATACATAGGCCTAGCCATAAAGGTCCAAGATTCATGCTAATAGTGCACACAGCTCTCTGAAATCCGTGCACAAGGTCCTCCAGTCAGCAGGTCGATGCTGAGATCAGAACTGGTGTTCTGACTTGGTGACCAGGTGACCTTGCAAGGGATGTCCCGAGCTAACCCACACACTTTGGGAGACATGAAGGATAAAAATGGAATCTCTATACTTGGATCTTTCCATCAAGACCTTAATTGCCTCTTATCCATCACGGGAAGACCCAAAGAAATGGAGCTGAAGGTCGAGTGTTCAGCGGATAGTGCAGCAAAATAAGAATTCTGTTTTCTGATTTTTGATCCTTAAAATGTGCACATGTTAGTCACGTGATACTTTTTAGCCGTTATTCTTGTTTGGGGGCGTGTCATAAGCCTTGTCATTGTATTTCCCACTTCCCATATGTCTATATATAGATGGCTCATTCATTGTAAACAAGTTAGTTGATTTTAATGAAAACATTTCAGAAAAAATTCAGTGTTTGAATTTTTTTTCAATTGCCTTTGCAATTGGGTTACTAGGGCCAGTTTGCCCTTCGTGTTGGTGTGAATCCTTGATCAGCCTTCAAGGCCACACTACACCCTATCCAAGAACGTTGATCATTCCATTGATTGATCAAAGGAATGCATCGGGGTTGTATTGAGAGGAGGTCTGGCAGTCCAGCTCTTGTCAATATGCTGCATGTCAGCCTTGGAATATCCCCCCATTTCGTATCAAATCCAAGGTCATGCGTTGACCACGCGTACTTGGATCAATTGGTATCAGAGCCTCAAAGTCCTTGGGGTTCATAATTCAATCGGTTTTTTATGAGAAACAACAGATAAAAGTCGCAAAAACAAGAAGAATAGAAGCTGTCAGAAACTGACTGCATTTGGGGTCGAAAGTAGTGGTGTTTTGGGGATCGTATTGTGATTTGTTTTCAAAACTGTTTTTACACGGTATTTGTGGTTGAGTTGGGAAACTTTTGGCTTTGGAATCTTTGGATTTGGTGTTGTGGTTAAGGAGATATGAATTTTTCTTTACTGACTGCCCAAAACTGATGAAATCCGGGTACCTTGGTAAGTTGTCTTCGAAAACCTATCAAGATTCTTTTATTTGGCTCTCATCTTTCACCAAATTATCAATAACTATCCTATATTCATTAAACCACATCATTTGTGCACTTTTTCTTACGTTTCATAGGTTTCTTGATTGACCCATTTCATTGTTGTTTCTCAAAGTACAGTAGAGTCTCATTTGTACTTTTCTTCTGTATTTTCATTGTGTCTCTTTCATTTTTGAGTCTTTTTCATTGTTTCTTTTTTTCATTTTGGGTATTTTTGAGTCTAGTTTTTTATTCAGTCTTGTGGTGTAGTCATTGGAGTTGTGGAAAAAAAGATGCGCAAGTGTTTTAGACCAAAGGTCACAAAACAGTTCAGATTGGATGTTTGGAGGAATTTTTTTTAATTGTGATCAAACTAGACCACGTATTTGAGTATTTCCAATTTGGGGTGTTTGTAGACATCTTGAGGTGTGTTGTCACCAAGTTTCATCATACTTGGAGTTGGTTTGGTCGGGTTTTCAATAGCAAACATTTCATACTGATTTCTGAATTTGGCTGTTTGGTTCTGATTTGCCTCCTGTCTTGTGCACACATCAATATTACTAGTAGTTGTTGCGGTGTTTTTGGGGTTATGTGTAGAAAGCATGCAAGGAGAGGGTCAAGAATTGAGGACAATTCTTTTTCCAAGAAGGGGAGATTGAACCATATTGGTTCAGATCTTGGTAGCTTGGCAATAAGTGGAAGAATGGACGTGTGTTGTTCAACCATATGCACATGCATCTCCCAAGTTATTCTGATTCTGCACTTAGTAATTCACCCATGGATCTTGAATGTAATGAGAGCCAAGACAGCTAGGAAGGGGGGTGAATTGATCATGGAAGAATAGATACAAAGGCAAGAACAAGGAAAGCCAACAACATACACAGAACACTAAAAACAGTAGCAGAACAGCACAGCCGCAAACCAGCCGCAAACCAAGCCTTGACCATGAAGCTTTAGACCTAACCAATCATGGGGACGTGATCTCTATACATAGGCCTAGCCATAAAGGTCCAAGATTCATGCTAATAGTGCACACAGCTCTCTGAAATCCGTGCACAAGGTCCTCCAGTCAGCAGGTCGATGCTGAGATCAGAACTGGTGTTCTGACTTGGTGACCAGGTGACCTTGCAAGGGATGTCCCGAGCTAACCCACACACTTTGGGAGACATGAAGGATAAAAATGGAATCTCTATACTTGGATCTTTCCATCAAGACCTTAATTGCCTCTTATCCATCACGGGAAGACCCAAAGAAATGGAGCTGAAGGTCGAGTGTTCAGCGGATAGTGCAGCAAAATAAGAATTCTGTTTTCTGATTTTTGATCCTTAAAATGTGCACATGTTAGTCACGTGATACTTTTTAGCCGTTATTCTTGTTTGGGGGCGTGTCATAAGCCTTGTCATTGTATTTCCCACTTCCCATATGTCTATATATAGATGGCTCATTCATTGTAAACAAGTTAGTTGATTTTAATGAAAACATTTCAGAAAAAATTCAGTGTTTGAATTTTTTTTCAATTGCCTTTGCAATTGGGTTACTAGGGCCAGTTTGCCCTTCGTGTTGGTGTGAATCCTTGATCAGCCTTCAAGGCCACACTACACCCTATCCAAGAACGTTGATCATTCCATTGATTGATCAAAGGAATGCATCGGGGTTGTATTGAGAGGAGGTCTGGCAGTCCAGCTCTTGTCAATATGCTGCATGTCAGCCTTGGAATATCCCCCCATTTCGTATCAAATCCAAGGTCATGCGTTGACCACGCGTACTTGGATCACATTGAAGAATGAACGATGAAGGATGAACAAGGATCAATGATCAATGAAGAATGAATGATGAAGAATGAACAAGGATCAATGATCAATAAAGATTGAACGATGAAGAATGAACAAGGATCAATGATCAATGACGAATGAACGATGAAGAATGAACGAGGATCAATGGTCAATAACGAATGAACGATGAAGAATGAACAAGGATCGATGATCAATAAAGAATGAACGATAAAGAATGAACAAGGATCAATGATCAATGACGAATGAACGATGAAGAATGAACAAGGATCAATGATCAATGAAGAATGAACAAGGATCAATGATCATTCAAGAATAAACAAGGATCAATGGTCAATATAGAATGAACGATGAAGAATGAAGAAGGATCAATGATTAATGAAGAATGAACGATGAAGAATGAACAAGGATCAATGAACAATGACGAATGAACGATGAAGAATGAACAAGGATCAATGATCAATGAAGAATGAACGATCAAGAATGAACAAGGATCAATGATCAATGAAGAATCAATGATGAAGAATGCATAAGGCTCAACGATCAATGAAGAATGAATGATGAAGAATGAACAAGGATCAATGATCAATGAAGAATGAATGATGAAGAATGAAAAAGGATCAATGATCAATGACGAATGAACGATGAAGAATGAACAAGGAACAATGAACAATGACAAATGAACGATTATGAATGAACAAGGATCAATGATCAATGAAGAATGAATAAGGATCAATGATCAATGAAGAATGAACGAAGAAGAACGAACAAGGATCAATGATCAATGACGAATGAACGATGAAGAATGAACAAGGATCAATGATCAATGAAGAATGAACGATGAAGAATGAACAAGGATCAATGATCATTGAAGAATAAACAAGGATCAATGGTCAATAAAGAATGAACGATGAAGAATGAAGAAGGATCAATGATCAATGAAGAATGAACGATGAAGAATGAACAAGGATCAATGATAAATGAAGAATGAATGATGAAGAATGAATAAGGATCAATGATCAATGAAGAATGAATGATGAAGAATGAACAAGGATCAATGATCATTGAAGAATGAACAAGGATCAATGATCAATGAAGAATGAACGATGAAGAATGAAAAAGGATCAATGATCAATGAAGAATGAACAAGGATCAATGATCAATGAAGAATGAACGATGAAGAATGAAAAAGGATCAATGATCAACGACGAATGAACGATGAAGAATGAACAAGGATCAATGGTGAATAACGAATGAACGATAAAGAATGAACAAGGATCGATGATCAATAAAGAAAGAACGATGAAGAATGAACAAGGATCAATGATCAATGACGAATGAACGATGAAGAATGAACAAGGATCAATGATCAATGAAGAATAAACGATTAAGAATGAACAAGGATCAATAATCAATGAAGAATGAATGATGAAGAATGCATAAGGATCAATGATCAATGAAGAATGAATGTAGAAGAATGAACAAGGATCAATGATCAATGAAGAATGAATGATGAAGAATGAAAAAGGATCAATGATCAATGACGAATGAACGATGAAGAATGAACAAGGAACAATGAACAATGAAGAATGAACGATTATGAATGAACATGGGTCAATGATCAATGAAGAATGAACGATGAAGAATGAACAAGGATCAATGATCAATGAAGAATGAACGATGAAGAATAAACAAGGATCAATGATCATTGAAGAATGAACGATGAAGAATGAACAAGGATCAATGAACAATGACGAATGAACGATGAAAAATGAACAAGCATCAATGATCAATGAAGAATGAACGATGAAGAATGAACAAGGATCAATGATCAATGAAGAATGAACGATGAAGAATGAACAAGGAATAATGATCAATGAAGAAAGAACGATGAAGAATGAACAAGGATCAATGATCAATGAAGAATGAAAGATGAAGAATGAACAAGGATGAATGATCAATGAAGAATAAACAATGAAGAATGAACAAGGATCAATGATCAATGAAGAATGAACGATGAAGAATGAACAAGTATCAATGATCAATGAAGAATGAATAAGGATCAATGGTCAATTAAGAATGAACGATGAAGAATGAACAAGGATCAATGAGCATTGAAGAATGAACGATGAAGAATGAACAAGGATCAATGATCAATGAAGAATGAATGATGAAGAATGAACAAGGATCAATGATCAATGAAGATTGAACGATGAAGAATGAACAAGGATCAATGATCAATGCAGAATGAACGATGAAGAATGAACAAGGATCAATGATCAATGACGAATGAACGATGAAGAATGAACGAGGATCAATGGTCAATAACGAATGAACGATGAAGAATGAACAAGGATCGATGATCAATAAAGAATGAATGATGAAGAATGAACAAGGATCAATGATCAATGACGAATGAACGATGAAGAATGAACAAGGATCAATGATCAATGAAGAATGAACAAGGATCAATGATCATTCAAGAATAAACAAGGATCAATGGTCAATAAAGAATGAACGATGAAGAATGAAAAAGGATCAATGATCAATGAAGAATGAACAAGGATCAATGATCAATAAAGAATGAACGATGAAGAATGAAAAAGGATCAATGATCAACGACGAATGAACGATGAAGAATGAACAAGGTTCAATGGTGAATAACGAATGAATGATAAAGAATGAACAAGGATCGATGATCAATAAAGAAAGAACGATGAAGAATGAACAAGGATCAATGATCAATGACGAATGAACGATGAAGAATGAACAAGGATCAATGATCAATGAAGAATAAACGATCAAGAATGAACAAGGATCAATAATCAATGAAGAATGAATGATGAAGAATGCATAAGAATCAACGATCAATGAAGAATGAATGTAGAAGAATGAACAAGGATCAATGATCAATGAAGAATGAATTATGAAGAATGAAAAAGGATCAATGATCAATGACGAATGAACGATGAAGAATGAACAAGGAACAATGAACAATGACGAATGAACGATTATGAATGAACATGGATCAATGATCAATGAAGAATGAACGATGAAGATTGAACAATGATCAATGATCAATGAAGAATGAACAATGAAGAATGCATAAGGATCAATGATCAATGAAGAATGAACGATGAAGAATGAACAAGTATCAATGATCAATGAAGAATGAATAAGGATCAATGGTCAATTAAGAATGAACGATGAAGAATGAACAAGGATCAATGATCAATGAAGAATGAACGATGAAGAATGAACAAGGATCAATGATCAATGAAGAATGAACGATGAAGAATGAACAAGGATCAATGATCAATGACGAAAGAACGATGAAGAATGAACGAGGATCAATGGTCAATAACGAATGAACGATGAAGAATGAACAAGGATCGATGATCAATAAAGAATGAACGATGAAGAATGAACAAGGATCAATGATCAATGACGAATGAACGATGAAGAATGAACAAGGATCAATGATCAATGAAGAATGAACAAGGATCAATGATCATTCAAGAATAAACAAGGATCAATGGTCAATAAAGAATGAACGATGAAGAATGAAAAAGGATCAATGATCAATGAAGAATGAACAAGGATCAATGATCAATGAAGAATGAACGATGAAGAATGAAAAAGGATCAATGATCAACGACGAATGAACGATGAAGAATGAACAAGGATCAGTGGTGAATAACGAATGAACGATAAAGAATGAACAAGGATCGATGATCAATAAAGAAAGAACGATGAAGAATGAACAAGGATCAATGATCAATGACGAATGAACGATGAAGAATGAAGAAGGATCAATGATCAATGAAGAATAAACGATCAAGAATGAATAAGGATCAATAATCAATGAAGAATGAGGGATGAAGAATGCATAAGGATCAATGATCAATGAAGAATGCATAAGGATCATTGATCAATGAAGAATGAATGTAGAAGAATGAACAAGGATCATTGATCAATGAAGAATGAACGATGAAGAATGAACAAGGAATAATGATCAATGAAGAATGAACGATGAAGAATGAACAAGGATCAATGATCAATGAAGAATGAAAGATGAAGAATGAACAAGGATCAATGATCAATGAAGAATGAACAAGGATCAATCATCAATGAAGAATGATCGATAAAGAATGAACAAGTATCAATGATCAATGAAGAATGAATAAGGATCAATGGTCAATTAAGAATGAACGATGAAGAATGAACAAGGATCAATGAGCATTGAAGAATGAACGATTAAGAATGAAAAAGGATCAATGATCAACGACGAATGAACGATGAAGAATGAACAAGGTTCAATGGTGAATAACGAATGAACGATAAAGAATGAACAAGGATCGATGATCAATAAAGAAAGAACGATGAAGAATGAACAAGGATCAATGATCAATGACGAATGAACGATGAAGAATGAACAAGGATCAATGATCAATGAAGAATAAACGATCAAGAATGAACAAGGATCAATAATCAATGAAGAATGAATGATGAAGAATGCATAAGGATCAATGATCAATGAAGAAAGAATGTAGAAGAATGAACAAGGATCAATGATCAATGAAGAATGAATTATGAAGAATGAAAAAGGATCAATGATCAATGACGAATGAACGATGAAGAATGAACAAGGAACAATGAACAATGACGAATGAACGATTATGAATGAACATGGATCAATGATCAATGAAGAATGAACGATGAAGAATGAACAAGGATCAATGATCAATGAAGAATGAACGATGAAGAATGAACAAGGATCAATGATCAATGAAGAATGAACGATGAAGAATGAACAAGGATCAATGAACAATGACGAATGAACGATGAAAAATGAACAAGGATCAATGATCAATGAAGAATGAACGATGAAGAATGAACAAGTATCAATGATCAATGAAGAATGAACGATGAAGAATGAACAAGGAATAATGATCAATGAAGACTGAACGATGAAGAATGAACAAGGATCAATGATCAATGAAGAATGAAAGATGAAGAATGAACAACGATCAATGATCAATGAAGAATGAACAATGAAGAATGAAAAAGGATCAATGATCAATGAAGAATGAACGATGAAGAATGAACAAGTATCAATGATCAATGAAGAATGAATAAGGATCAATGGTCAATTAAGAATGAACGATGAAGAATGAACAAGGATCAATGAGCATTGAAGAATGAACGATGAAGAATGAACAAGGATCAATGATCAATGAAGAATGAACAAGGATCAATGATCATTCAAGAATAAACAAGGATCAATGGTCAATAAAGAATGAACGATGAAGAATGAAAAAGGATCAATGATCAATGAAGAATGAACAAGGATCAATGATCAATGAAGAATGAACGATGAAGAATGAAAAAGGATCAATGATCAACGACGAATGAACGATGAAGAATGAACAAGGATCAGTGGTGAATAACGAATGAACGATAAAGAATGAACAAGGATCGATGATCAATAAAGAAAGAACGATGAAGAATGAACAAGGATCAATGATCAATGACGAATGAACGATGAAGAATGAAGAAGGATCAATGATCAATGAAGAATAAACGATCAAGAATGAATAAGGATCAATAATCAATGAAGAATGAGGGATGAAGAATGCATAAGGATCAATGATCAATGAAGAATGCATAAGGATCATTGATCAATGAAGAATGAATGTAGAAGAATGAACAAGGATCATTGATCAATGAAGAATGAACGATGAAGAATGAACAAGGAATAATGATCAATGAAGAATGAACGATGAAGAATGAACAAGGATCAATGATCAATGAAGAATGAAAGATGAAGAAAGAACAAGGATCAATGATCAATGAAGAATGAACAAGGATCAATCATCAATGAAGAATGATCGATAAAGAATGAACAAGTATCAATGATCAATGAAGAATGAATAAGGATCAATGGTCAATTAAGAATGAACGATGAAGAATGAACAAGGATCAATGAGCATTGAAGAATGAACGATTAAGAATGAAAAAGGATCAATGATCAACGACGAATGAACGATGAAGAATGAACAAGGTTCAATGGTGAATAACGAATGAACGATAAAGAATGAACAAGGATCGATGATCAATAAAGAAAGAACGATGAAGAATGAACAAGGATCAATGATCAATGACGAATGAACGATGAAGAATGAACAAGGATCAATGATCAATGAAGAATAAACGATCAAGAATGAACAAGGATCAATAATCAATGAAGAATGAATGATGAAGAATGCATAAGGATCAATGATCAATGAAGAAAGAATGTAGAAGAATGAACAAGGATCAATGATCAATGAAGAATGAATTATGAAGAATGAAAAAGGATCAATGATCAATGACGAATGAACGATGAAGAATGAACAAGGAACAATGAACAATGACGAATGAACGATTATGAATGAACATGGATCAATGATCAATGAAGAATGAACGATGAAGAATGAACAAGGATCAATGATCAATGAAGAATGAACGATGAAGAATGAACAAGGATCAATGATCAATGAAGAATGAACGATGAAGAATGAACAAGGATCAATGAACAATGACGAATGAACGATGAAAAATGAACAAGGATCAATGATCAATGAAGAATGAACGATGAAGAATGAACAAGTATCAATGATCAATGAAGAATGAACGATGAAGAATGAACAAGGAATAATGATCAATGAAGACTGAACGATGAAGAATGAACAAGGATCAATGATCAATGAAGAATGAAAGATGAAGAATGAACAATGATCAATGATCAATGAAGAATGAACAATGAAGAATGAAAAAGGATCAATGATCAATGAAGAATGAACGATGAAGAATGAACAAGTATCAATGATCAATGAAGAATGAATAAGGATCACTGGTCAATTAAGAATGAACGATGAAGAATGAACAAGGATCAATGAGCATTGAAGAATGAACGATGAAGAATGAACAAGGATCAATGATCAATGAAGAATGAACAAGGATCAATGATCATTCAAGAATAAACAAGGATCAATGGTCAATAAAGAATGAACGATGAAGAATGAAAAAGGATCAATGATCAATGAAGAATGAACAAGGATCAATGATCAATGAAGAATGAACGATGAAGAATGAAAAAGGATCAATGATCAACGACGAATGAACGATGAAGAATGAACAAGGATCAATGGTGAATAACGAATGAACGATAAAGAATGAACAAGGATCGATGATCAATAAAGAAAGAACGATGAAGAATGAACAAGGATCAATGATCAATGACGAATGAACGATGAAGAATGAACAAGGATCAATGATCAATGAAGAATAAACGATCAAGAATGAACAAGGATCAATAATCAATGATGAATGAGGGATGAAGAATGCATAAGGATCAATGATCAATGAAGAATGCATAAGGATCATTGATCAATGAAGAATGAATGTAGAAGAATGAACAAGGATCAATGATCAATGAAGAATGAACGATGAAGAATGAACAAGGAATAATGATCAATGAAGAATGAACGATGAAGAATGAACAAGGATCAATGATCAATGAAGAATGAAAGATGAAGAATGAACAAGGATCAATGATCAATGAAGAATGAACAAGGATCAATGATCAATGAAGAATGAACGATAAAGAATGCACAAGTATCAATGATCAATGAAGAATGAATAAGGATCAATGGTCAATTAAGAATGAACGATGAAGAATGAACAAGGATCAATGAGCATTGAAGAATGAACGATTATGAATGAACAAGGATCAATGATCAATGAAGAATGAATGATGAAGAATGGACAAGGATCAATGATCAATGAAGAATGAACGATGAAGAATGAACAAGGATCAATGATCAATGAAGAATGAACGATGAAGAATGAACAAGGATCAATGATCAATGACGAATGAACGATGAAGAATGAACGAGGATCAATGGTCAATAACGAATGAACGATGAAGAATGAACAAGGATCGATGATCAATAAAGAATGAACGATGAAGAATGAACAAGGATCAATGATCCGAATGAACGATGAAGAATGAACAAGGATCAATGATCAATGAAGAATGAACAAGGATCAATGATCATTCAAGAATAAACAAGGATCAACGGTCAATAAAGAATGAACGATGAAGAATGAAGAAGGATCATTGATCAATGAAGAATGAACGATGAAGAATGAACAAGGATCAATGAACAATGACGAATGAACGATGAAGAATGAACAAGGATCAATGATCAATGAAGAATGAACGATGAAGAATGAAAAAGGATCAAAGATCAAAGAAGAATGAACAAGGATCAATGATCAATGAAGAATGAACGATGAAGAATGAAAAAGGATCAATGATCAATGACGAATGAACGATGAAGAATGAACAAGGATCAATGGTCAATAACGAATGAACGATGAAGAATGAACAAGGATCAATGATCAATAAAGAAAGAACGATGAAGAATGAACAAGGATCAATGATCAATGACGAATGAACGATGAAGAATGAACAAGGATAAATGATCAATGAAGAATGAACGATCAAGAATGAACAAGGATCAATGATCAATGAAGAATGTATGATGAAGAATGCATAAGGATCAATGATCAATGAAGAATGAATGATGAAGAATGAACAAGGATCAATGATCAATGAAGAATGAATGATGAAGAATGAAAAAGGATCAATGATCAATGACGAATGAACGATGAAGAATGAACAAGGAACAATGAACAATGACGAATGAACGATTATGAATGAACAAGGATCAATGATCAATGAAGAATGAACGATGAAGAATGAACAAGGATCAATGATCAATGATCAATGAAGAATGAACGATGAAGAATGAACAAGGATCAATGATCAATGAAGAATGAACGATGAAGAATGAACAAGGATCAATGATCAATGACGAATGAACGATGAAGAATGAACGAGGATCAATGGTCAATAACGAATGAACGATGAAGAATGAACAAGGATCGATGATCAATAAAGAATGAACGATGAAGAATGAACAAGGATCAATGATCAATGACGAATGAACGATGAAGAATGAACAAGGATCAATGATCAATGAAGAATGAACAAGGATCAATGATCATTCAAGAATAAACAAGGATCAATGGTCAATAAAGAATGAACGATGAAGAATGAAAAAGGATCAATGATCAATGAAGAATGAACAAGGATCAATGATCAATAAAGAATGAACGATGAAGAATGAAAAAGGATCAATGATCAACGACGAATGAACGATGAAGAATGAACAAGGTTCAATGGTGAATAACGAATGAATGATAAAGAATGAACAAGGATCGATGATCAATAAAGAAAGAACGATGAAGAATGAACAAGGATCAATGATCAATGACGAATGAACGATGAAGAATGAACAAGGATCAATGATCAATGAAGAATAAACGATCAAGAATGAACAAGGATCAATAATCAATGAAGAATGAATGATGAAGAATGCATAAGAATCAACGATCAATGAAGAATGAATGTAGAAGAATGAACAAGGATCAATGATCAATGAAGAATGAATTATGAAGAATGAAAAAGGATCAATGATCAATGACGAATGAACGATGAAGAATGAACAAGGAACAATGAACAATGACGAATGAACGATTATGAATGAACATGGATCAATGATCAATGAAGAATGAACGATGAAGATTGAACAATGATCAATGATCAATGAAGAATGAACAATGAAGAATGCATAAGGATCAATGATCAATGAAGAATGAACGATGAAGAATGAACAAGTATCAATGATCAATGAAGAATGAATAAGGATCAATGGTCAATTAAGAATGAACGATGAAGAATGAACAAGGATCAATTAGCATTGAAGAATGAACGATGAAGAATGAACAAGGATCAATGATCAATGAAGAATGAATGATGAAGAATGAACAAGGATCAATGATCAATGAAGAATGAACGATGAAGAATGAACAAGGATCAATGATCAATGAAGAATGAACGATGAATAATGAACAAGGATCAATGATCAAGGAAGAATGAACGATGAAGAATGAACAAGGATCAATGATCAATGAAGAATGAACGATGAAGAATGAACAAGGATCAATGATCAATGACGAATGAACGATGAAGAATGAACGAGGATCAATGGTCAATAACGAATGAACGATGAAGAATGAACAAGGATCGATGATCAATAAAGAATGAACGATGAAGAATGAACAAGGATCAATGATCAATGACGAATGAACGATGAAGAATGAACAAGGATCAATGATCAATGAAGAATGAACAAGGATCAATGATCATTCAAGAATAAACAAGGATCAATGGTCAATAAAGAATGAACGATGAAGAATGAAAAAGGATCAATGATCAATGAAGAATGAACAAGGATCAATGATCAATAAAGAATGAACGATGAAGAATGAAAAAGGATCAATGATCAACGACGAATGAACGATGAAGAATGAACAAGGTTCAATGGTGAATAACGAATGAATGATAAAGAATGAACAAGGATCGATGATCAATAAAGAAAGAACGATGAAGAATGAACAAGGATCAATGATCAATGACGAATGAACGATGAAGAATGAACAAGGATCAATGATCAATGAAGAATAAACGATCAAGAATGAACAAGGATCAATAATCAATGAAGAATGAATGATGAAGAATGCATAAGAATCAACGATCAATGAAGAATGAATGTAGAAGAATGAACAAGGATCAATGATCAATGAAGAATGAATTATGAAGAATGAAAAAGGATCAATGATCAATGACGAATGAACGATGAAGAATGAACAAGGAACAATGAACAATGACGAATGAACGATTATGAATGAACATGGATCAATGATCAATGAAGAATGAACGATGAAGATTGAACAATGATCAATGATCAATGAAGAATGAACAATGAAGAATGCATAAGGATCAATGATCAATGAAGAATGAACGATGAAGAATGAACAAGTATCAATGATCAATGAAGAATGAATAAGGATCAATGGTCAATTAAGAATGAACGATGAAGAATGAACAAGGATCAATTAGCATTGAAGAATGAACGATGAAGAATGAACAAGGATCAATGATCAATGAAGAATGAATGATGAAGAATGAACAAGGATCAATGATCAATGAAGAATGAACGATGAAGAATGAACAAGGATCAATGATCAATGAAGAATGAACGATGAAGAATGAACAAGGATCAATGATCAAGGAAGAATGAACGATGAAGAATGAACGAGGATCAATGATCAATGAAGAATGAACGATGAAGAATGAACAAGGATCAATGATCAATGACGAATGAACGATGAAGAATGAACGAGGATCAATGATCAATGACGAATGAACGATGAAGAATGAACAAGGATCGATGATCAATGAAGAATGAACGATGAAGAATGAACAAGGATCAATGATCAATGACGAATGAACGATGAAGAATGAACAAGGATCAATGATCAATGAAGAATGAACAAGGATCAATGATCATTCAAGAATAAACAAGGATCAATGGTCAATAAAGAATGAACGATGAAGAATGAAAAAGGATCAATGATCAATGAAGAATGAACAAGGATCAATGATCAATAAAGAATGAACGATGAAGAATGAAAAAGGATCAATGATCAACGACGAATGAACGATGAAGAATGAACAAGGTTCAATGGTGAATAACGAATGAATGATAAAGAATGAACAAGGATCGATGATCAATAAAGAAAGAACGATGAAGAATGAACAAGGATCAATGATCAATGACGAATGAACGATGAAGAATGAACAAGGATCAATGATCAATGAAGAATAAACGATCAAGAATGAACAAGGATCAATAATCAATGAAGAATGAATGATGAAGAATGCATAAGAATCAACGATCAATGAAGAATGAATGTAGAAGAATGAACAAGGATCAATGATCAATGAAGAATGAATTATGAAGAATGAAAAAGGATCAATGATCAATGACGAATGAACGATGAAGAATGAACAAGGAACAATGAACAATGACGAATGAACGATTATGAATGAACATGGATCAATGATCAATGAAGAATGAACGATGAAGATTGAACAATGATCAATGATCAATGAAGAATGAACAATGAAGAATGCATAAGGATCAATGATCAATGAAGAATGAACGATGAAGAATGAACAAGTATCAATGATCAATGAAGAATGAATAAGGATCAATGGTCAATTAAGAATGAACGATGAAGAATGAACAAGGATCAATTAGCATTGAAGAATGAACGATGAAGAATGAACAAGGATCAATGATCAATGAAGAATGAATGATGAAGAATGAACAAGGATCAATGATCAATGAAGAATGAACGATGAAGAATGAACAAGGATCAATGATCAATGAAGAATGAACGATGAAGAATGAACAAGGATCAATGATCAATGACGAAAGAACGATGAAGAATCAACGAGGATCAATGGTCAATAACGAATGAACGATGAAGAATGAACAAGGATCGATGATCAATAAAGAATGAACGATGAAGAATGAACAAGGATCAATGATCAATGACGAATGAACGATGAAGAATGAACAAGGATCAATGATCAATGAAGAATGAACAAGGATCAATGATCATTCAAGAATAAACAAGGATCAATGGTCAATAAAGAATGAACGATGAAGAATAAAAAAGGATCAATGATCAATGAAGAATGAACAAGGATCAATGATCAATGAAGAATGAACGATGAAGAATGAAAAAGGATCAATGATCAACGACGAATGAACGATGAAGAATGAACAAGGATCAGTGGTGAATAACGAATGAACGATAAAGAATGAACAAGGATCGATGATCAATAAAGAAAGAACGATGAAGAATGAACAAGGATCAATGATCAATGACGAATGAACGATGAAGAATGAAGAAGGATCAATGATCAATGAAGAATAAACGATCAAGAATGAATAAGGATCAATAATCAATGAAGAATGAGGGATGAAGAATGCATAAGGATCAATGATCAATGAAGAATGCATAAGGATCATTGATCAATGAAGAATGAATGTAGAAGAATGAACAAGGATCATTGATCAATGAAGAATGAACGATGAAGAATGAACAAGGAATAATGATCAATGAAGAATGAACGATGAAGAATGAACAAGGATCAATGATCAATGAAGAATGAAAGATGAAGAATGAACAAGGATCAATGATCAATGAAGAATGAACAAGGATCAATCATCAATGAAGAATGATCGATAAAGAATGAACAAGTATCAATGATCAATGAAGAATGAATAAGGATCAATGGTCAATTAAGAATGAACGATGAAGAATGAACAAGGATCAATGAGCATTGAAGAATGAACGATTAAGAATGAAAAAGGATCAATGATCAACGACGAATGAACGATGAAGAATGAACAAGGTTCAATGGTGAATAACGAATGAACGATAAAGAATGAACAAGGATCGATGATCAATAAAGAAAGAACGATGAAGAATGAACAAGGATCAATGATCAATGACGAATGAACGATGAAGAATGAACAAGGATCAATGATCAATGAAGAATAAACGATCAAGAATGAACAAGGATCAATAATCAATGAAGAATGAATGATGAAGAATGCATAAGGATCAATGATCAATGAAGAAAGAATGTAGAAGAATGAACAAGGATCAATGATCAATGAAGAATGAATTATGAAGAATGAAAAAGGATCAATGATCAATGACGAATGAACGATGAAGAATGAACAAGGAACAATGAACAATGACGAATGAACGATTATGAATGAACATGGATCAATGATCAATGAAGAATGAACGATGAAGAATGAACAAGGATCAATGATCAATGAAGAATGAACGATGAAGAATGAACAAGGATCAATGATCAATGAAGAATGAACGATGAAGAATGAACAAGGATCAATGAACAATGACGAATGAACGATGAAAAATGAACAAGGATCAATGATCAATGAAGAATGAACGATGAAGAATGAACAAGTATCAATGATCAATGAAGAATGAACGATGAAGAATGAACAAGGAATAATGATCAATGAAGACTGAACGATGAAGAATGAACAAGGATCAATGATCAATGAAGAATGAAAGATGAAGAATGAACAATGATCAATGATCAATGAAGAACGAACAATGAAGAATGAACAAGGATCAATGATCAATGAAGAATGAACGATGAAGAATGAACAAGTATCAATGATCAATGAAGAATGAATAAGGATCAATGGTCAATTAAGAATGAACGATGAAGAATGAACAAGGATCAATGAGCATTGAAGAATGAACGATGAAGAATGAACAAGGATCAATGATCAATGAAGAATGAACAAGGATCAATGATCATTCAAGAATAAACAAGGATCAATGGTCAATAAAGAATGAACGATGAAGAATGAAAAAGGATCAATGATCAATGAAGAATGAACAAGGATCAATGATAAATGAAGAATGAACGATGAAGAATGATAAAGGATCAATGATCAACGACGAATGAACGATGAAGAATGAACAAGGATCAATGGTGAATAACGAATGAACGATAAAGAATGAACAAGGATCGATGATCAATAAAGAAAGAACGATGAAGAATGAACAAGGATCAATGATCAATGACGAATGAACGATGAAGAATGAACAAGGATCAATGATCAATGAAGAATAAACGATCAAGAATGAACAAGGATCAATAATCAATGATGAATGAGGGATGAAGAATGCATAAGGATCAATGATCAATGAAGAATGCATAAGGATCATTGATCAATGAAGAATGAATGTAGAAGAATGAACAAGGATCAATGATCAATGAAGAATGAACGATGAAGAATGAACAAGGAATAATGATCAATGAAGAATGAACGATGAAGAATGAACAAGGATCAATGATCAATGAAGAATGAAAGATGAAGAATGAACAAGGATCAATGATCAATGAAGAATGAACAAGGATCAATGATCAATGAAGAATGAACGATAAAGAATGCACAAGTATCAATGATCAATGAAGAATGAATAAGGATCAATGGTCAATTAAGAATGAACGATGAAGAATGAACAAGGATCAATGAGCATTGAAGAATGAACGATTAAGAATGAACAAGGATCAATGATCAATGAAGAATGAACAAGGATCAATGATCATTCAAGAATAAACAAGGATCAATGGTCAATAAAGAATGAACGATGAAGAATGAAAAAGGATCAATGATCAATGAAGAATGAACAAGGATCAATGATCAATGAAGAATGAACGATGAAGAATGAAAAAGGATCAATGATCAACGACGAATGAACGATGAAGAATGAACAAGGATCAATGGTGAATAACGAATGAACGATAAAGAATGAACAAGGATCGATGATCAATAAAGAAAGAACGATGAAGAATGAACAAGGATCAATGATCAATGACGAATGAACGATGAAGAATGAACAAGGATCAATGATCAATGAAGAATAAACGATCAAGAATGAACAAGGATCAATAATCAATGATGAATGAGGGATGAAGAATGCATAAGGATCAATGATCAATGAAGAATGCATAAGGATCATTGATCAATGAAGAATGAATGTAGAAGAATGAACAAGGATCAATGATCAATGAAGAATGAACGATGAAGAATGAACAAGGAATAATGTTCAATGAAGAATGAACGATGAAGAATGAACAAGGATCAATGATCAATGAAGAATGAAAGATGAAGAATGAACAAGGATCAATGATCAATGAAGAATGAACAAGGATCAATGATCAATGAAGAATGAACGATAAAGAATGCACAAGTATCAATGATCAATGAAGAATGAATAAGGATCAATGGTCAATTAAGAATGAACGATGAAGAATGAACAAGGATCAATGAGCATTGAAGAATGAACGATTAAGAATGAACAAGGATCAATGATCAATGAAGAATGAATGATGAAGAATGGACAAGGATCAATGATCAATGAAGAATGAACGATGAAGAATGAACAAGGATCAATGATCAATGAAGAATGAACGATGAAGAATGAACAAGGATCAATGATAAATGACGAATGAACGATGAAGAATGAACGAGGATCAATGGTCAATAACGAATGAACGATGAAGAATGAACAAGGATCGATGATCAATAAAGAATGAACGATGAAGAATGAACAAGGATCAATGATCCGAATGAACGATGAAGAATGAACAAGGATCAATGATCAATGAAGAATGAACAAGGATCAATGATCATTCAAGAATAAACAAGGATCAACGGTCAATAAAGAATGAACGATGAAGAATGAAGAAGGATCATTGATCAATGAAGAATGAACGATGAAGAATGAACAAGGATCAATGAACAATGACGAATGAACGATGAAGAATGAACAAGGATCAATGATCAATGAAGAATGAACGATGAAGAATGAAAAAGGATCAATGATCAAAGAAGAATGAACAAGGATCAATGATCAATGAAGAATGAACGATGAAGAATGAAAAAGGATCAATGATCAATGACGAATGAACGATGAAGAATGAACAAGGATCAATGGTCAATAACGAATGAACGATGAAGAATGAACAAGGATCAATGATCAATAAAGAAAGAACGATGAAGAATGAACAAGGATCAATGATCAATGACGAATGAACGATGAAGAATGAACAAGGATAAATGATCAATGAAGAATGAACGATCAAGAATGAACAAGGATCAATGATCAATGAAGAATGAATGATGAAGAATGCATAAGGATCAATGATCAATGAAGAATGAATGATGAAGAATGAACAAGGATCAATGATCAATGAAGAATGAATGATGAAGAATGAAAAAGGATCAATGATCAATGACGAATGAACGATGAAGAATGAACAAGGAACAATGAACAATGACGAATGAACGATTATGAATGAACAAGGATCAATGATCAATGAAGAATGAACGATGAAGAATGAACAAGGATCAATGATCAATGAAGAATGAACGATGAAGAATGAACAAGGATGAATGATCAATGAAGAATGAACGATGAAGAATGAACAAGGATCAATGAACAATGACGAATGAACGATGAAAAATGAACAAGGATCAATGATCAATGAAGAATGAACGATGAAGAATGAACAAGGATCAATGATCAATGAAAAATAAACGATGAAGAATGAACAAGGAATAATGATCAATGAAAAATGAACGATGAAGAATGAACAAGGATCAATGATCAATAAAGAATGAAAGATGAAGAATGAACAAGGATCAATGATCAATGAAGAATGAACAAAGAAGAATGAACAAGGATCAATGATTAATGAAGAATGAACGATGAAGAATGAACAAGTATCAATGATCAATGAAGAATGAACAAGGATCAATGGTCAATTAAGAATGAACGATGAAGAATGAACAAGGATCAATGATCATTGAAGAATGAACGATGAAGAATGAACAAGGATCAATGATCAATGAAGAATGAATGATGAAGAATGATAAAGGATCAATGATCAATGAAGAATGAACGATGAAGAATGAACAAGGATCAATGATCAATGAAGAATGAACGATGAAGAATGAACAAGGATCAATGATCAATGAAGAATGAACGATGAAGAATGAACAAGGATCAATGATAAATGACGAATGAACGATGAAGAATGAACGAGGATCAATGGTCAATAACGAATGAACGATGAAGAATGAACAAGGATCGATGATCAATAAAGAATGAACGATTAAGAAAGAACAAGGATCAATGATCAATGACGAATGAACGATGAAGAATGAACAAGGACCAATGATCAATGAAGAATGAACAAGGATCAATGATCATTCAAGAATGAACAAGGATCAATGATCAATGAAGAATGAACGATGAAGAACTAACAACGATCAATGATCAATGAAGAATGAACGATGAAGAATGAACAAGGATCAATGAACAATGACGAATGAACGATGAAGAATGAAAAAGGATCAATGATTAATGAAGAATGAACAAGGATCAATGATCAATGAAGAATGAACGATGAAGAATGAAAAAGGATCAATGATCAATGACGAATGAACGATGAAGAATGAACAAGGATCAATGGTCAATAACGAATGAACGATGAAGAATGAACAAGGATCGATGATCAATAAAGAAAGAACGATGAAGAATGAACAAGGATCGATGATCAATGACGAATGAACGATGAAGAATGAACAAGGATCAATGATCAATGAAGAAAGAACGATCAAGAATGAACAAGGATCAATGATCAATGAAGAATGAATGATGAAGAATGCATAAGGATCAATGATCAATGAAGAATGAATGATGAAGAATGAACAAGGATCAATGATCAATGAAGAATGAATGATGAAGAATGAAAAAGGATCAATGATCAATGACGAATGAACGATGAAGAATGAACAAGGAACAATGAACAATGACGAATGAACGATTATGAATGAACAAGGATCAATGATCAATGAAGAATGAACGATGAAGAATGAACAAGGATCAATGATCAATGATCAATGAAGAATGAACGATGAAGAATGAACAAGGATCAATGATCAATGAAGAATGAACGATGAAGAATGAACAAGGAATAATGATCAATGAAGAATGAACGATGAAGAATGAACAAGGATCAATGAACAATGACGAATGAACGATGAAGAATGAAAAAGGATCAATGATCAATGAAGAATGAACAAGGATCAATGATCAATGAAAAATGAACGATGAAGAATGAAAAAGGATCAATGATCAATGACGAATGAACAATGAAGAATGAACAAGGATCAATGGTCAATAACGAATGAACGATGAAGAATGAACAAGGATCGATGATCAATAAAGAAAGAACGATGAAGAATGAACAAGGATCAATGATCAATGACGAATGAACGATGAAGAATGAACAAGGATCAATGATCAATGAAGAATGAACTATCAAGAATGAACAAGGATCAATGATCAATGAAGAATGAGGGATGAAGAATGCATAAGGATCAATGATCAATGAAGAATGAATGATGAAGAATGAACAAGGATCAATGGTCAATTAAGAATTAACGATGAAGAATGAACAACGATCAATGATCATTGAAGAATTAACGATGAAGAATGAACAAGGATCAATGATCAATGAAGAATGAATGATGAAGAATGAACAAGGATCAATGATCAATGAAGAATGAACGATGAAGAATGAACAAGGATCAATCATCAATGAAGAATGAACGATGAAGAATGAACAAGGATCAATGATCAATGACGAATGAACAAGGATCAATGGTCAATAAAGAATGAACGATAAAGAATGAAGAAGGATCAATGATCAATGATGAATGAACGATGAAGAATGAACAAGGATCAATGAACAATGACGAATGAACGATGAAGAATGAACAAGGATTAATGATCAATGAAGAATGAACGATGAAGAATGAACAAGGATCAATGATCAATGAAGAATGAATGATGAAGAATGAATAAGGATCAATGATCAATGAAGAATGAATGATGAAGAATGAACAAGGATCAATGATCATTGAAGAATGAACAAGGATCAATGATCAATGAAGAATGAATGATGAAGAATGAACAAGGATCAATGATTATTTAAGAATGAACGATGAAGAATGAACAAGGGTTAATGATCAGTGAAGAATGAACGAATGAACAAGGATCAATGATCAATGAAGAATGAACGATGAATAATGAACAAGGATCAATGATCAAGGAAGAATGAACGATGAAGAATGAATAAGTATCAATGATCAATGACGAATGAACGATGAAGAATGAACAAGGATCAATGATCAATGAAGAATGAAAGATGAAGAATGAACAAGGATCAATGATCAATGAACAATGAACAATGAAGAATGAACAAGGATCAATGATCAATGAAGAATGAACGATGAAGAATGAACAAGTATCAATGATCAATGAAGAATGAACAAGGATCAATGGTCAATTAAGAATGAAAGATGAAGAATGAACAAGGATCAATGATCATTGAAGAATGAACGATTAAGAATGAACAAGGATCAATGATCAATGAAGAATGAATGATGAAGAATGAATAAGGATCAATGATCAATGAAGAATGAACGATGAAGAATGAACAAGGATCAATGATCAATGAAGAATGAACGATGAAGAATGAACAAGGATCAATGATCAATGACGAATGAACGATGAAGAATGAACGAGGATCAATGGTCAATAACGAATGAACGATGAAGAATGAACAAGGGTCGATGATCAATAAAGAATGAACGATGAAGAATGAACAAGGATCAATGATCAATGACGAATGAACGATGAAGAATGAACAAGGATCAATGATCAATGAAGAATGAACAAGGATCAATGATCATTCAAGAATAAACAAGGATCAATGGTCAATAAAGAATGAGCGATGAAGAATGAAGAAGGATCAATGATCAATGAAGAATGAACGATGAAGAATGAACAAGGATCAATGAACAATGACGAATGAACGATGAAGAATGAACAAGGATCAATGATCAATGAAGAATGAACGATGAAGAATGAAAAATGATCAATGATCAATGAAGAATGAACAAGGATCAATGATCAATGAAGAATGAACGATGAAGAATGAACAAGGATCAATGGTGAATAACGAATGAACGATAAAGAATGAACAAGGATCGATGATCAATAAAGAAAGAAGGATGAAGAATGAACAAGGATGAATGATCAATGACGAATGAACGATGAAGAATGAATAAGGATCAATGATCAATGAAGAATAAACGATGAAGAATGAACAAGGATCAATGATCAATGAAGAATGAATGATGAAGAATGCATAAGGATCAATGATCAATGAAGAATGAATGATGAAGAATGAACAAGGATCAATGATCAATGAAGAATGAATGATGAAGAATGAAAAAGGATCAATGATCAATGACGAATGAACGATGAAGAATGAACAAGGAACAATGAACAATGACGAATGAACGATTATGAATGAACAAGGAGGAATGATCAATGAAGAATGAACGATGAAGAATGAACAAGGATCAATGATCAATGAAGAATGAACGATGAAGAATGAACAAGGATCAATGATCAATGAAGAATGAACGATGAAGAATGAACAAAGATCAATGAACAATGACGAATGAACGATGAAAAATGAACAAGGATCAATGATCAATGAAGAATGAACGATGAAGAATGAACAAGGATCAATGATCAATGAAGAATGAACGATGAAGAATGAACAAGGAATAATGATCAATGAAGAATGAACGATGAAGATTGAACAAGGATCAATGATCAATGAAGAATGAAAGATGAAGAATGAACAAGGATCAATGATCAATGAAGAATGAACAATGAAGAATGAACAAGGATCAATGATCAATGAAGAATGCACGATGAAGAATGAACAAGTATCAATGATCAATGAAGAATGAATAAGGATCAATGAGCATTGAAGAATGAACGATGAAGAATGAACAAGGATCAATGATCAATGAAGAATGAATGATGAAGAATGAACAAGGATCAATGATCAATGAAGAATGAACGATGAAGAATGAACAAGGATCAATGATCAATGAAGAATGAACGATGAAGAATGAAAAAGGATCAATGATCAATGACGAATGAACGATGAAGAATGAACAAGGAACAATGAACAATGACGAATGAACGATTATGAATGAACAAGGATCAATGATCAATGAAGAATGAACGATGAAGAATGAACAAGGATCAATGATCAATGAAGAATGAACGATGAAGAACTAACAAGGATCAATGATCAATGAAGAATGAACGATGAAGAATGAACAAGGATCAATGAACAATGACGAATGAACGATGTAAAATTAACAAGGATCAATGATCAATGAAGAATGAACGATGAAGAATGAACAAGGATCAATGATCAATGAAAAATAAACGATGAAGAAAGATCAAGGAATAATGATCAATGAAGAATGAACGATGAAGAATGAACAAGGATCAATGATCAATGAAGAATGAAAGATGAAGAATGAACAAGGATCAATGATCAATGAAGAACGAACAAAGAAGAATGAACAAGGATCAATGATCAATGAACAATGAACGATGAAGAATGAACAAGTATCAATGATCAATGAAGAATGAACAAGGATCAATGGTCAATTAAGAATGAACGATGAAGAATGAACAAGGATCAATGATCAATGAAGAATGAACGATGAAGAATGAACAAGGATCAATGATCATTGAAGAATGAACAAGGATCAATGGTCAATAAAGAATGAACAATGAAGAATGAACAAGGATCAATGATCAATGACGAATGAACAATGAAGAATGAACAAGGATCAATGGTCAATAACGAATCAACGATGAAGAATGAACAACGATCGATGATCAATAAAGAATGAACGATGAAGAATGAACAAGGATCAATGATCAATGATCAATGACGAATGAACGATGAAGAATGAACAAGGATCAATGATCAATGAAGAATGAACGATGAAGAATAAACAAGGATCAATGATCAATGAAGAATGAATGATGAAGAATGCATAAGGATCAATGATCAATGAAGAATGAATGATGAAGAATGAACAAGGATCAATGATCAATGAAGAATGAACAAAGAAGAATGAACAAGGATCAATCATCAATGAACAATGAACGATGAAGAATGAACAAGTATCAATGATCAATGAAAAATAAACGATGAAGAAAGAACAAGGAATAATGATCAATGAAGAATGAACGATGAAGAATGAACAAGGATCAATGATCAATGAAGAATGAAAGATGAAGAATGAACAAGGATCAATGATCAATGAAGAATGAACAAAGAAGAATGAACAAGGATCAATGATCAATGAACAATGAACGATGAAGAATGAACAAGTATCAATGATCAATGAAGAATGAACAAGGATCAATGGTCAATTAAGAATGAACGATGAAGAATGAACAAGGATCAATGATCAATGAAGAATGAACGATGAAGAATGAACAAGGATCAATGATCATTGAAGAATGAACAAGGATCAATGGTCAATAAAGAATGAACAATGAAGAATGAACAAGGATCAATGATCAATGACGAATGAACAATGAAGAATGAACAAGGATCAATGGTCAATAACGAATCAACGTTGAAGAATGAACAAGGATCGATGATCAATAAAGAATGAACGATGAAGAATGAACAAGGATCAATGATCAATGATCAATGACGAATGAACGATGAAGAATGAACAAGGATCAATGATCAATGAAGAATGAACGATGAAGAATAAACAAGAATCAATGATCAATGAAGAATGAATGATGAAGAATGCATAAGGATCAATGATCAATGAAGAATGAATGATGAAGAATGAACAAGGATCAATGATCAATGAAGAATGAATGATGAAGAATGAAAAAGGATCAATGATCAATGAAGAATGAACGATGAAGAATGAACAAGGATCAATGGTCAATAACGAATGAACGATGAAGAATGAACAAGGATCGATGATCAATAAAGAAAGAACGATGAAGAATGAACAAGGATCAATGATCAATGACGAATGAACGATGAAGAATGAACAAGGACCAATGATCAATGAAGAATGAACAAGGATCAATGATCATTCAAGAATAAACAAGGATCAATGGTCAATAAAGAATGAACGATGAAGAATGAAGAAGGATCAATGATCAATGAAGAATGAACGATGAAGAATGAACAAGGATCAATGAACAATGACGAATGAACGATGAAGAATGAAAAAGGATCAATGATCAATGAAGAATGAACAAGGATCAATGATCAATGAAGAATGAACGATGAAGAATGAAAAAGGATCAATGATCAATGACGAATGAACGATGAAGAATGAACAAGGATCAATGGTCAATAACGAATGAACGATGAAGAATGAACAAGGATCGATGATCAATAAAGATAGAACGATGAAGAATGAACAAGGAACAATGAACAATGACGAATGAACGATTATGAATGAACAAGGATCAATGATCAATGAAGAATGAACGATCAAGAATGAACAAGGATCAATGATCAATGAAGAATGAACGATGAAGAATGAACAAGGATCAATGATCAATGAAGAATGACCGATGAAGAATGAACAAGGATCAATGAACAATGACGAATGAACGATGAAAAATGAACAAGGATCAATGATCAATGACGAATGAACGATGAAGAATGAACAAGGATAAATGGTCAATAACGAATCAACGATGAAGAATGAACAAGGATCGATGATCAATAAAGAATGAACGATCAGGAATGAAGAAGGATCAATGATCAATGACAAATGAACGATGAAGAATGAACAAGGATCAATGATCAATGAAGAATGAACGATGAAGAATGAACAAGGATCAATGATCATTGAAGAATAAACAAGGATCAATGGTCAATAAAGAATGAACGATGAAAAATGAAGAAGGATCAATGATCAATGAAGAATGAACGATGAAGAATGAACAAGGATCAATGATCAATGAAGAATGAATGATGAAGAATTAATAAGGATCAATGATCAATGAGGAATAAATGATGAAGAATGAACAAGGATCAATGATCATTGAAGAATGAACAAGGATCAATGATCAATGAAGAATGAATGATGAAGAATGAACAAGGATCAATGATTATTTAAGAATGAACGATGAAGAATGAACAAGGGTCAATGATCAGTGAAGAATGAACGATGAAGAATGAACAAGGATCAATGATCAATGAAGAATGAACGATGAATAATGAACAAGGATCAATGATCAAGGAAGAATGAACGATGAAGAATGAACAAGTATCAATGATCAATGACGAATGAACGATGAAGAATGAAAAATGATCAATGATCAATGAAGAATGAAAGATGAAGAATGAACAAGGATCAATGATCAATGAAGAATGAACAATGAAGAATGAACAAGGATCAATGATCAATGAAGAATGAATGATGAAGAATGAACAAGTATCAATGATCAATGAAGAATGAACAAGGATCAATGGTCAATGACGAATGAACGATGAAGAATGAACAAGGATCAATGATCAATGAAGAATGAAAGATGAAGAATGAACAAGGATCAATGATCAATGAAGAATGAAAAATGAAGAATGAACAAGGATCAATGATCAATGAAGAATGAACGATGAAGAATGAACAAGTATCAATGATCAATGAAGAATGAACAAGGATCAATGGTCAATTAAGAATGAACGATGAAGAATGAACAAGGATCAATGGTCATTGAAGAATGAACGATGAAGAATGAACAAGGATCAATGATCAATGAAGAATGAACGATGAAGAATGAACAAGGATCAATGATCAATGAAGAATGAACGATGAAGAATGAACAAGGATCAATGATCAATGAAGAATGAACGATGAAGAATGAACAAGGATCAATGATCAATGAAGAATGAATGATGAAGAATGAAAAAGGATCAATGATCAATGACGAATGAACGATGAAGAATGAACAAGGAACAATGAACAATGACGAATGAACGATTATGAATGAACAAGGATCAATGATCAATGAAGAATGAACGATGAAGAATGAACAAGGATCAATGATCAATGAAGAATGAACGATGAAGAATGAACAAGGATCAATGATCAATGAAGAATGAACGATGAACAATGAACAAGGATCAATGAACAATGACGAATGAACGATGAAAAATCAACAAGGATCAATGATCAATGAAGAATGAACGATGAAGAATGAACAAGGATCAATGATCAATGAAGAATGAACGATGAAGAATGAACAAGGATCAATGATCAATGAAGAATGAACGATGAAGAATGAACAAGGATCAATGATCATTGAAGAATGAACAAGGATCAATGATCAATGAAGAATGAACGATGAAGAATGAACAAGGATCAATGATCAATGATGAATGAACGATGAAGAATGAACAAGGATCAATGGTCAATAACGAATGAACGATGAAGAATGAACAAGGATCGATGATCAATAAAGAAAGAACGATGAAGAATGAACAAGGATCAATGATCAATGACGAATGAACGATGAAGAATGAACAAGGACCAATGATCAATGAAGAATGAACAAGGATCAATGATCATTCAAGAATAAACAAGGATCAATGGTCAATAAAGAATGAACGATGAAGAATGTAGAAGGATCAATGATCAATGAAGAATGAACGATGAAGAATGAACAAGGATCAATGAACAATGACGAATGAACGATGAAGAATGAAAAAGGATCAATGATTAATGAAGAATGAACAAGGATCAATGATCAATGAAGAATGACCGATGAAGAATGAACAAGGATCAATGAACAATGACGAATGAACGATGAAAAATGAACAAGGATCAATGGTCAATAACGAATCAACGATGAAGAATGAACAAGGATCGATGATCAATAAAGAATGAACGATCAGGAATGAAGAAGGATCAATGATCAATGACGAATGAACGATGAAGAATGAACAAGGATCAATGATCATTGAAGAATAAACAAGGATCAATGGTCAATAAAGAATGAACGATGAAAAATGAAGAAGGATCAATGATCAATGAAGAATGAACGATGAAGAATGAACAAGGATCAATGATCAATGAAGAATGAATGATGAAGAATTAATAAGGATCAATGATCAATGAGGAATAAATGATGAAGAATGAACAAGGATCAATGATCATTGAAGAATGAACAAGGATCAATGATCAATGAAGAATGAATGATGAAGAATGAACAAGGATCAATGATTATTTAAGAATGAACGATGAAGAATGAACAAGGGTCAATGATCAGTGAAGAATGAACGATGAAGAATGAACAAGGATCAATGATCAATGAAGAATGAATGTTGAAGAATGCATAAGGATCAATGATCAATGAAGAATGAATGATGAAGAATGAACAAGGATCAATGATCAATGAAGAATGAATGATGAAGAATGAAAAAGGATCAATGATCAATGACGAATGAACGATGAAGAATGAACAAGGAACAATGAACAATGACGAATGAACGATTATGAATGAACAAGGATCAATGATCAATGAAGAATGAACGATGAAGAATGAACAAGGATCAATGATCAATGAAGAATGAACGATGAAGAATGAACAAGGATGAATGATCAATGAAGAATGAACGATGAAGAATGAACAAGGATCAATGAACAATGACGAATGAACGATGAAAAATGAACAAGGATCAATGATCAATGAAGAATGAACGATGAAGAATGAACAAGGATCAATGATCAATGAAAAATAAACGATGAAGAATGAACAAGGAATAATGATCAATGAAAAATGAACGATGAAGAATGAACAAGGATCAATGATCAATAAAGAATGAAAGATGAAGAATGAACAAGGATCAATGATCAATGAAGAATGAACAAAGAAGAATGAACAAGGATCAATGATTAATGAAGAATGAACGATGAAGAATGAACAAGTATCAATGATCAATGAAGAATGAACAAGGATCAATGGTCAATTAAGAATGAACGATGAAGAATGAACAAGGATCAATGATCATTGAAGAATGAACGATGAAGAATGAACAAGGATCAATGATCAATGAAGAATGAATGATGAAGAATGATAAAGGATCAATGATCAATGAAGAATGAACGATGAAGAATGAACAAGGATCAATGATCAATGAAGAATGAACGATGAAGAATGAACAAGGATCAATGATCAATGAAGAATGAACGATGAAGAATGAACAAGGATCAATGATAAATGACGAATGAACGATGAAGAATGAACGAGGATCAATGGTCAATAACGAATGAACGATGAAGAATGAACAAGGATCGATGATCAATAAAGAATGAACGATTAAGAAAGAACAAGGATCAATGATCAATGACGAATGAACGATGAAGAATGAACAAGGACCAATGATCAATGAAGAATGAACAAGGATCAATGATCATTCAAGAATGAACAAGGATCAATGATCAATGAAGAATGAACGATGAAGAACTAACAACGATCAATGATCAATGAAGAATGAACGATGAAGAATGAACAAGGATCAATGAACAATGACGAATGAACGATGAAGAATGAAAAAGGATCAATGATTAATGAAGAATGAACAAGGATCAATGATCAATGAAGAATGAACGATGAAGAATGAAAAAGGATCAATGATCAATGACGAATGAACGATGAAGAATGAACAAGGATCAATGGTCAATAACGAATGAACGATGAAGAATGAACAAGGATCGATGATCAATAAAGAAAGAACGATGAAGAATGAACAAGGATCGATGATCAATGACGAATGAACGATGAAGAATGAACAAGGATCAATGATCAATGAAGAAAGAACGATCAAGAATGAACAAGGATCAATGATCAATGAAGAATGAATGATGAAGAATGCATAAGGATCAATGATCAATGAAGAATGAATGATGAAGAATGAACAAGGATCAATGATCAATGAAGAATGAATGATGAAGAATGAAAAAGGATCAATGATCAATGACGAATGAACGATGAAGAATGAACAAGGAACAATGAACAATGACGAATGAACGATTATGAATGAACAAGGATCAATGATCAATGAAGAATGAACGATGAAGAATGAACAAGGATCAATGATCAATGATCAATGAAGAATGAACGATGAAGAATGAACAAGGATCAATGATCAATGAAGAATGAACGATGAAGAATGAACAAGGAATAATGATCAATGAAGAATGAACGATGAAGAATGAACAAGGATCAATGAACAATGACGAATGAACGATGAAGAATGAAAAAGGATCAATGATCAATGAAGAATGAACAAGGATCAATGATCAATGAAAAATGAACGATGAAGAATGAAAAAGGATCAATGATCAATGACGAATGAACAATGAAGAATGAACAAGGATCAATGGTCAATAACGAATGAACGATGAAGAATGAACAAGGATCGATGATCAATAAAGAAAGAACGATGAAGAATGAACAAGGATCAATGATCAATGACGAATGAACGATGAAGAATGAACAAGGATCAATGATCAATGAAGAATGAACTATCAAGAATGAACAAGGATCAATGATCAATGAAGAATGAGGGATGAAGAATGCATAAGGATCAATGATCAATGAAGAATGAATGATGAAGAATGAACAAGGATCAATGGTCAATTAAGAATTAACGATGAAGAATGAACAACGATCAATGATCATTGAAGAATTAACGATGAAGAATGAACAAGGATCAATGATCAATGAAGAATGAATGATGAAGAATGAACAAGGATCAATGATCAATGAAGAATGAACGATGAAGAATGAACAAGGATCAATCATCAATGAAGAATGAACGATGAAGAATGAACAAGGATCAATGATCAATGACGAATGAACAAGGATCAATGGTCAATAAAGAATGAACGATAAAGAATGAAGAAGGATCAATGATCAATGATGAATGAACGATGAAGAATGAACAAGGATCAATGAACAATGACGAATGAACGATGAAGAATGAACAAGGATTAATGATCAATGAAGAATGAACGATGAAGAATGAACAAGGATCAATGATCAATGAAGAATGAATGATGAAGAATGAATAAGGATCAATGATCAATGAAGAATGAATGATGAAGAATGAACAAGGATCAATGATCATTGAAGAATGAACAAGGATCAATGATCAATGAAGAATGAATGATGAAGAATGAACAAGGATCAATGATTATTTAAGAATGAACGATGAAGAATGAACAAGGGTTAATGATCAGTGAAGAATGAACGAATGAACAAGGATCAATGATCAATGAAGAATGAACGATGAATAATGAACAAGGATCAATGATCAAGGAAGAATGAACGATGAAGAATGAATAAGTATCAATGATCAATGACGAATGAACGATGAAGAATGAACAAGGATCAATGATCAATGAAGAATGAAAGATAAAGAATGAACAAGGATCAATGATCAATGAAGAATGAACAATGAAGAATGAACAAGGATCAATGATCAATGAAGAATGAACGATGAAGAATGAACAAGTATCAATGATCAATGAAGAATGAACAAGGATCAATGGTCAATTAAGAATGAAAGATGAAGAATGAACAAGGATCAATGATCATTGAAGAATGAACGATTAAGAATGAACAAGGATCAATGATCAATGAAGAATGAATGATGAAGAATGAATAAGGATCAATGATCAATGAAGAATGAACGATGAAGAATGAACAAGGATCAATGATCAATGAAGAATGAACGATGAAGAATGAACAAGGATCAATGATCAATGACGAATGAACGATGAAGAATGAACGAGGATCAATGGTCAATAACGAATGAACGATGAAGAATGAACAAGGGTCGATGATCAATAAAGAATGAACGATGAAGAATGAACAAGGATCAATGATCAATGACGAATGAACGATGAAGAATGAACAAGGATCAATGATCAATGAAGAATGAACAAGGATCAATGATCATTCAAGAATAAACAAGGATCAATGGTCAATAAAGAATGAGCGATGAAGAATGAAGAAGGATCAATGATCAATGAAGAATGAACGATGAAGAATGAACAAGGATCAATGAACAATGACGAATGAACGATGAAGAATGAACAAGGATCAATGATCAATGAAGAATGAACGATGAAGAATGAAAAATGATCAATGATCAATGAAGAATGAACAAGGATCAATGATCAATGAAGAATGAACGATGAAGAATGAACAAGGATCAATGGTGAATAACGAATGAACGATAAAGAATGAACAAGGATCGATGATCAATAAAGAAAGAAGGATGAAGAATGAACAAGGATGAATGATCAATGACGAATGAACGATGAAGAATGAATAAGGATCAATGATCAATGAAGAATAAACGATGAAGAATGAACAAGGATCAATGATCAATGAAGAATGAATGATGAAGAATGCATAAGGATCAATGATCAATGAAGAATGAATGATGAAGAATGAACAAGGATCAATGATCAATGAAGAATGAATGATGAAGAATGAAAAAGGATCAATGATCAATGACGAATGAACGATGAAGAATGAACAAGGAACAATGAACAATGACGAATGAACGATTATGAATGAACAAGGAGGAATGATCAATGAAGAATGAACGATGAAGAATGAACAAGGATCAATGATCAATGAAGAATGAACGATGAAGAATGAACAAGGATCAATGATCAATGAAGAATGAACGATGAAGAATGAACAAAGATCAATGAACAATGACGAATGAACGATGAAAAATGAACAAGGATCAATGATCAATGAAGAATGAACGATGAAGAATGAACAAGGATCAATGATCAATGAAGAATGAACGATGAAGAATGAACAAGGAATAATGATCAATGAAGAATGAACGATGAAGATTGAACAAGGATCAATGATCAATGAAGAATGAAAGATGAAGAATGAACAAGGATCAATGATCAATGAAGAATGAACAATGAAGAATGAACAAGGATCAATGATCAATGAAGAATGCACGATGAAGAATGAACAAGTATCAATGATCAATGAAGAATGAATAAGGATCAATGGTCAATTAAGAATGAACGATGAAGAATGAACAAGGATCAATGAGCATTGAAGAATGAACGATGAAGAATGAACAAGGATCAATGATCAATGAAGAATGAATGATGAAGAATGAACAAGGATCAATGATCAATGAAGAATGAACGATGAAGAATGAACAAGGATCAATGATCAATGAAGAATGAACGATGAAGAATGAAAAAGGATCAATGATCAATGACGAATGAACGATGAAGAATGAACAAGGAACAATGAACAATGACGAATGAACGATTATGAATGAACAAGGATCAATGATCAATGAAGAATGAACGATGAAGAATGAACAAGGATCAATGATCAATGAAGAATGAACGATGAAGAACTAACAAGGATCAATGATCAATGAAGAATGAACGATGAAGAATGAACAAGGATCAATGAACAATGACGAATGAACGATGTAAAATTAACAAGGATCAATGATCAATGAAGAATGAACGATGAAGAATGAACAAGGATCAATGATCAATGAAAAATAAACGATGAAGAAAGATCAAGGAATAATGATCAATGAAGAATGAACGATGAAGAATGAACAAGGATCAATGATCAATGAAGAATGAAAGATGAAGAATGAACAAGGATCAATGATCAATGAAGAACGAACAAAGAAGAATGAACAAGGATCAATGATCAATGAACAATGAACGATGAAGAATGAACAAGTATCAATGATCAATGAAGAATGAACAAGGATCAATGGTCAATTAAGAATGAACGATGAAGAATGAACAAGGATCAATGATCAATGAAGAATGAACGATGAAGAATGAACAAGGATCAATGATCATTGAAGAATGAACAAGGATCAATGGTCAATAAAGAATGAACAATGAAGAATGAACAAGGATCAATGATCAATGACGAATGAACAATGAAGAATGAACAAGGATCAATGGTCAATAACGAATCAACGATGAAGAATGAACAACGATCGATGATCAATAAAGAATGAACGATGAAGAATGAACAAGGATCAATGATCAATGATCAATGACGAATGAACGATGAAGAATGAACAAGGATCAATGATCAATGAAGAATGAACGATGAAGAATAAACAAGGATCAATGATCAATGAAGAATGAATGATGAAGAATGCATAAGGATCAATGATCAATGAAGAATGAATGATGAAGAATGAACAAGGATCAATGATCAATGAAGAATGAACAAAGAAGAATGAACAAGGATCAATCATCAATGAACAATGAACGATGAAGAATGAACAAGTATCAATGATCAATGAAAAATAAACGATGAAGAAAGAACAAGGAATAATGATCAATGAAGAATGAACGATGAAGAATGAACAAGGATCAATGATCAATGAAGAATGAAAGATGAAGAATGAACAAGGATCAATGATCAATGAAGAATGAACAAAGAAGAATGAACAAGGATCAATGATCAATGAACAATGAACGATGAAGAATGAACAAGTATCAATGATCAATGAAGAATGAACAAGGATCAATGGTCAATTAAGAATGAACGATGAAGAATGAACAAGGATCAATGATCAATGAAGAATGAACGATGAAGAATGAACAAGGATCAATGATCATTGAAGAATGAACAAGGATCAATGGTCAATAAAGAATGAACAATGAAGAATGAACAAGGATCAATGATCAATGACGAATGAACAATGAAGAATGAACAAGGATCAATGGTCAATAACGAATCAACGTTGAAGAATGAACAAGGATCGATGATCAATAAAGAATGAACGATGAAGAATGAACAAGGATCAATGATCAATGATCAATGACGAATGAACGATGAAGAATGAACAAGGATCAATGATCAATGAAGAATGAACGATGAAGAATAAACAAGGATCAATGATCAATGAAGAATGAATGATGAAGAATGCATAAGGATCAATGATCAATGAAGAATGAATGATGAAGAATGAACAAGGATCAATGATCAATGAAGAATGAATGATGAAGAATGAAAAAGGATCAATGATCAATGACGAATGAACGATGAAGAATGAACAAGGAACAATGAACAATGACGAATGAACGATTATGAATGAACAAGGATCAATGATCAATGAAGAATGAACGATGAAGAATGAACAAGGATCAATGATCAATGAAGAATGAACGATGAAGAATGAACAAGGATCAATGATCAATGAAGAATGAACGATGAAGAATGAACAAGGATCAATGAACAATGACGAATGAACGATGAAAAATCAACAAGGATCAATGATCAATGAAGAATGAACGATGAAGAATGAACAAGGATCAATGATCAATGAAGAATGAACGATGAAGAATGAACAAGGATCAATGATCAATGAAGAATGAACGATGAAGAATGAACAAGGATCAATGATCATTGAAGAATGAACGATGAAGAATGAACAAGGATCAATGATCAATGAAGAATGAACGATGAAGAATGAACAAGGATCAATGATCAATGACGAATGAACGATGAAGAATGAACAAGGATCAATGGTCAATAACGAATGAACGATGAAGAATGAACAAGGATCGATGATCAATAAAGAAAGAACGATGAAGAATGAACAAGGATCAATGATCAATGACGAATGAACGATGAAGAATGAACAAGGACCAATGATCAATGAAGAATGAACAAGGATCAATGATCATTCAAGAATAAACAAGGATCAATGGTCAATAAAGAATGAACGATGAAGAATGAAGAAGGATCAATGATCAATGAAGAATGAACGATGAAGAATGAACAAGGATCAATGAACAATGACGAATGAACGATGAAGAATGAAAAAGGATCAATGATCAATGAAGAATGAACAAGGATCAATGATCAATGAAGAATGAACGATGAAGAATGAAAAAGGATCAATGATCAATGACGAATGAACGATGAAGAATGAACAAGGATCAATGGTCAATAACGAATGAACGATGAAGAATGAACAAGGATCGATGATCAATAAAGATAGAACGATGAAGAATGAACAAGGAACAATGAACAATGACGAATGAACGATTATGAATGAACAAGGATCAATGATCAATGAAGAATGAACGATCAAGAATGAACAAGGATCAATGATCAATGAAGAATGAACGATGAAGAATGAACAAGGATCAATGATCAATGAAGAATGACCGATGAAGAATGAACAAGGATCAATGAACAATGACGAATGAACGATGAAAAATGAACAAGGATCAATGATCAATGACGAATGAACGATGAAGAATGAACAAGGATAAATGGTCAATAACGAATCAACGATGAAGAATGAACAAGGATCGATGATCAATAAAGAATGAACGATCAGGAATGAAGAAGGATCAATGATCAATGACAAATGAACGATGAAGAATGAACAAGGATCAATGATCAATGAAGAATGAACGATGAAGAATGAACAAGGATCAATGATCATTGAAGAATAAACAAGGATCAATGGTCAATAAAGAATGAACGATGAAAAATGAAGAAGGATCAATGATCAATGAAGAATGAACGATGAAGAATGAACAAGGATCAATGATCAATGAAGAATGAATGATGAAGAATTAATAAGGATCAATGATCAATGAGGAATAAATGATGAAGAATGAACAAGGATCAATGATCATTGAAGAATGAACAAGGATCAATGATCAATGAAGAATGAATGATGAAGAATGAACAAGGATCAATGATTATTTAAGAATGAACGATGAAGAATGGACAAGGGTCAATGATCAGTGAAGAATGAACGATGAAGAATGAACAAGGATCAATGATCAATGAAGAATGAACGATGAATAATGAACAAGGATCAATGATCAAGGAAGAATGAACGATGAAGAATGAACAAGTATCAATGATCAATGACGAATGAACGATGAAGAATGAAAAATGATCAATGATCAATGAAGAATGAAAGATGAAGAATGAACAAGGATCAATGATCAATGAAGAATGAACAATGAAGAATGAACAAGGATCAATGATCAATGAAGAATGAATGATGAAGAATGAACAAGTATCAATGATCAATGAAGAATGAACAAGGATCAATGGTCAATGACGAATGAACGATGAAGAATGAACAAGGATCAATGATCAATGAAGAATGAAAGATGAAGAATGAACAAGGATCAATGATCAATGAAGAATGAAAAATGAAGAATGAACAAGGATCAATGATCAATGAAGAATGAACGATGAAGAATGAACAAGTATCAATGATCAATGACGAATGAACGATGAAGAATGAAAAATGATCAATGATCAATGAAGAATGAAAGATGAAGAATGAACAAGGATCAATGGTCAATAACGAATGAACGATGAAGAATGAACAAGGATCGATGATCAATAAAGATAGAACGATGAAGAATGAACAAGGAACAATGAACAATGACGAATGAACGATTATGAATGAACAAGGATCAATGATCAATGAAGAATGAACGATGAAGAATGAACAAGGATCAATGATCAATGAAGAATGAACGATGAAGAATGAACAAGGATCAATGATCAATGAAGAATGAACGATGAACAATGAACAAGGATCAATGAACAATGACGAATGAACGATGAAAAATCAACAAGGATCAATGATCAATGAAGAATGAACGATGAAGAATGAACAAGGATCAATGATCAATGAAGAATGAACGATGAAGAATGAACAAGGATCAATGATCAATGAAGAATGAACGATGAAGAATGAACAAGGATCAATGATCATTGAAGAATGAACAAGGATCAATGATCAATGAAGAATGAACGATGAAGAATGAACAAGGATCAATGATCAATGATGAATGAACGATGAAGAATGAACAAGGATCAATGGTCAATAACGAATGAACGATGAAGAATGAACAAGGATCGATGATCAATAAAGAAAGAACGATGAAGAATGAACAAGGATCAATGATCAATGACGAATGAACGATGAAGAATGAACAAGGACCAATGATCAATGAAGAATGAACAAGGATCAATGATCATTCAAGAATAAACAAGGATCAATGGTCAATAAAGAATGAACGATGAAGAATGTAGAAGGATCAATGATCAATGAAGAATGAACGATGAAGAATGAACAAGGATCAATGAACAATGACGAATGAACGATGAAGAATGAAAAAGGATCAATGATTAATGAAGAATGAACAAGGATCAATGATCAATGAAGAATGACCGATGAAGAATGAACAAGGATCAATGAACAATGACGAATGAACGATGAAAAATGAACAAGGATCAATGGTCAATAACGAATCAACGATGAAGAATGAACAAGGATCGATGATCAATAAAGAATGAACGATCAGGAATGAAGAAGGATCAATGATCAATGACGAATGAACGATGAAGAATGAACAAGGATCAATGATCATTGAAGAATAAACAAGGATCAATGGTCAATAAAGAATGAACGATGAAAAATGAAGAAGGATCAATGATCAATGAAGAATGAACGATGAAGAATGAACAAGGATCAATGATCAATGAAGAATGAATGATGAAGAATTAATAAGGATCAATGATCAATGAGGAATAAATGATGAAGAATGAACAAGGATCAATGATCATTGAAGAATGAACAAGGATCAATGATCAATGAAGAATGAATGATGAAGAATGAACAAGGATCAATGATTATTTAAGAATGAACGATGAAGAATGAACAAGGGTCAATGATCAGTGAAGAATGAACGATGAAGAATGAACAAGGATCAATGATCAATGAAGAATGAATGTTGAAGAATGCATAAGGATCAATGATCAATGAAGAATGAATGATGAAGAATGAACAAGGATCAATGATCAATGAAGAATGAATGATGAAGAATGAAAAAGGATCAATGATCAATGACGAATGAACGATGAAGAATGAACAAGGAACAATGAACAATGACGAATGAACGATTATGAATGAACAAGGATCAATGATCAATGAAGAATGAACGATGAAGAATGAACAAGGATCAATGATCAATGAAGAATGAACGATGAAGAATGAACAAGGATGAATGATCAATGAAGAATGAACGATGAAGAATGAACAAGGATCAATGAACAATGACGAATGAACGATGAAAAATGAACAAGGATCAATGATCAATGAAGAATGAACGATGAAGAATGAACAAGGATCAATGATCAATGAAAAATAAACGATGAAGAATGAACAAGGAATAATGATCAATGAAAAATGAACGATGAAGAATGAACAAGGATCAATGATCAATAAAGAATGAAAGATGAAGAATGAACAAGGATCAATGATCAATGAAGAATGAACAAAGAAGAATGAACAAGGATCAATGATTAATGAAGAATGAACGATGAAGAATGAACAAGTATCAATGATCAATGAAGAATGAACAAGGATCAATGGTCAATTAAGAATGAACGATGAAGAATGAACAAGGATCAATGATCATTGAAGAATGAACGATGAAGAATGAACAAGGATCAATGATCAATGAAGAATGAATGATGAAGAATGATAAAGGATCAATGATCAATGAAGAATGAACGATGAAGAATGAACAAGGATCAATGATCAATGAAGAATGAACGATGAAGAATGAACAAGGATCAATGATCAATGAAGAATGAACGATGAAGAATGAACAAGGATCAATGATAAATGACGAATGAACGATGAAGAATGAACGAGGATCAATGGTCAATAACGAATGAACGATGAAGAATGAACAAGGATCGATGATCAATAAAGAATGAACGATTAAGAAAGAACAAGGATCAATGATCAATGACGAATGAACGATGAAGAATGAACAAGGACCAATGATCAATGAAGAATGAACAAGGATCAATGATCATTCAAGAATGAACAAGGATCAATGATCAATGAAGAATGAACGATGAAGAACTAACAACGATCAATGATCAATGAAGAATGAACGATGAAGAATGAACAAGGATCAATGAACAATGACGAATGAACGATGAAGAATGAAAAAGGATCAATGATTAATGAAGAATGAACAAGGATCAATGATCAATGAAGAATGAACGATGAAGAATGAAAAAGGATCAATGATCAATGACGAATGAACGATGAAGAATGAACAAGGATCAATGGTCAATAACGAATGAACGATGAAGAATGAACAAGGATCGATGATCAATAAAGAAAGAACGATGAAGAATGAACAAGGATCGATGATCAATGACGAATGAACGATGAAGAATGAACAAGGATCAATGATCAATGAAGAAAGAACGATCAAGAATGAACAAGGATCAATGATCAATGAAGAATGAATGATGAAGAATGCATAAGGATCAATGATCAATGAAGAATGAATGATGAAGAATGAACAAGGATCAATGATCAATGAAGAATGAATGATGAAGAATGAAAAAGGATCAATGATCAATGACGAATGAACGATGAAGAATGAACAAGGAACAATGAACAATGACGAATGAACGATTATGAATGAACAAGGATCAATGATCAATGAAGAATGAACGATGAAGAATGAACAAGGATCAATGATCAATGATCAATGAAGAATGAACGATGAAGAATGAACAAGGATCAATGATCAATGAAGAATGAACGATGAAGAATGAACAAGGAATAATGATCAATGAAGAATGAACGATGAAGAATGAACAAGGATCAATGAACAATGACGAATGAACGATGAAGAATGAAAAAGGATCAATGATCAATGAAGAATGAACAAGGATCAATGATCAATGAAAAATGAACGATGAAGAATGAAAAAGGATCAATGATCAATGACGAATGAACAATGAAGAATGAACAAGGATCAATGGTCAATAACGAATGAACGATGAAGAATGAACAAGGATCGATGATCAATAAAGAAAGAACGATGAAGAATGAACAAGGATCAATGATCAATGACGAATGAACGATGAAGAATGAACAAGGATCAATGATCAATGAAGAATGAACTATCAAGAATGAACAAGGATCAATGATCAATGAAGAATGAGGGATGAAGAATGCATAAGGATCAATGATCAATGAAGAATGAATGATGAAGAATGAACAAGGATCAATGGTCAATTAAGAATTAACGATGAAGAATGAACAACGATCAATGATCATTGAAGAATTAGCGATGAAGAATGAACAAGGATCAATGATCAATGAAGAATGAATGATGAAGAATGAACAAGGATCAATGATCAATGAAGAATGAACGATGAAGAATGAACAAGGATCAATCATCAATGAAGAATGAACGATGAAGAATGAACAAGGATCAATGATCAATGACGAATGAACAAGGATCAATGGTCAATAAAGAATGAACGATAAAGAATGAAGAAGGATCAATGATCAATGATGAATGAACGATGAAGAATGAACAAGGATCAATGAACAATGACGAATGAACGATGAAGAATGAACAAGGATTAATGATCAATGAAGAATGAACGATGAAGAATGAACAAGGATCAATGATCAATGAAGAATGAATGATGAAGAATGAATAAGGATCAATGATCAATGAAGAATGAATGATGAAGAATGAACAAGGATCAATGATCATTGAAGAATGAACAAGGATCAATGATCAATGAAGAATGAATGATGAAGAATGAACAAGGATCAATGATTATTTAAGAATGAACGATGAAGAATGAACAAGGGTTAATGATCAGTGAAGAATGAACGAATGAACAAGGATCAATGATCAATGAAGAATGAACGATGAATAATGAACAAGGATCAATGATCAAGGAAGAATGAACGATGAAGAATGAATAAGTATCAATGATCAATGACGAATGAACGATGAAGAATGAACAAGGATCAATGATCAATGAAGAATGAAAGATAAAGAATGAACAAGGATCAATGATCAATGAAGAATGAACAATGAAGAATGAACAAGGATCAATGATCAATGAAGAATGAACGATGAAGAATGAACAAGTATCAATGATCAATGAAGAATGAACAAGGATCAATGGTCAATTAAGAATGAAAGATGAAGAATGAACAAGGATCAATGATCATTGAAGAATGAACGATTAAGAATGAACAAGGATCAATGATCAATGAAGAATGAATGATGAAGAATGAATAAGGATCAATGATCAATGAAGAATGAACGATGAAGAATGAACAAGGATCAATGATCAATGAAGAATGAACGATGAAGAATGAACAAGGATCAATGATCAATGACGAATGAACGATGAAGAATGAACGAGGATCAATGGTCAATAACGAATGAACGATGAAGAATGAACAAGGGTCGATGATCAATAAAGAATGAACGATGAAGAATGAACAAGGATCAATGATCAATGACGAATGAACGATGAAGAATGAACAAGGATCAATGATCAATGAAGAATGAACAAGGATCAATGATCATTCAAGAATAAACAAGGATCAATGGTCAATAAAGAATGAGCGATGAAGAATGAAGAAGGATCAATGATCAATGAAGAATGAACGATGAAGAATGAACAAGGATCAATGAACAATGACGAATGAACGATGAAGAATGAACAAGGATCAATGATCAATGAAGAATGAACGATGAAGAATGAAAAATGATCAATGATCAATGAAGAATGAACAAGGATCAATGATCAATGAAGAATGAACGATGAAGAATGAACAAGGATCAATGGTGAATAACGAATGAACGATAAAGAATGAACAAGGATCGATGATCAATAAAGAAAGAAGGATGAAGAATGAACAAGGATGAATGATCAATGACGAATGAACGATGAAGAATGAATAAGGATCAATGATCAATGAAGAATAAACGATGAAGAATGAACAAGGATCAATGATCAATGAAGAATGAATGATGAAGAATGCATAAGGATCAATGATCAATGAAGAATGAATGATGAAGAATGAACAAGGATCAATGATCAATGAAGAATGAATGATGAAGAATGAAAAAGGATCAATGATCAATGACGAATGAACGATGAAGAATGAACAAGGAACAATGAACAATGACGAATGAACGATTATGAATGAACAAGGAGGAATGATCAATGAAGAATGAACGATGAAGAATGAACAAGGATCAATGATCAATGAAGAATGAACGATGAAGAATGAACAAGGATCAATGATCAATGAAGAATGAACGATGAAGAATGAACAAAGATCAATGAACAATGACGAATGAACGATGAAAAATGAACAAGGATCAATGATCAATGAAGAATGAACGATGAAGAATGAACAAGGATCAATGATCAATGAAGAATGAACGATGAAGAATGAACAAGGAATAATGATCAATGAAGAATGAACGATGAAGATTGAACAAGGATCAATGATCAATGAAGAATGAAAGATGAAGAATGAACAAGGATCAATGATCAATGAAGAATGAACAATGAAGAATGAACAAGGATCAATGATCAATGAAGAATGCACGATGAAGAATGAACAAGTATCAATGATCAATGAAGAATGAATAAGGATCAATGGTCAATTAAGAATGAACGATGAAGAATGAACAAGGATCAATGAGCATTGAAGAATGAACGATGAAGAATGAACAAGGATCAATGATCAATGAAGAATGAATGATGAAGAATGAACAAGGATCAATGATCAATGAAGAATGAACGATGAAGAATGAACAAGGATCAATGATCAATGAAGAATGAACGATGAAGAATGAAAAAGGATCAATGATCAATGACGAATGAACGATGAAGAATGAACAAGGAACAATGAACAATGACGAATGAACGATTATGAATGAACAAGGATCAATGATCAATGAAGAATGAACGATGAAGAATGAACAAGGATCAATGATCAATGAAGAATGAACGATGAAGAACTAACAAGGATCAATGATCAATGAAGAATGAACGATGAAGAATGAACAAGGATCAATGAACAATGACGAATGAACGATGTAAAATTAACAAGGATCAATGATCAATGAAGAATGAACGATGAAGAATGAACAAGGATCAATGATCAATGAAAAATAAACGATGAAGAAAGATCAAGGAATAATGATCAATGAAGAATGAACGATGAAGAATGAACAAGGATCAATGATCAATGAAGAATGAAAGATGAAGAATGAACAAGGATCAATGATCAATGAAGAACGAACAAAGAAGAATGAACAAGGATCAATGATCAATGAACAATGAACGATGAAGAATGAACAAGTATCAATGATCAATGAAGAATGAACAAGGATCAATGGTCAATTAAGAATGAACGATGAAGAATGAACAAGGATCAATGATCAATGAAGATTGAACGATGAAGAATGAACAAGGATCAATGATCATTGAAGAATGAACAAGGATCAATGGTCAATAAAGAATGAACAATGAAGAATGAACAAGGATCAATGATCAATGACGAATGAACAATGAAGAATGAACAAGGATCAATGGTCAATAACGAATCAACGATGAAGAATGAACAACGATCGATGATCAATAAAGAATGAACGATGAAGAATGAACAAGGATCAATGATCAATGATCAATGACGAATGAACGATGAAGAATGAACAAGGATCAATGATCAATGAAGAATGAACGATGAAGAATAAACAAGGATCAATGATCAATGAAGAATGAATGATGAAGAATGCATAAGGATCAATGATCAATGAAGAATGAATGATGAAGAATGAACAAGGATCAATGATCAATGAAGAATGAACAAAGAAGAATGAACAAGGATCAATCATCAATGAACAATGAACGATGAAGAATGAACAAGTATCAATGATCAATGAAAAATAAACGATGAAGAAAGAACAAGGAATAATGATCAATGAAGAATGAACGATGAAGAATGAACAAGGATCAATGATCAATGAAGAATGAAAGATGAAGAATGAACAAGGATCAATGATCAATGAAGAATGAACAAAGAAGAATGAACAAGGATCAATGATCAATGAACAATGAACGATGAAGAATGAACAAGTATCAATGATCAATGAAGAATGAACAAGGATCAATGGTCAATTAAGAATGAACGATGAAGAATGAACAAGGATCAATGATCAATGAAGAATGAACGATGAAGAATGAACAAGGATCAATGATCATTGAAGAATGAACAAGGATCAATGGTCAATAAAGAATGAACAATGAAGAATGAACAAGGATCAATGATCAATGACGAATGAACAATGAAGAATGAACAAGGATCAATGGTCAATAACGAATCAACGTTGAAGAATGAACAAGGATCGATGATCAATAAAGAATGAACGATGAAGAATGAACAAGGATCAATGATCAATGATCAATGACGAATGAACGATGAAGAATGAACAAGGATCAATGATCAATGAAGAATGAACGATGAAGAATAAACAAGGATCAATGATCAATGAAGAATGAATGATGAAGAATGCATAAGGATCAATGATCAATGAAGAATGAATGATGAAGAATGAACAAGGATCAATGATCAATGAAGAATGAATGATGAAGAATGAAAAAGGATCAATGATCAATGACGAATGAACGATGAAGAATGAACAAGGAACAATGAACAATGACGAATGAACGATTATGAATGAACAAGGATCAATGATCAATGAAGAATGAACGATGAAGAATGAACAAGGATCAATGATCAATGAAGAATGAACGATGAAGAATGAACAAGGATCAATGATCAATGAAGAATGAACGATGAAGAATGAACAAGGATCAATGAACAATGACGAATGAACGATGAAAAATCAACAAGGATCAATGATCAATGAAGAATGAACGATGAAGAATGAACAAGGATCAATGATCAATGAAGAATGAACGATGAAGAATGAACAAGGATCAATGATCAATGAAGAATGAACGATGAAGAATGAACAAGGATCAATGATCATTGAAGAATGAACGATGAAGAATGAACAAGGATCAATGATCAATGAAGAATGAACGATGAAGAATGAACAAGGATCAATGATCAATGACGAATGAACGATGAAGAATGAACAAGGATCAATGGTCAATAACGAATGAACGATGAAGAATGAACAAGGATCGATGATCAATAAAGAAAGAACGATGAAGAATGAACAAGGATCAATGATCAATGACGAATGAACGATGAAGAATGAACAAGGACCAATGATCAATGAAGAATGAACAAGGATCAATGATCATTCAAGAATAAACAAGGATCAATGGTCAATAAAGAATGAACGATGAAGAATGAAGAAGGATCAATGATCAATGAAGAATGAACGATGAAGAATGAACAAGGATCAATGAACAATGACGAATGAACGATGAAGAATGAAAAAGGATCAATGATCAATGAAGAATGAACAAGGATCAATGATCAATGAAGAATGAACGATGAAGAATGAAAAAGGATCAATGATCAATGACGAATGAACGATGAAGAATGAACAAGGATCAATGGTCAATAACGAATGAACGATGAAGAATGAACAAGGATCGATGATCAATAAAGATAGAACGATGAAGAATGAACAAGGAACAATGAACAATGACGAATGAACGATTATGAATGAACAAGGATCAATGATCAATGAAGAATGAACGATCAAGAATGAACAAGGATCAATGATCAATGAAGAATGAACGATGAAGAATGAACAAGGATCAATGATCAATGAAGAATGACCGATGAAGAATGAACAAGGATCAATGAACAATGACGAATGAACGATGAAAAATGAACAAGGATCAATGATCAATGACGAATGAACGATGAAGAATGAACAAGGATAAATGGTCAATAACGAATCAACGATGAAGAATGAACAAGGATCGATGATCAATAAAGAATGAACGATCAGGAATGAAGAAGGATCAATGATCAATGACAAATGAACGATGAAGAATGAACAAGGATCAATGATCAATGAAGAATGAACGATGAAGAATGAACAAGGATCAATGATCATTGAAGAATAAACAAGGATCAATGGTCAATAAAGAATGAACGATGAAAAATGAAGAAGGATCAATGATCAATGAAGAATGAACGATGAAGAATGAACAAGGATCAATGATCAATGAAGAATGAATGATGAAGAATTAATAAGGATCAATGATCAATGAGGAATAAATGATGAAGAATGAACAAGGATCAATGATCATTGAAGAATGAACAAGGATCAATGATCAATGAAGAATGAATGATGAAGAATGAACAAGGATCAATGATTATTTAAGAATGAACGATGAAGAATGGACAAGGGTCAATGATCAGTGAAGAATGAACGATGAAGAATGAACAAGGATCAATGATCAATGAAGAATGAACGATGAATAATGAACAAGGATCAATGATCAAGGAAGAATGAACGATGAAGAATGAACAAGTATCAATGATCAATGACGAATGAACGATGAAGAATGAAAAATGATCAATGATCAATGAAGAATGAAAGATGAAGAATGAACAAGGATCAATGATCAATGAAGAATGAACAATGAAGAATGAACAAGGATCAATGATCAATGAAGAATGAATGATGAAGAATGAACAAGTATCAATGATCAATGAAGAATGAACAAGGATCAATGGTCAATGACGAATGAACGATGAAGAATGAACAAGGATCAATGATCAATGAAGAATGAAAGATGAAGAATGAACAAGGATCAATGATCAATGAAGAATGAAAAATGAAGAATGAACAAGGATCAATGATCAATGAAGAATGAACGATGAAGAATGAACAAGTATCAATGATCAATGAAGAATGAACAAGGATCAATGGTCAATTAAGAATGAACGATGAAGAATGAACAAGGATCAATGGTCATTGAAGAATGAACGATGAAGAATGAACAAGGATCAATGATCAATGAAGAATGAACGATGAAGAATGAACAAGGATCAATGATCAATGAAGAATGAACGATGAAGAATGAACAAGGATCAATGATCAATGAAGAATGAACGATGAAGAATGAACAAGGATCAATGATCAATGAAGAATGAATGATGAAGAATGAAAAAGGATCAATGATCAATGACGAATGAACGATGAAGAATGAACAAGGAACAATGAACAATGACGAATGAACGATTATGAATGAACAAGGATCAATGATCAATGAAGAATGAACGATGAAGAATGAACAAGGATCAATGATCAATGAAGAATGAACGATGAAGAATGAACAAGGATCAATGATCAATGAAGAATGAACGATGAACAATGAACAAGGATCAATGAACAATGACGAATGAACGATGAAAAATCAACAAGGATCAATGATCAATGAAGAATGAACGATGAAGAATGAACAAGGATCAATGATCAATGAAGAATGAACGATGAAGAATGAACAAGGATCAATGATCAATGAAGAATGAACGATGAAGAATGAACAAGGATCAATGATCATTGAAGAATGAACGATGAAGAATGAACAAGGATCAATGATCAATGAAGAATGAACGATGAAGAATGAACAAGGATCAATGATCAATGATGAATGAACGATGAAGAATGAACAAGGATCAATGGTCAATAACGAATGAACGATGAAGAATGAACAAGGATCGATGATCAATAAAGAAAGAACGATGAAGAATGAACAAGGATCAATGATCAATGACGAATGAACGATGAAGAATGAACAAGGACCAATGATCAATGAAGAATGAACAAGGATCAATGATCATTCAAGAATAAACAAGGATCAATGGTCAATAAAGAATGAACGATGAAGAATGTAGAAGGATCAATGATCAATGAAGAATGAACGATGAAGAATGAACAAGGATCAATGAACAATGACGAATGAACGATGAAGAATGAAAAAGGATCAATGATTAATGAAGAATGAACAAGGATCAATGATCAATGAAGAATGAACGATGAAGAATGAAAAAGGATCAATGATCAATGACGAATGAACGATGAAGAATGAACAAGGATCAATGGTCAATAACGAATGAACGATGAATAATGAACAAGGATCGATGATCAATAAAGATAGAACGATGAAGAATGAACAAGGAACAATGAACAATGACGAATGAACGATTATGAATGAACAAGGATCAATGATCAATGAAGAATGAACGATCAAGAATGAACAAGGATCAATGATCAATGAAGAATGAACGATGAAGAATGAACAAGGATCAATGATCAATGAAGAATGACCGATGAAGAATGAACAAGGATCAATGAACAATGACGAATGAACGATGAAAAATGAACAAGGATCAATGATCAATGACGAATGAACGATGAAGAATGAACAAGGATCAATGGTCAATAACGAATCAACGATGAAGAATGAACAAGGATCGATGATCAATAAAGAATGAACGATCAGGAATGAAGAAGGATCAATGATCAATGACGAATGAACGATGAAGAATGAACAAGGATCAATGATCAATGAAGAATGAACGATGAAGAATGAACAAGGATCAATGATCATTGAAGAATAAACAAGGATCAATGGTCAATAAAGAATGAACGATGAAAAATGAAGAAGGATCAATGATCAATGAAGAATGAACGATGAAGAATGAACAAGGATCAATGATCAATGAAGAATGAATGATGAAGAATTAATAAGGATCAATGATCAATGAGGAATAAATGATGAAGAATGAACAAGGATCAATGATCATTGAAGAATGAACAAGGATCAATGATCAATGAAGAATGAATGATGAAGAATGAACAAGGATCAATGATTATTTAAGAATGAACGATGAAGAATGAACAAGGGTCAATGATCAGTGAAGAATGAACGATGAAGAATGAACAAGGATCAATGATCAATGAAGAATGAACGATGAATAATGAACAAGGATCAATGATCAATGAAGAATGAACGATGAAGAATGAACAAGGATCAATGATCAATGAAGAATGAACGATGAAGAATGAACAAGGATCAATGATCAATGAAGAATGAACGATGAAGAATGAACAAGGATCAATGATCATTGAAGAATGAACGATGAAGAATGAACAAGGATCAATGATCAATGAAGAATGAACGATGAAGAATGAACAAGGATCAATGATCAATGACGAATGAACGATGAAGAATGAACAAGGATCAATGGTCAATAACGAATGAACGATGAAGAATGAACAAGGATCGATGATCAATAAAGAAAGAACGATGAAGAATGAACAAGGATCAATGATCAATGACGAATGAACGATGAAGAATGAACAAGGACCAATGATCAATGAAGAATGAACAAGGATCAATGATCATTCAAGAATAAACAAGGATCAATGGTCAATAAAGAATGAACGATGAAGAATGTAGAAGGATCAATGATCAATGAAGAATGAACGATGAAGAATGAACAAGGATCAATGAACAATGACGAATGAACGATGAAGAATGAAAAAGGATCAATGATTAATGAAGAATGAACAAGGATCAATGATCAATGAAGAATGAACGATGAAGAATGAAAAAGGATCAATGATCAATGACGAATGAACGATGAAGAATGAACAAGGATCAATGGTCAATAACGAATGAACGATGAATAATGAACAAGGATCGATGATCAATAAAGATAGAACGATGAAGAATGAACAAGGAACAATGAACAATGACGAATGAACGATTATGAATGAACAAGGATCAATGATCAATGAAGAATGAACGATCAAGAATGAACAAGGATCAATGATCAATGAAGAATGAACGATGAAGAATGAACAAGGATCAATGATCAATGAAGAATGACCGATGAAGAATGAACAAGGATCAATGAACAATGACGAATGAACGATGAAAAATGAACAAGGATCAATGATTAATGACGAATGAACGATGAAGAATGAACAAGGATCAATGGTCAATAACGAATCAACGATGAAGAATGAACAAGGATCGATGATCAATAAAGAATGAACGATCAGGAATGAAGAAGGATCAATGATCAATGACGAATGAACGATGAAGAATGAACAAGGATCAATGATCAATGAAGAATGAACGATGAAGAATGAACAAGGATCAATGATCATTGAAGAATAAACAAGGATCAATGGTCAATAAAGAATGAACGATGAAAAATGAAGAAGGATCAATGATCAATGAAGAATGAACGATGAAGAATGAACAAGGATCAATGATCAATGAAGAATGAATGATGAAGAATTAATAAGGATCAATGATCAATGAGGAATAAATGATGAAGAATGAACAAGGATCAATGATCATTGAAGAATGAACAAGGATCAATGATCAATGAAGAATGAATGATGAAGAATGAACAAGGATCAATGATTATTTAAGAATGAACGATGAAGAATGAACAAGGGTCAATGATCAGTGAAGAATGAACGATGAAGAATGAACAAGGATCAATGATCAATGAAGAATGAACGATGAATAATGAACAAGGATCAATGATCAAGGAAGAATGAACGATGAAGAATGAACAAGTATCAATGATCAATGACGAATGAACGATGAAGAATGAAAAATGATCAATGATCAATGAAGAATGAAAGATGAAGATTGAACAAGGATCAATGGTCAATTAAGAATGAACGATGAAGAATGAACAAGGATCAATGGTCATTGAAGAATGAACGATGAAGAATGAACAAGGATCAATGATCAATGAAGAATGAACGATGAAGAATGAACAAGGATCAATGATCAATGAAGAATGAACGATGAAGAATGAACAAGGATCAATGATCAATGAAGAATGAACGATGAAGAATGAACAAGGATCAATGATCATTGAAGAATGAACAAGGATCAATGGTCAATAAAGAATGATTGATGAAGAATGAACAAGGATCAATGATCAACGACGAATGAACGATGATGAATGAACAAGGATCAATGGTCAATAACGAATCAACGATGAAGAATGAACAAGGATCGATGATCAATAAAGAATGAACGATGAAGAATGAACAAGGATCAATGATCAATGATCAATGACGAATGAACGATGAAGAATGAACAAGGATCAATGATCAATGAAGAATGAACGATGAAGAATGAACAACGATCAATGATCAATGAAGAATGAACGATGAAGAATGAATAAGGATCAATGATCAATTAAGAATGAACGATGAAGAATGAACAAGGATCAATGATCAATGAAGAATGAACAAGGATCAATGAACAATGAAGAATGAACAAGGATCAATGGTCGATGATGAATGAACGATAAAGAATGAACAAGGATCAATGATCAATGAAGAATGAACGATGAAGAATGAACAAGGATCAATGATCATTGAAGAATGAACAATTAAGAATGAACAAGGATCAATGATTAATGAAAAATAAACGCTGAGGAATGAACAAGAATCAATGATCATTGAATAATGAACGATGAAGAATGAACAAGGATCAATGGTCAATGAAGAATGAACAAGGATCAATGATCAATGAAGAATGAATGTTGAAGAATGAACAAGGATCAATGATCAATGAAGAATGAACGATGAAGAATGAACAAGGATCAATGATCAATGATGAATGACGAATGAACGATGAAGAATGAACAAGGATCAATGATCAATGAAGAATGAACGATGAAGAATGAACAAGGATCAATGATCAATGAAGAATGAATGATGAAGAATGCATAAGGATCAATGATCAATGAAGAATGAACGATGAAGAATGAACAAGGATCAATGAACAATGACGAATGAACGATGAAGAATGAACAAGGATCAATGATCAATAAAGAATGAACGATGAAGAATGAACAAGGATCAATGATCAATGATGAATGACGAATGAACGATGAAGAATGAACAAGGATCAATGATCAATGAAGAATGAACGATGAAGAATGAACAAGGATCAATGATCAATGAAGAATGAATGATGAAGAATGCATAAGGATCAATGATCAAAGAAGAATGAATGATGAAGAATGAACAAGGATCAATGATCAATGAAGAATGAATGATGAAGAGTGAAAAAGGATCAATGATCAATGACGAATGAACGATGAAGAATGAACAGGGAACAATGAACAATGACGAATGAACGATTATGAATGAACAAGGATCAATGATCAATGAAGAATGAACGATGAAGAATGAACAAGGATCAATGATCAATGAAGAATGAACGATGAAGAATGAACAAGGATCAATGATCAATGAAGAATGACCGATGAAGAATGAACAAGGATCAATGAACAATGACGAATGAACGATGAAAAATGAACAAGGATCAATGATCAATGACGAATGAACGATGAAGAATGAACAAGGATCAATGGTCAATAACGAATCAACGATGAAGAATGAACAAGGATCGATGATCAATAAAGAATGAACGATAAAGAATGAAGAAGGATCAATGATCAATGACGAATGAACGATGAAGAATGAACAAGAATCAATGATCAATGAAGAATGAACGATGAAGAATGAACAAGGATCAATGATCATTGAAGAATAAACAAGGATCAATGGTCAATAAAGAATGAATGATGAAAAATGAAGAAGGATCAATGATCAATGAAGAATGAACGATGAAGAATGAACAAGGATCAATGATCAATGAAGAATGAATGATGAAGAATTAATAAGGATCAAGGATCAATGAGGAATAAATGATGAAGAATGAACAAGGATCAATGATCATTGAAGAATGAACAAGGATCAATGATCAATGAAGAATGAATGATGAAGAATGAACAAGGATCAATGATTATTTAAGAATGAACGATGAAGAATGAACAAGGGTCAATGATCAGTGAAGAATGAACGATGAAGAATGAACAAGGATCAATGATCAATGAAGAATGAACGATGTATAATGAACAAGGATCAATGATCAAGGAAGAATGAACGATGAAGAATGAACAAGTATCAACGATCAATGACGAATGAACGATGAAGAATGAAAAATGATCAATGATCAATGAAGAATGAAAGATGAAGAATAAACAAGGATCAATGATCAATGAAGAATGAACAATGAAGAATGAACAAGGATCAATGATCAATGAAGAATGAATGATGAAGAATGAACAAGTATCAATGATCAATGAAGAATGAACAAGGATCAATGGTCAATGACGAATGAACGATGAAGAATGAACAAGGATCAATGATCAATGAAGAATGAAAGATGAAGAATGAACAAGGATCAATGATCAATGAAGAATGAAAAATGAAGAATGAACAAGGATCAATGATCAATGAAGAATGAACGATGAAGAATGAACAAGTATCAATGATCAATGAAGAATGAACAAGGATCAATGGTCAATTAAAAATGAACGATGAAGAATGAACAAGGATCAATGGTCATTGAAGAATGAACGATGAAGAATGAACAAGGATCAATGATCAATGAAGAATGAACGATGAAGAATGAACAAGGATCAATGATCAATGAAGAATGAACGATGAAGAATGAACAAGGATCAATGATCAATGAAGAATGAACGATGAAGAATGAACAAGGATCAATGATCATCTAAGAATGAACAAGGATCAATGGTCAATAAAGAATGAATGATGAAGAATGAACAAGGATCAATGATCAACGACGAATGAACGATGATGAATGAACAAGGATCAATGGTCAATAACGAATCAACGATGAAGAATGAACAAGGATCGATGATCAATAAAGAATGAACGATGAAGAATGAACAAGGATCAATGATCAATGATCAATGACGAATGAACGATGAAGAATGAACAAGGATCAATGATCAATGAAGAATGAACGATGAAGAATGAACAACGATCAATGATCAATGAAGAATGAACGATGAAGAATGAATAAGGATCAATGATCAATTAAGAATGAACGATGAAGAATGAACAAGGATCAATGATCAATGAAGAATGAACAAGGATCAATGAACAATGAAGAATGAACAAGGATCAATGGTCGATGACGAATGAACGATAAAGAATGAACAAGGATCAATGATCAATGAAGAATGAACGATGAAGAATGAACAAGGATCAATGATCATTGAAGAATGAACAATTAAGAATGAACAAGGATCAATGATTAATGAACAATAAACGCTGAGGAATGAACAAGAATCAATGATCATTGAATAATGAACGATGAAGAATGAACAAGGATCAATGGTCAATGAAGAATGAACAAGGATCAATGATCAATGAAGAATGAATGTTGAAGAATGAACAAGGATCAATGAGTATTTAAGAATGAACGATGAAGAATGAACAAGGGTCAATGATCAGTGAAGAATGAACGATGAAGAATGAACAAGGATCAATGAACAATGAAGAATGAACGATGAATAATAAACAAGGATCAATGATCAAGGAAGAATGAACGATGAAGAATGAACAAGTATCAATGATCAATGAAGAATGAACAAGGATCAATGGTCAATTAAGAATGAACGATGAAGAATGAACAAGGATCAATGATCATTGAAGAATGAACGATGAAGAATGAACAAGGATCAATGATTAATGAAGAATGAACGATGAAGAATGAACAAGGATCAATGATCAATGAAGAATGAACGATGAATAATGAACAAGGATCAATGATCAATGAAGAATGTACGATGAAGAATGAACAAGGATCAATGATCATTGAAGAATGAAAAAGGATCAATGGTCAATAAAGAATGAACGATGAAGAATGAACAAGGATCAATGATCAATGACGAATGAACGATGAAGAATGAACAAGGATCAATGGTCAATAACGAATCAACGATGAAGAATTAACAAGGATCGATGATCAATAAAGAATGAACGATGAAGAATGAACAAGGATCAATGATCAATGATCAATGACGAATGAACGATGAAGAATGAACAAGGATCAATGATCAATGAAGAATGAACGATGAAGAATGAACAAGGATCAATTATCAATGAAGAATGAATGATGAAGAATGCATAAGGATCAATGATCAATGAAGAATGAATGATGAAGAATGAACAAGGATCAATGATCAATGAAGAATGAATGATGAAGAATGAAAAAGGATCAATGATCAATGACGAATGAACGATGAAGAATGAACAAGGAACAATGAACAATGACGAATGAACGATTATGAATGAACAAGGATCAATGATCAATGAAGAATGAACGATGAAGAATGAACAAGGATCAATGAATAATGAAGAATGAACGATGAAGAATGAACAAGGATCAATGATCAATGAAGAATGAACGATGAAGAATGAACAAGGATCAATGAACAATGACGAATGAACGATGAAAAATGAACAAGGATCAATGATCAATGAAGAATGAATGATGAAGAATGAAAAAGGATCAATGATCAATGACGAATGAACGATGAAGAATGAACAAGGAACAATGAACAATGACGAATGAACGATTATGAATGAACAAGGATCAATGATCAATGAAGAATGAACGATGAAGAATGAACAAGGATCAATGATCAATGAAGAATGAACGATGAAGAATGAACAAGGATCAATGATCAATGAAGAATGAACGATGAAGAATGAACAAGGATCAATGATCAATGAAGAATGAACGATGATGAATGAACAAGGATCAATGATCATTGAAGAATGAACAAGGATCAATGGTCAATAAAGAATGAATGATGAAGAATGAACAAGGATCAATGATCAACAACGAATGAACGATGATGAATGAACAAGGATCAATGGTCAATAACGAATCAACGATGAAGAATGAACAAGGATCGATGATCAATAAAGAATGAACGATGAAGAATGAACAAGGATCAATGATCAATGATCAATGACGAATGAACGATGAAGAATGAACAAGGATCAATGATCAATGAAGAATGAACGATGAAGAATGAACAACGATCAATGATCAATGAAGAATGAACGATGAAGAATGAATAAGGATCAATGATCAATTAAGAATGAACGATGAAGAATGAACAAGGATCAATGATCAATGAAGAATGAACAAGGATCAATGAACAATGAAGAATGAACAAGGATCAATGGTCGATGACGAATGAACGATAAAGAATGAACAAGGATCAATGATCAATGAAGAATGAACGATGAAGAATGAACAAGGATCAATGATCATTGAAGAATGAACAATTAAGAATGAACAAGGATCAATGATTAATGAACAATAAACGCTGAGGAATGAACAAGAATCAATGATCATTGAATAATGAACGATGAAGAATGAACAAGGATCAATGGTCAATGAAGAATGAACAAGGATCAATGATCAATGAAGATTGAATGTTGAAGAATGAACAAGGATCAATGAGTATTTAAGAATGAACGATGAAGAATGAACAAGGGTCAATGATCAGTGAAGAATGAACGATGAAGAATGAACAAGGATCAATGAACAATGAAGAATGAACGATGAATAATGAACAAGGATCAATGATCAAGGAAGAATGAACGATGAAGAATGAACAAGTATCAATGATCAATGAAGAATGAACAAGGATCAATGGTCAATTAAGAATGAACGATGAAGAATGAACAAGGATCAATGATCATTGAAGAATGAACGATGAAGAATGAACAAGGATCAATGATTAATGAAGAATGAACGATGAAGAATGAACAAGGATCAATCATCAATGAAGAATGAACGATGAAGAATGAACAAGGATCAATGATCAATGAAGAATGTACGATGAAGAATGAACAAGGATCAATGATCATTGAAGAATGAAAAAGGATCAATGGTCAATAAAGAATGAACGATGAAGAATGAACAAGGATCAATGATCAATGACGAATGAACGATGAAGAATGAACAAGGATCAATGGTCAATAACGAATCAACGATGAAGAATTATCAAGGATCGATGATCAATAAAGAATGAACGATGAAGAATGAACAAGGATCAATGATCAATGATCAATGACGAATGAACGATGAAGAATGAACAAGGATCAATGATCAATGAAGAATGAACGATGAAGAATGAACAAGGATCAATTATCAATGAAGAATGAATGATGAAGAATGCATAAGGATCAATGATCAATGAAGAATGAATGATGAAGAATGAACAAGGATCAATGATCAATGAAGAATGAATGATGAAGAATGAAAAAGGATCAATGATCAATGACGAATGAACGATGAAGAATGAACAAGGAACAATGAACAATGACGAATGAACGATTATGAATGAACAAGGATCAATGATCAATGAAGAATGAACGATGAAGAATGAACAAGGATCAATGAATAATGAAGAATGAACGATGAAGAATGAACAAGGATCAATGATCAATGAAGAATGAACGATGAAGAATGAACAAGGATCAATGAACAATGACGAATGAACGATGAAAAATGAACAAGGATCAATGATCAATGAAGAATGAATGATGAAGAATGAAAAAGGATCAATGATCAATGACGAATGAACGATGAAGAATGAACAAGGAACAATGAACAATGACGAATGAACGATTATGAATGAACAAGGATCAATGATCAATGAAGAATGAACGATGAAGAATGAACAAGGATCAATGATCAATGAAGAATGAACGATGAAGAATGAACAAGGATCAATGATCAATGAAGAATGAACGATGAAGAATGAACAAGGATCAATGATCAATGAAGAATGAACGATGAAGAATGAACAAGGATCAATGATCATTGAAGAATGAACAAGGATCAATGGTCAATAAAGAATGAATGATGAAGAATGAACAAGGATCAATGATCAACAACGAATGAACGATGATGAATGAACAAGGATCAATGGTCAATAACGAATCAACGATGAAGAATGAACAAGGATCGATGATCAATAAAGAATGAACGATGAAGAATGAACAAGGATCAATGATCAATGATCAATGACGAATGAACGATGAAGAATGAACAAGGATCAATGATCAATGAAGAATGAACGATGAAGAATGAACAACGATCAATGATCAATGAAGAATGAACGATGAAGAATGAATAAGGATCAATGATCAATTAAGAATGAACGATGAAGAATGAACAAGGATCAATGATCAATGAAGAATGAACAAGGATCAATGAACAATGAAGAATGAACAAGGATCAATGGTCGATGACGAATGAACGATAAAGAATGAACAAGGATCAATGATCAATGAAGAATGAACGATGAAGAATGAACAAGGAACAATGATCATTGAAGAATGAACAATTAAGAATGAACAAGGATCAATGATTAATGAACAATAAACGCTGAGGAATGAACAAGAATCAATGATCATTGAATAATGAACGATGAAGAATGAACAAGGATCAATGGTCAATGAAGAATGAACAAGGATCAATGATCAATGAAGATTGAATGTTGAAGAATGAACAAGGATCAATGAGTATTTAAGAATGAACGATGAAGAATGAACAAGGGTCAATGATCAGTGAAGAATGAACGATGAAGAATGAACAAGGATCAATGAACAATGAAGAATGAACGATGAATAATGAACAAGGATCAATGATCAAGGAAGAATGAACGATGAAGAATGAACAAGTATCAATGATCAATGAAGAATGAACAAGGATCAATGGTCAATTAAGAATGAACGATGAAGAATGAACAAGGATCAATGATCATTGAAGAATGAACGATGAAGAATGAACAAGGATCAATGATTAATGAAGAATGAACGATGAAGAATGAACAAGGATCAATGATCAATGAAGAATGAACGATGAAGAATGAACAAGGATCAATGATCAATGAAGAATGTACGATGAAGAATGTACGATGAAGAATGAACAAGGATCAATGATCAATGAAGAATGAATGATGAAGAATGAAAAAGGATCAATGATCAATGACGAATGAACGATGAAGAATGAACAAGGAACAATGAACAATGACGAATGAACGATTATGAATGAACAAGGATCAATGATCAATGAAGAATGAACGATGAAGAATGTACAAGGATCAATGATCAATGAAGAATGAACGATGAAGAATGAACAAGGATCAATGATCAATGAAGAATGAACGATGAAGAATGAACAAGGATCAATGAACAATGACGAATGAACGATGAAAAATGAACAAGGATCAATGATCAATGAAGAATGAACGCTGAACAATGAACAAGGATCAATGATCAATGAAGAATGAACGATGAAGAATGAACAAGGATCAATGATCAATGAAGAATGAACCATGAAGAATGAACAAGGATCAATGATCATTGAAGAATGAACAAGGATCAATGGTCAATAAAGAATAAACGATGAAAAATGAACAAGGATCAATGATCAATGACGAATGAACGATGAAGAATGAACAAGGATCAATGGTCAATAACGAATCAACGATGAAGAATGAACAAGGATCGATGATCAATAAAGAATGAACGATGAAGAATGAAGAAGGATCAATGATCAATGACGAATGAACGATGAAGAATGAACAAGGATCAATGATCAATGAAGAATGAACGATGAAGAATGAACAAGGATCAATGATCATTGAAGAATAAACAAGGATCAATGGTCAATAAAGAATGAACGATGAAGAATGAACTAGGATCAATGATCAATGAAGAATGAAAGATGAAGAATGAACAAGGATCAATGATCAATGAAGAATGAATGATGAAGAATGAACAAGTATCAATGATCAATGAAGAATGAACAAGGATCAATGGTCAATGACGAATGAACGATGAAGAATGAACAAGGATCAATGATCAATGAAGAATGAAAGATGAAGAATGAACAAGGATCAATGATCAATGAAGAATGAAAAATGAAGAATGAACAAGGATCAATGATCAATGAAGAATGAACGATGAAGAATGAACAAGTATCAATGATCAATGAAGAATGAACAAGGATCAATGGTCAATTAAGAATGAACGATGAAGAATGAACAAGGATCAATGGTCATTGAAGAATGAACGATGAAGAATGAACAAGGATCAATGATCAATGAAGAATGAACGATGAAGAATGAACAAGGATCAATGATCATTGAAGAATGAACGATGAAGAATGAACAAGGATCAATGATCAATGAAGAATGAACGATGAAGAATGAACAAGGATCAATGATCATTGAAGAATGAACAAGGATCAATGGTCAATAAAGAATGAATGATGAAGAATGAACAAGGATCAATGATCAACGACGAATGAACGATGATGAATGAACAAGGATCAATGGTCAATAACGAATCAACGATGAAGAATGAACAAGGATCGATGATCAATAAAGAATGAACGATGAAGATTGAACAAGGATCAATGATCAATGATCAATGACGAATGAACGATGAAGAATGAACAAGGATCAATGATCAATGAAGAATGAAGGATGAAGAAAGAACAACGATCAATGATCAATGAAGAATGAACGATGAAGAATGAATAAGGATCAATGATCAATTAAGAATGAACGATGAAGAATGAACAAGGATCAATGATCAATGAAGAATGAACAAGGATCAATGAACAATGAAGAATGAACAAGGATCAATGGTCGATGACGAATGAACGATAAAGAATGAACAAGGATCAATGATCAATGAAGAATGAACGATGAAGAATGAACAAGGATCAATGATCATTGAAGAATGAACAATTAAGAATGAACAAGGATCAATGATTAATGAACAATAAACACTGAGGAATGAACAAGAATCAATGATCATTGAATAATGAACGATGAAGAATGAACAAGGATCAATGGTCAATGAAGAATGAACAAGGATCAATGATCAATGAAGAATGAATGTTGAAGAATGAACAAGGATCAATGAGTATTTAAGAATGAACGATGAAGAATGAACAAGGATCAAGGATCAATGACAAATGAACGATGAAGAATGAACAAGACCTAATGATCAGTGAAGAATGAACGATGATGAATGAACAAGGATCAATGATCAATGAGGAATGAATGATGAAGAATGAACAAGGATCAATGATCATTGAAGAATGAACAAGGATCAATGATCAATGAAGAATGAATGATGAAGAATGAACAAGGATCAATGATTATTTAAGAATGAACGATGAAGAATGAACAAGGGTCAATGATCAGTGAAGAATGAACGATGAACAATGAACAAGGCTCAATGATCAATGAAGAATGAACGATGAAGAATGAACAAGGATCAATGATCAATGAAGAATGAACGATGAAGAATGAACAAGGATCAATGATCAATGAAGAATGAACGATGAAGAATGAACAAGGATCAATGATCAATGAAGAATGAACGATGAAGAATGAACAAGGATCAATGATCATTGAAGAATGAACAAGGATCAATGGTCAATAAAGAATGAATGATGAAGAATGAACAAGGATCAATGATCAACAACGAATGAACGATGATGAATGAACAAGGATCAATGGTCAATAACGAATCAACGATGAAGAATGAACAAGGATCGATGATCAATAAAGAATGAACGATGAAGAATGAACAAGGATCAATGATCAATGATCAATGACGAATGAACGATGAAGAATGAACAAGGATCAATGATCAATGAAGAATGAACGATGAAGAATGAACAACGATCAATGATCAATGAAGAATGAACGATGAAGAATGAATAAGGATCAATGATCAATTAAGAATGAACGATGAAGAATGAACAAGGATCAATGATCAATGAAGAATGAACAAGGATCAATGAACAATGAAGAATGAACAAGGATCAATGGTCGATGACGAATGAACGATAAAGAATGAACAAGGATCAATGATCAATGAAGAATGAACGATGAAGAATGAACAAGGATCAATGATCATTGAAGAATGAACAATTAAGAATGAACAAGGATCAATGATTAATGAACAATAAACGCTGAGGAATGAACAAGAATCAATGATCATTGAATAATGAACGATGAAGAATGAACAAGGATCAATGGTCAATGAAGAATGAACAAGGATCAATGATCAATGAAGATTGAATGTTGAAGAATGAACAAGGATCAATGAGTATTTAAGAATGAACGATGAAGAATGAACAAGGGTCAATGATCAGTGAAGAATGAACGATGAAGAATGAACAAGGATCAATGAACAATGAAGAATGAACGATGAATAATGAACAAGGATCAATGATCAAGGAAGAATGAACGATGAAGAATGAACAAGTATCAATGATCAATGAAGAATGAACAAGGATCAATGGTCAATTAAGAATGAACGATGAAGAATGAACAAGGATCAATGATCATTGAAGAATGAACGATGAAGAATGAACAAGGATCAATGATTAATGAAGAATGAACGATGAAGAATGAACAAGGATCAATGATCAATGAAGAATGAACGATGAAGAATGAACAAGGATCAATGATCAATGAAGAATGTACGATGAAGAATGAACAAGGATCAATGATCATTGAAGAATGAAAAAGGATCAATGGTCAATAAAGAATGAACGATGAAGAATGAACAAGGATCAATGATCAATGACGAATGAACGATGAAGAATGAACAAGGATCAATGGTCAATAACGAATCAACGATGAAGAATTAACAAGGATCGATGATCAATAAAGAATGAACGATGAAGAATGAACAAGGATCAATGATCAATGATCAATGACGAATGAACGATGAAGAATGAACAAGGATCAATGATCAATGAAGAATGAACGATGAAGAATGAACAAGGATCAATTATCAATGAAGAATGAATGATGAAGAATGCATAAGGATCAATGATCAATGAAGAATGAATGATGAAGAATGAACAAGGATCAATGATCAATGAAGAATGAATGATGAAGAATGGAAAAGGATCAATGATCAATGACGAATGAACGATGAAGAATGAACAAGGAACAATGAACAATGACGAATGAACGATTATGAATGAACAAGGATCAATGATCATTGAAGAATGAACGATGAAGAATGAACAAGGATCAATGATCAATGAAGAATGAACGATGAAGAATGAACAAGGATCAATGATCAATGAAGAATGAACGATGAAGAATGAACAAGGATCAATGAACAATGACGAATGAACGATGAAAAATGAACAAGGATCAATGATCAATGAAGAATGAATGATGAAGAATGAAAAAGGATCAATGATCAATGACGAATGAACGATGAAGAATGAACAAGGAACAATGAACAATGACGAATGAACGATTATGAATGAACAAGGATCAATGATCAATGAAGAATGAACGATGAAGAATGAACAAGGATCAATGATCAATGAAGAATGAACGATGAAGAATGAACAAGGATCAATGATCATTGAAGAATGAAAAAGGATCAATGGTCAATAAAGAATGAACGATGAAGAATGAACAAGGATCAATGATCAATGACGAATGAACGATGAAGAATGAACAAGGATCAATGGTCAATAACGAATCAACGATGAAGAATTAACAAGGATCGATGATCAATAAAGAATGAACGATGAAGAATGAACAAGGATCAATGATCAATGATCAATGACGAATGAACGATGAAGAATGAACAAGGATCAATGATCAATGAAGAATGAACGATGAAGAATAAACAAGGATCAATTATCAATGAAGAATGAATGATGAAGAATGCATAAGGATCAATGATCAATGAAGAATGAATGATGAAGAATGAACAAGGATCAATGATCAATGAAGAATGAATGATGAAGAATGAAAAAGGATCAATGATCAATGACGAATGAACGATGAAGAATGAACAAGGAACAATGAACAATGACGAATGAACGATTATGAATGAACAAGGATCAATGATCAATGAAGAATGAACGATGAAGAATGTACAAGGATCAATGATCAATGAAGAATGAACGATGAAGAATGAACAAGGATCAATGATCAATGAAGAATGAACGATGAAGAATGAACAAGGATCAATGAACAATGACGAATGAACGATGAAAAATGAACAAGGATCAATGATCAATGAAGAATGAACGCTGAAGAATGAACAAGGATCAATGATCAATGAAGAATGAACGATGAAGAATGAACAAGGATCAATGATCAATGAAGAATGAACCATGAAGAATGAACAAGGATCAATGATCATTGAAGAATGAACAAGGATCAATGGTCAATAAAGAATAAACGATGAAAAATGAACAAGGATCAATGATCAATGACGAATGAACGATGAAGAATGAACAAGGATCAATGGTCAATAACGAATCAACGATGAAGAATGAACAAGGATCGATGATCAATAAAGAATGAACGATGAAGAATGAAGAAGGATCAATGATCAATGACGAATGAACGATGAAGAATGAACAAGGATCAATGATCAATGAAGAATGAACGATGAAGAATGAACAAGGATCAATGATCATTGAAGAATAAACAAGGATCAATGGTCAATAAAGAATGAACGATGAAGAATGAACAAGGATCAATGATCAATGAAGAATGAAAGATGAAGAATGAACAAGGATCAATGATCAATGAAGAATGAATGATGAAGAATGAACAAGTATCAATGATCAATGAAGAATGAACAAGGATCAATGGTCAATGACGAATGAACGATGAAGAATGAACAAGGATCAATGATCAATGAAGAATGAAAGATGAAGAATGAACAAGGATCAATGATCAATGAAGAATGAAAAATGAAGAATGAACAAGGATCAATGATCAATGAAGAATGAACGATGAAGAATGAACAAGTATCAATGATCAATGAAGAATGAACAAGGATCAATGGTCAATTAAGAATGAACGATGAAGAATGAACAAGGATCAATGGTCATTGAAGAATGAACGATGAAGAATGAACAAGGATCAATGATCAATGAAGAATGAACGATGAAGAATGAACAAGGATCAATGATCATTGAAGAATGAACGATGAAGAATGAACAAGGATCAATGATCAATGAAGAATGAACGATGAAGAATGAACAAGGATCAATGATCATTGAAGAATGAACAAGGATCAATGGTCAATAAAGAATGAATGATGAAGAATGAACAAGGATCAATGATCAACGACGAATGAACGATGATGAATGAACAAGGATCAATGGTCAATAACGAATCAACGATGAAGAATGAACAAGGATCGATGATCAATAAAGAATGAACGATGAAGATTGAACAAGGATCAATGATCAATGATCAATGACGAATGAACGATGAAGAATGAACAAGGATCAATGATCAATGAAGAATGAAGGATGAAGAAAGAACAACGATCAATGATCAATGAAGAATGAACGATGAAGAATGAATAAGGATCAATGATCAATTAAGAATGAACGATGAAGAATGAACAAGGATCAATGATCAATGAAGAATGAACAAGGATCAATGAACAATGAAGAATGAACAAGGATCAATGGTCGATGACGAATGAACGATAAAGAATGAACAAGGATCAATGATCAATGAAGAATGAACGATGAAGAATGAACAAGGATCAATGATCATTGAAGAATGAACAATTAAGAATGAACAAGGATCAATGATTAATGAACAATAAACGCTGAGGAATGAACAAGAATCAATGATCATTGAATAATGAACGATGAAGAATGAACAAGGATCAATGGTCAATGAAGAATGAACAAGGATCAATGATCAATGAAGAATGAATGTTGAAGAATGAACAAGGATCAATGAGTATTTAAGAATGAACGATGAAGAATGAACAAGGATCAAGGATCAATGACAAATGAACGATGAAGAATGAACAAGACCTAATGATCAGTGAAGAATGAACGATGATGAATGAACAAGGATCAATGATCAATGAGGAATGAATGATGAAGAATGAACAAGGATCAATGATCATTGAAGAATGAACAAGGATCAATGATCAATGAAGAATGAATGATGAAGAATGAACAAGGATCAATGATTATTTAAGAATGAACGATGAAGAATGAACAAGGGTCAATGATCAGTGAAGAATGAACGATGAACAATGAACAAGGCTCAATGATCAATGAAGAATGAACGATGAATAATGAACAAGGATCAATGATCAAGGAAGAATGAACGATGAAGAATGAACAAGTATCAATGATCCATGAAGAATGAACAAGGATCAATGGTCAATTAAGAATGAACGATAAAGAATGAACAAGGATCAATGATCATTGAAGAATGAACGATGAAGAATGAACAAGGATCAATGATTAATGAAGAATGAACGATGAAGAATGAACAAGGATCAATGATCAATGAAGAATGAACGATGAAGAATGAACAAGGATCAATGATCAATGAAGAATGTACGATGAAGAATGAACAAGGATCAATGATCATTGAAGAATGAACAAGGATCAATGGTCAATAAAGAATGAACGATGAAGAATGAACAAGTATCAATGATCAATGAAGAATGAACAAGGATCAATGGTCAATTAAGAATGAATGATGAAGAATGAACAAGGATCAATGATCATTGAAGAATGAACGATGAAGAATGAACAAGGATCAATGATTAATGAAGAATGAACGATGAAGAATGAACAAGGATCAATGATCAATGAAGAATGAACGATGAAGAATGAACAAGGATCAATGATCAATGAAGAATGTACGATGAAGAATGAACAAGGATCAATGATCATTGAAGAATGAAAAAGGATCAATGGTCAATAAAGAATGAACGATGAAGAATGAACAAGGATCAATGATCAATGACGAATGAACGATGAAGAATGAACAAGGATCAATGGTCAATAACGAATCAACGATGAAGAATTAACAAGGATCGATGATCAATAAAGAATGAACGATGAAGAATGAACAAGGATCAATGATCAATGATCAATGACGAATGAACGATGAAGAATGAACAAGGATCAATGATCAATGAAGAATGAACGATGAAGAATGAACAAGGATCAATTATCAATGAAGAATGAATGATGAAGAATGCATAAGGATCAATGATCAATGAAGAATGAATGATGAAGAATGAACAAGGATCAATGATCAATGAAGAATGAATGATGAAGAATGCTAAAGGATCAATGATCAATGACGAATGAACGATGAAGAATGAACAAGGATCAATGAATAATGAAGAATGAACGATGAAGAATGAACAAGGATCAATGATCAATGAAGAATGAACGATGAAGAATGAACAAGGATCAATGAACAATGACGAATGAACGATGAAAAATGAACAAGGATCAATGATCAATGAAGAATGAATGATGAAGAATGAAAAAGGATCAATGATCAATGACGAATGAACGATGAAGAATGAACAAGGAACAATGAACAATGACGAATGAACGATTATGAATGAACAAGGATCAATGATCAATGAAGAATGAACGATGAAGAATGAACAAGGATCAATGATCAATGAAGAATGAACGATGAAGAATGAACAAGGATCAATGATCAATGAAGAATGAACGATGAAGAATGAACAAGGATCAATGATCAATGAAGAATGAACGATGAAGAATGAACAAGGATCAATGATCATTGAAGAATGAACAAGGATCAATGGTCAATAAAGAATGAATGATGAAGAATGAACAAGGATCAATGATCAACAACGAATGAACGATGATGAATGAACAAGGATCAATGGTCAATAACGAATCAACGATGAAGAATGAACAAGGATCGATGATCAATAAAGAATGAACGATGAAGAATGAACAAGGATCAATGATCAATGATCAATGACGAATGAACGATGAAGAATGAACAAGGATCAATGATCAATGAAGAATGAACGATGAAGAATGAACAACGATCAATGATCAATGAAGAATGAACGATGAAGAATGAATAAGGATCAATGATCAATTAAGAATGAACGATGAAGAATGAACAAGGATCAATGATCAATGAAGAATGAACAAGGATCAATGAACAATGAAGAATGAACAAGGATCAATGGTCGATGACGAATGAACGATAAAGAATGAACAAGGATCAATGATCAATGAAGAATGAACGATGAAGAATGAACAAGGATCAATGATCATTGAAGAATGAACAATTAAGAATGAACAAGGATCAATGATTAATGAACAATAAACGCTGAGGAATGAACAAGAATCAATGATCATTGAATAATGAACGATGAAGAATGAACAAGGATCAATGGTCAATGAAGAATGAACAAGGATCAATGATCAATGAAGATTGAATGTTGAAGAATGAACAAGGATCAATGAGTATTTAAGAATGAACGATGAAGAATGAACAAGGGTCAATGATCAGTGAAGAATGAACGATGAAGAATGAACAAGGATCAATGAACAATGAAGAATGAACGATGAATAATGAACAAGGATCAATGATCAAGGAAGAATGAACGATGAAGAATGAACAAGTATCAATGATCAATGAAGAATGAACAAGGATCAATGGTCAATTAAGAATGAACGATGAAGAATGAACAAGGATCAATGATCATTGAAGAATGAACGATGAAGAATGAACAAGGATCAATGATTAATGAAGAATGAACGATGAAGAATGAACAAGGATCAATGATCAATGAAGAATGAACGATGAAGAATGAACAAGGATCAATGATCAATGAAGAATGTACGATGAAGAATGAACAAGGATCAATGATCATTGAAGAATGAAAAAGGATCAATGGTCAATAAAGAATGAACGATGAAGAATGAACAAGGATCAATGATCAATGACGAATGAACGATGAAGAATGAACAAGGATCAATGGTCAATAACGAATCAACGATGAAGAATTAACAAGGATCGATGATCAATAAAGAATGAACGATGAAGAATGAACAAGGATCAATGATCAATGATCAATGACGAATGAACAATGAAGAATGAACAAGGATCAATGATCAATGAAGAATGAACGATGAAGAATGAACAAGGATCAATTATCAATGAAGAATGAATGATGAAGAATGCATAAGGATCAATGATCAATGAAGAATGAATGATGAAGAATGAACAAGGATCAATGATCAATGAAGAATGAATGATGAAGAATGAAAAAGGATCAATGATCAATGACGAATGAACGATGAAGAATGAACAAGGAACAATGAACAATGACGAATGAACGATTATGAATGAACAAGGATCAATGATCAATGAAGAATGAACGATGAAGAATGAACAAGGATCAATGAATAATGAAGAATGAACGATGAAGAATGAACAAGGATCAATGATCAATGAAGAATGAACGATGAAGAATGAACAAGGATCAATGAACAATGACGAATGAACGATGAAAAATGAACAAGGATCAATGATCAATGAAGAATGAATGATGAAGAATGAAAAAGGATCAATGATCAATGACGAATGAACGATGAAGAATGAACAAGGAACAATGAACAATGACGAATGAACGATTATGAATGAACAAGGATCAATGATCAATGAAGAATGAACGATGAAGAATGAACAAGGATCAATGATCAATGAAGAATGAACGATGAAGAATGAACAAGGATCAATGATCAATGAAGAATGAACGATGAAGAATGAACAAGGATCAATGATCAATGAAGAATGAACGATGAAGAATGAACAAGGATCAATGATCATTGAAGAATGAACAAGGATCAATGGTCAATAAAGAATGAATGATGAAGAATGAACAAGGATCAATGATCAACAACGAATGAACGATGATGAATGAACAAGGATCAATGGTCAATAACGAATCAACGATGAAGAATGAACAAGGATCGATGATCAATAAAGAATGAACGATGAAGAATGAACAAGGATCAATGATCAATGATCAATGACGAATGAACGATGAAGAATGAACAAGGATCAATGATCAATGAAGAATGAACGATGAAGAATGAACAACGATCAATGATCAATGAAGAATGAACGATGAAGAATGAATAAGGATCAATGATCAATTAAGAATGAACGATGAAGAATGAACAAGGATCAATGATCAATGAAGAATGAACAAGGATCAATGAACAATGAAGAATGAACAAGGATCAATGGTCGATGACGAATGAACGATAAAGAATGAACAAGGATCAATGATCAATGAAGAATGAACGATGAAGAATGAACAAGGATCAATGATCATTGAAGAATGAACAATTAAGAATGAACAAGGATCAATGATTAATGAACAATAAACGCTGAGGAATGAACAAGAATCAATGATCATTGAATAATGAACGATGAAGAATGAACAAGGATCAATGGTCAATGAAGAATGAACAAGGATCAATGATCAATGAAGATTGAATGTTGAAGAATGAACAAGGATCAATGAGTATTTAAGAATGAACGATGAAGAATGAACAAGGGTCAATGATCAGTGAAGAATGAACGATGAAGAATGAACAAGGATCAATGAACAATGAAGAATGAACGATGAATAATGAACAAGGATCAATGATCAAGGAAGAATGAACGATGAAGAATGAACAAGTATCAATGATCAATGAAGAATGAACAAGGATCAATGGTCAATTAAGAATGAACGATGAAGAATGAACAAGGATCAATGATCATTGAAGAATGAACGATGAAGAATGAACAAGGATCAATGATTAATGAAGAATGAACGATGAAGAATGAACAAGGATCAATGATCAATGAAGAATGAACGATGAAGAATGAACAAGGATCAATGATCAATGAAGAATGTACGATGAAGAATGAACAAGGATCAATGATCATTGAAGAATGAAAAAGGATCAATGGTCAATAAAGAATGAACGATGAAGAATGAACAAGGATCAATGATCAATGACGAATGAACGATGAAGAATGAACAAGGATCAATGGTCAATAACGAATCAACGATGAAGAATTAACAAGGATCGATGATCAATAAAGAATGAACGATGAAGAATGAACAAGGATCAATGATCAATGATCAATGACGAATGAACGATGAAGAATGAACAAGGATCAATGATCAATGAAGAATGAACGATGAAGAATGAACAAGGATCAATTATCAATGAAGAATGAATGATGAAGAATGCATAAGGATCAATGATCAATGAAGAATGAATGATGAAGAATGAACAAGGATCAATGATCAATGAAGAATGAATGATGAAGAATGGAAAAGGATCAATGATCAATGACGAATGAACGATGAAGAATGAACAAGGAACAATGAACAATGACGAATGAACGATTATGAATGAACAAGGATCAATGATCATTGAAGAATGAACGATGAAGAATGAACAAGGATCAATGATCAATGAAGAATGAACGATGAAGAATGAACAAGGATCAATGATCAATGAAGAATGAACGATGAAGAATGAACAAGGATCAATGAACAATGACGAATGAACGATGAAAAATGAACAAGGATCAATGATCAATGAAGAATGAATGATGAAGAATGAAAAAGGATCAATGATCAATGACGAATGAACGATGAAGAATGAACAAGGAACAATGAACAATGACGAATGAACGATTATGAATGAACAAGGATCAATGATCAATGAAGAATGAACGATGAAGAATGAACAAGGATCAATGATCAATGAAGAATGAACGATGAAGAATGAACAAGGATCAATGATCATTGAAGAATGAAAAAGGATCAATGGTCAATAAAGAATGAACGATGAAGAATGAACAAGGATCAATGATCAATGACGAATGAACGATGAAGAATGAACAAGGATCAATGGTCAATAACGAATCAACGATGAAGAATTAACAAGGATCGATGATCAATAAAGAATGAACGATGAAGAATGAACAAGGATCAATGATCAATGATCAATGACGAATGAACGATGAAGAATGAACAAGGATCAATGATCAATGAAGAATGAACGATGAAGAATAAACAAGGATCAATTATCAATGAAGAATGAATGATGAAGAATGCATAAGGATCAATGATCAATGAAGAATGAATGATGAAGAATGAACAAGGATCAATGATCAATGAAGAATGAATGATGAAGAATGAAAAAGGATCAATGATCAATGACGAATGAACGATGAAGAATGAACAAGGAACAATGAACAATGACGAATGAACGATTATGAATGAACAAGGATCAATGATCAATGAAGAATGAACGATGAAGAATGTACAAGGATCAATGATCAATGAAGAATGAACGATGAAGAATGAACAAGGATCAATGATCAATGAAGAATGAACGATGAAGAATGAACAAGGATCAATGAACAATGACGAATGAACGATGAAAAATGAACAAGGATCAATGATCAATGAAGAATGAACGCTGAAGAATGAACAAGGATCAATGATCAATGAAGAATGAACGATGAAGAATGAACAAGGATCAATGATCAATGAAGAATGAACCATGAAGAATGAACAAGGATCAATGATCATTGAAGAATGAACAAGGATCAATGGTCAATAAAGAATAAACGATGAAAAATGAACAAGGATCAATGATCAATGACGAATGAACGATGAAGAATGAACAAGGATCAATGGTCAATAACGAATCAACGATGAAGAATGAACAAGGATCGATGATCAATAAAGAATGAACGATGAAGAATGAAGAAGGATCAATGATCAATGACGAATGAACGATGAAGAATGAACAAGGATCAATGATCAATGAAGAATGAACGATGAAGAATGAACAAGGATCAATGATCATTGAAGAATAAACAAGGATCAATGGTCAATAAAGAATGAACGATGAAGAATGAACAAGGATCAATGATCAATGAAGAATGAAAGATGAAGAATGAACAAGGATCAATGATCAATGAAGAATGAATGATGAAGAATGAACAAGTATCAATGATCAATGAAGAATGAACAAGGATCAATGGTCAATGACGAATGAACGATGAAGAATGAACAAGGATCAATGATCAATGAAGAATGAAAGATGAAGAATGAACAAGGATCAATGATCAATGAAGAATGAAAAATGAAGAATGAACAAGGATCAATGATCAATGAAGAATGAACGATGAAGAATGAACAAGTATCAATGATCAATGAAGAATGAACAAGGATCAATGGTCAATTAAGAATGAACGATGAAGAATGAACAAGGATCAATGGTCATTGAAGAATGAACGATGAAGAATGAACAAGGATCAATGATCAATGAAGAATGAACGATGAAGAATGAACAAGGATCAATGATCATTGAAGAATGAACGATGAAGAATGAACAAGGATCAATGATCAATGAAGAATGAACGATGAAGAATGAACAAGGATCAATGATCATTGAAGAATGAACAAGGATCAATGGTCAATAAAGAATGAATGATGAAGAATGAACAAGGATCAATGATCAATGACGAATGAACGATGATGAATGAACAAGGATCAATGGTCAATAACGAATCAACGATGAAGAATGAACAAGGATCGATGATCAATAAAGAATGAACGATGAAGATTGAACAAGGATCAATGATCAATGATCAATGACGAATGAACGATGAAGAATGAACAAGGATCAATGATCAATGAAGAATGAAGGATGAAGAAAGAACAACGATCAATGATCAATGAAGAATGAACGATGAAGAATGAATAAGGATCAATGATCAATTAAGAATGAACGATGAAGAATGAACAAGGATCAATGATCAATGAAGAATGAACAAGGATCAATGAACAATGAAGAATGAACAAGGATCAATGGTCGATGACGAATGAACGATAAAGAATGAACAAGGATCAATGATCAATGAAGAATGAACGATGAAGAATGAACAAGGATCAATGATCATTGAAGAATGAACAATTAAGAATGAACAAGGATCAATGATTAATGAACAATAAACGCTGAGGAATGAACAAGAATCAATGATCATTGAATAATGAACGATGAAGAATGAACAAGGATCAATGGTCAATGAAGAATGAACAAGGATCAATGATCAATGAAGAATGAATGTTGAAGAATGAACAAGGATCAATGAGTATTTAAGAATGAACGATGAAGAATGAACAAGGATCAAGGATCAATGACAAATGAACGATGAAGAATGAACAAGACCTAATGATCAGTGAAGAATGAACGATGATGAATGAACAAGGATCAATGATCAATGAGGAATGAATGATGAAGAATGAACAAGGATCAATGATCATTGAAGAATGAACAAGGATCAATGATCAATGAAGAATGAATGATGAAGAATGAACAAGGATCAATGATTATTTAAGAATGAACGATGAAGAATGAACAAGGGTCAATGATCAGTGAAGAATGAACGATGAAGAATGAACAAGGCTCAATGATCAATGAAGAATGAACGATGAATAATGAACAAGGATCAATGATCAAGGAAGAATGAACGATGAAGAATGAACAAGTATCAATGATCCATGAAGAATGAACAAGGATCAATGGTCAATTAAGAATGAACGATAAAGAATGAACAAGGATCAATGATCATTGAAGAATGAACGATGAAGAATGAACAAGGATCAATGATTAATGAAGAATGAACGATGAAGAATGAACAAGGATCAATGATCAATGAAGAATGAACGATGAAGAATGAACAAGGATCAATGATCAATGAAGAATGTACGATGAAGAATGAACAAGGATCAATGATCATTGAAGAATGAACAAGGATCAATGGTCAATAAAGAATGAACGATGAAGAATGAACAAGGATCAATGATCAATGACGAATGAACGATGAAGAATGAACAAGGATCAATGGTCAATAACGAATCAACGATGAAGAATGAACAAGGATCGATGATCAATAAAGAATGAACGATGAAGAATGAACAAGGATCAATGATCAATGATCAATGACGAATGAACGATGAAGAATGAACAAGGATCAATGATCAATGAAGAATGAACGATGAAGAATGAACAAGGATCAATTATCAATGAAGAATGAATGATGAAGAATGCATAAGGATCAATGATCAATGAAGAATGAATGATGAAGAATGAACAAGGATCAATGATCAATGAAGAATGAATGATGAAGAATGAAAAAGGATCAATGATCAATGACGAATGAACGATGAAGAATGAACAAGGAACAATGAACAATGACGAATGAACGATTATGAATGAACAAGGATCAATGATCAATGAAGAATGAACGATGAAGAATGAACAAGGATCAATGATCAATGAAGAATGAACGATGAAGAATGAACAAGGATCAATGATCAATGAAGTATGAACGATGAAGAATGAACAAGGATCAATGAACAATGACGAATGAACGATGAAAAATGAACAAGGATCCATGATCAATGAAGAATGAACGCTGAAGAATGAACAAGGATCAATGATCAATGAAGAATGAACGATGAAGAATGAACAAGGATCAATGATCAATGAAGAATGAACCATGAAGAATGAACAAGGATCAATGATCATTGAAGAATGAACAAGGATCAATGGTCAATAAAGAATAAACGATGAAAAATAAACAAGGATCAATGATCAATGACGAATGAACGATGAAGAATGAACAAGGATCAATGGTCAATAACGAATCAACGATGAAGAATGAACAAGGATCGATGATCAATAAAGAATGAACGATGAAGAATGAAGAAGGATCAATGATCAATGACGAATGAATGATGAAGAATGAACAAGGATCAATGATCAATGAAGAATGAACGATGAAGAATGAACAAGGATCAATGATCATTGAAGAATAAACAAGGATCAATGGTCAATAAAGAATGAACGATGAAAAATGAAGAAGGATCAATGATCAATGAAGAATGAACGATGAAGAATGAACAAGGATCAATGATCAATGAAGAATGAATGATGAAGAATTAATAAGGATCAATGATCAATGAGGAATGAATGATGAAGAATGAACAAGGATCAATGATCATTGAAGAATGAACAAGGATCAATGATCAATGAAGAATGAATGATGAAGAATTAATAAGGATCAATGATCAATGAGGAATGAATGATGAAGAATGAACAAGGATCAATGATCATTGAAGAATGAACAAGGATCAATGGTCAATAAAGAATAAACGATGAAAAATGAACAAGGATCAATGATCAATGACGAATGAACGATGAAGAATGAACAAGGATCAATGGTCAATAACGAATCAACGATGAAGAATGAACAAGGATCGATGATCAATAAAGAATGAACGATGAAGAATGAAGAAGGATCAATGATCAATGACGAATGAACGATGAAGAATGAACAAGGATCAATGGTCAATAACGAATCAACGATGAAGAATGAACAAGGATCGATGATCAATAAAGAATGAACGATGAAGAATGAACAAGGATCAATGATCAATGATCAATGACGAATGAACGATGAAGAATGAACAAGGATCAATGATCAATGAAGAATGAACGATGAAGAATGAACAAGGATCAATTATCAATGAAGAATGAATGATGAAGAATGCATAAGGATCAATGATCAATGAAGAATGAATGATGAAGAATGAACAAGGATCAATGATCAATGAAGAATGAATGATGAAGAATGAAAAAGGATCAATGATCAATGACGAATGAACGATGAAGAATGAACAAGGAACAATGAACAATGACGAATGAACGATTATGAATGAACAAGGATCAATGATCAATGAAGAATGAACGATGAAGAATGAACAAGGATCAATGATCAATGAAGAATGAACGATGAAGAATGAACAAGGATCAATGATCAATGAAGAATGAACGATGAAGAATGAACAAGGATCAATGAACAATGACGAATGAACGATGAAAAATGAACAAGGATCAATGATCAATGAAGAATGAACGCTGAAGAATGAACAAGGATCAATGATCAATGAAGAATGAACGATGAAGAATGAACAAGGATCAATGATCAATGAAGAATGAACCATGAAGAATGAACAAGGATCAATGATCATTGAAGAATGAACAAGGATCAATGGTCAATAAAGAATAAACGATGAAAAATGAACAAGGATCAATGATCAATGACGAATGAACGATGAAGAATGAACAAGGATCAATGGTCAATAACGAATCAACGATGAAGAATGAACAAGGATCGATGATCAATAAAGAATGAACGATGAAGAATGAAGAAGGATCAATGATCAATGACGAATGAATGATGAAGAATGAACAAGGATCAATGATCAATGAAGAATGAACGATGAAGAATGAACAAGGATCAATGATCATTGAAGAATAAACAAGGATCAACGGTCAATAAAGAATGAACGATGAAAAATGAAGAAGGATCAATGATCAATAAAGAATGAACGATGAAGAATGAACAAGGATCAATGATCAATGAAGAATGAATGATGAAGAATTAATAAGGATCAATGATCAATGAGGAATGAATGATGAAGAATGAACAAGGATCAATGATCATTGAAGAGTGAACAAGGATCAATGATCAATGAAGAATGAATGATGAAGAATGAACAAGGATCAATGATTATTTAAGAATGAACGATGAAGAATGAACAAGGGTCAATGATCAGTGAAGAATGAACGATGAAGAATGAACAAGGATCAATGATCAATGAAGAATGAACGATGAATAATGAACAAGGATCAATGATCAAGGAAGAATGAACGATGAAGAATGAACATGTATCAATGATCAATGACGAATGAACGATGAAGAATGAACAAGGATCAATGATCAATGAAGAATGAAAGATGAAGAATGAACAAGGATCAATGATCAATGAAGAATGAACAATGAAGAATGAACAACGATCAATGATCAATGAAGAATGAATGATGAAGAATGAACAAGTATCAATGATCAATGAAGAATGAACAAGGATCAATGGTCAATGACGAATGAACGATGAAGAATGAACAAGGATCAATGATAAATGAAGAATGAAAGATGAAGAATGAACAAGGATCAATGATCAATGAAGAATGAAAAATGAAGAATGAACAAGGATCAATGATCAATGAAGAATGAACGATGAAGAATGAACAAGTATCAATGATCAATGAAGAATGAACAAGGATCAATGGTCAATTAAGAATGAACGATGAAGAATGAACAAGGATCAATGGTCATTGAAGAATCAACGATGAAGAATGAACAAGGATCAATGATCAATGAAGAATGAACGATGAAGAATGAACAAGGATCAATGATCAATGAAGGATGAACGATGAAGAATGAACAAGGATCAATGATCAATGAAGAATAAACGACGAATGAATGAACAAGGATCAATGATCATTGAAGAATGAACAAGGATCAATGGTCAATAAAGAATGAATGATGAAGAATGAACAAGGATCAATGATCAACGACGAATGAACGATGATGAATGAACAAGGATCAATGGTCAATAACGAATCAACGATGAAGAATGAACAAGGATCGATGATCAATAAAGAATGAACGATGAAGAATGAACAAGGATCAATGATCAATGATCAATGACGAATGAACGATGAAGAATGAACAAGGATCAATGATCAATGAAGAATGAACGATGAAGAATGAACAACGATCAATGATCAATGAAGAATGAACGATGAAGAATGAATAAGGATCAATGATCAATTAAGAATGAACGATGAAGAATGAACAAGGATCAATGATCAATGAAGAATGAACAAGGATCAATGAACAATGAAGAATGAACAAGGATCAATGGTCGATGACGAATGAACGATAAAGAATGAACAAGGATCAATGATCAATGAAGAATGAATGATGAAGAATTAATAAGGATCAATGATCAATAAGGAATGAATGATGAAGAATGAACAAGGATCAATGATCATTGAAGAATGAACAAGGATCAATGATCAATGAAGAATGAATGATGAAGAATGAACAAGGATCAATGATTATTTAAGAATGAACGATGAAGAATGAACAAGGGTCAATGATCAGTGAAGAATGAACGATGAAGAATGAACAAGGATCAATGATCAATGAAGAATGAACGATGAATAATGAACAAGGATCAATGATCAAGGAAGAATGAACGATGAAGAATGAACATGTATCAATGATCAATGACGAATGAACGATGAAGAACGAACAAGGATCAATGATCAATGAAGAATGAAAGATGAAGAATGAACAAGGATCAATGATCAATGAAGAATGAACAATGAAGAATGAACAAGGATCAATGATCAATGAAGAATGAATGATGAAGAATGAACAAGTATCAATGATCAATGAAGAATGAACAAGGATCAATGGTCAATGACGAATGAACGATGAAGAATGAACAAGGATCAATGATAAATGAAGAATGAAAGATGAAGAATGAACAAGGATCAATGATCAATGAAGAATGAAAAATGAAGAATGAACAAGGATCAATGATAAATGAAGAATGAACAATGAAGAATGAACAAGTATCAATGATCAATGAAGAATGAACAAGGATCAATGGTCAATTAAGAATGAACGATGAAGAATGAACAAGGATCAATGGTCATTGAAGAATCAACGATGAAGAATGAACAAGGATCAATGATCAATGAAGAATGAACGATGAAGAATGAACAAGGATCAATGATCAATGAAGGATGAACGATGAAGAATGAACAAGGATCAATGATCAATGAAGAATGAACGACGAATGAATGAACAAGGATCAATGATCATTGAAGAATGAACAAGGATCAATGGTCAATAAAGAATGAATGATGAAGAATGAACAAGGATCAATGATCAACGACGAATGAACGATGATGAATGAACAAGGATCAATGGTCAATAACGAATCAACGATGAAGAATGAACAAGGATCGATGATCAATAAAGAATGAACGATGAAGAATGAACAAGGATCAATGATCAATGATCAATGACGAATGAACGATGAAGAATGAACAAGGATCAATGATCAATGAAGAATGAACGATGAAGAATGAACAACGATCAATGATCAATGAAGAATGAACGATGAAGAATGAATAAGGATCAATGATCAATTAAGAATGAACGATGAAGAATGAACAAGGATCAATGATCAATGAAGAATGAACAAGGATCAATGAACAATGAAGAATGAACAAGGATCAATGGTCGATGACGAATGAACGATAAAGAATGAACAAGGATCAATGATCAATGAAGAATGAATGATGAAGAATTAATAAGGATCAATGATCAATAAGGAATGAATGATGAAGAATGAACAAGGATCAATGATCATTGAAGAATGAACAAGGATCAATGATCAATGAAGAATGAATGATGAAGAATGAACAAGGATCAATGATTATTTAAGAATGAACGATGAAGAATGAACAAGGGTCAATGATCAGTGAAGAATGAACGATGAAGAATGAACAAGGATCAATGATCAATGAAGAATGAACGATGAATAATGAACAAGGATCAATGATCAAGGAAGAATGAACGATGAAGAATGAACATGTATCAATGATCAATGACGAATGAACGATGAAGAATGAACAAGGATCAATGATCAATGAAGAATGAAAGATGAAGAATGAACAAGGATCAATGATCAATGAAGAATGAACAATGAAGAATGAACAAGGATCAATGATCAATGAAGAATGAATGATGAAGAATGATCAAGTATCAATGATCAATGAAGAATGAACAAGGATCAATGGTCAATGACGAATGAACGATGAAGAATGAACAAGGATCAATGATAAATGAAGAATGAAAGATGAAGAATGAACAAGGATCAATGATCAATGAAGAATGAAAAATGAAGAATGAACAAGGATCAATGATCAATGAAGAATGAACAATGAAGAATGAACAAGTATCAATGATCAATGAAGAATGAACAAGGATCAATGGTCAATTAAGAATGAACGATGAAGAATGAACAAGGATCAATGGTCATTGAAGAATCAACGATGAAGAATGAACAAGGATCAATGATCAATGAAGAATGAACGATGAAGAATGAACAAGGATCAATGATCAATGAAGGATGAACGATGAAGAATGAACAAGGATCAATGATCAATGAAGAATGAACGACGAATGAATGAACAAGGATCAATGATCATTGAAGAATGAACAAGGATCAATGGTCAATAAAGAATGAATGATGAAGAATGAACAAGGATCAATGATCAACGACGAATGAACGATGATGAATGAACAAGGATCAATGGTCAATAACGAATCAACGATGAAGAATGAACAAGGATCGATGATCAATAAAGAATGAACGATGAAGAATGAACAAGGATCAATGATCAATGATCAATGACGAATGAACGATGAAGAATGAACAAGGATCAATGATCAATGAAGAATGAACGATGAAGAATGAACAACGATCAATGATCAATGAAGAATGAACGATGAAGAATGAATAAGGATCAATGATCAATTAAGAATGAACGATGAAGAATGAACAAGGATCAATGATCAATGAAGAATGAACAAGGATCAATGAACAATGAAGAATGAACAAGGATCAATGGTCGATGACGAATAAACGATAAAGAATGAACAAGGATCAATGATCAATGAAGAATGAACGATGAAGAATGAACAAGGATCAATGATCATTGAAGAATGAACAATTAAGAATGAACAAGGATCAATGATTAATGAACAATAAACGCTGAGGAATGAACAAGAATCAATGATCATTGAATAATGAACGATGAAGAATGAACAAGGATCAATGGTCAATGAAGAATGAACAAGGATCAATGATCAATGGAGAATGAATGTTGAAGAATGAACAAGGATCAATGATTATTTAAGAATGAACGATGAAGAATGAACAAGGATCAATGATCAATGACAAATGAACGATGAAGAATGAACAAGGCCTAATGATAAGTGAAGAATGAACGATGATGAATGAACAAGGATCAATGATCAATGAGGAATGAATGATGAAGAATGAACAAGGATCAATGATCATTGAAGAATGAACAAGGATCAATGATCAATGAAGAATGAATGATGAAGAATGAACAAGGATCAATGATTATTTAAGAATGAACGATGAAGAATGAACAAGGGTCAATGATCAGTGAAGAATGAACGATGAAGAATGAACAAGGATCAATGATCAATGAAGAATGAACGATGAATAATGAACAAGGATCAATGATCAAGGAAGAATGAACGATGAAGAATGAACAAGTATCAATGATCAATGACGAATGAACGATGAAGAATGAACAAGGATCAATGATCAATGAAGAATGAAAGATGAAGAATGAACAAGGATCAATGATAAATGAAGAATGAACAATGAAGAATGAACAAGGATCAATGATAGATAAAGAATGAACGATGAAGAATGAACAAGTATCAATGATCAATGAAGAATGAAAAAGGATCAAGGATCAATGATGAATGAACGATGAAGAATGAACAAGGATCAATGGTCCATGACAAACGAACGATGAAGAATGAACAAGGATCAATGATTAATGAAGAATGAACGATGAAGAATGAACAAGGATCAATGAACAATGATGAATGAACGATGAAAAATGAACAAGGATCAATGATCAATGAAGAATGAACGCTGAAGAATGAACAAGGATCAATGATCAATGAAGAATGAACGATGAAGAATGAACAAGGATCAATGATCAATGAAGAATGAACCATGAAGAATGAACAAGGATCAATGATCATTGAAGAATGAACAAGGATCAATGGTCAATAAATAATAAACGATGAAAAATGAACAAGGATCAATGATCAATGACGAATGAACGATGAAGAATGAACAAGGATCAATGGTCAATAACGAATCAACGATGAAGAATGAACAAGGATCGATGATCAATAAAGAATGAACGATGAAGAATGAAGAAGGATCAATGATCAATGACGAATGAATGATGAAGAATGAACAAGGATCAATGATCAATGAAGAATGAACGATGAAGAATGCACAAGGATCAATGATCATTGAAGAATAAACAAGGATCAATGGTCAATAAAGAATGAACGATGAAAAATGAAGAAGGATCAATGATCAATGAAGAATGAACGATGAAGAATGAACAAGGATCAATGATCAATGAAGAATGAATGATGAAGAATTAATAAGGATCAATGATCAATGAGGAATGAATGATGAAGAATGAACAAGGATCAATGATCATTGAAGAATGAACAAGGATCAATGATCAATGAAGAATGAATGATGAAGAATGAACAAGGATCATTGATTATTTAAGAATGAATGATGAAGAATGAACAAGGGTCAATGATCAGTGAAGAATGAACGATGAAGAATGAACAAGGATCAATGATCAATGAAGAATGAACGATGAATAATGAACAAGGATCAATGATCAAGGAAGAATGAACGATGAAGAATGAACAAGTATCAATGATCAATGACGAATGAACGATGAAGAATGAACAAGGATCAATGATCAATGAAGAATGAAAGATGAAGAATGAACAAGGATCAATGATCAATGAAGAATGAACAAGGATCAATGATCAATGAAGAATGAATGATGAAGAATGAACAAGTATCAATGATCAATGAAGAATGAACAAGGATCAATGGTCAATGACGAATGAACGATGAAGAATGAACAAGGATCAATGATCAATGAAGAATGAAAGATGAAGAATGAACAAGGATCAATGATCAATGAAGAATGAAAAATGAAGAATGAACAAGGATCAATGATCAATGAAGAATGAACGATGAAGAATGAACAAGTATCAATGATCAATGAAGAATGAACAAGGATCAATGGTCAATTAAGAATGAACGATGAAGAATGAACAAGGATCAATGGTCATTGAAGAATGAACGATGAAGAATGAACAAGGATCAATGATCAATGAAGAATGAACGATGAAGAATGAACAAGGATCAATGATCAATGAAGAATGAACGATGAAGAATGAACAAGGATCAATGATCAATGAAGAATGAACGACGAATGAATGAACAAGGATCAATGATCATTGAAGAATGAACAAGGATCAATGGTCAATAAAGAATGAATGATGAAGAATGAACAAGGATCAATGATCAACGACGAATGAACGATGATGAATGAACAAGGATCAATGGTCAATAACGAATCAACGATGAAGAATGAACAAGGATCGATGATCAATAAAGAATGAACGATGAAGAATGAACAAGGATCAATGATCAATGACGAATGAACGATGAAGAATGAACAAGGATCAATGATCAATGAAGAATGAACGATGAAGAATGAACAACGATCAATGATCAATGAAGAATGAACGATGAAGAATGAATAAGGATCAATGATCAATTAAGAATGAACGATGAAGAATGAACAAGGATCAATGATCAATGAAGAATGAACAAGGATCAATGAACAATGAAGAATGAACAAGGATCAATGGTCGATGACGAATGAACGATAAAGAATGAACAAGGATCAATGATCAATGAAGAATGAACGATGAAGAATGAACAAGGATCAATGATCATTGAAGAATGAACAATTAAGAATGAACAAGGATTAATGATTAATGACCAATAAACGCTGAGGAATGAACAAGAATCAATGATCATTGAATAATGAACGATGAAGAATGAACAAGGATCAATGGTCAATGAAGAATGAACAAGGATCAATGATCAATGAAGAATGAATGTTGAAGAATGAACAAGGATCAATGATTATTTAAGAATGAACGATGAAGAATGAACAAGGATCAATGATCAATGACAAATGAACGATGAAGAATGAACAAGGCCTAATGATAAGTGAAGAATGAACGATGATGAATGAACAAGGATCAATGATCAATGAGGAATGAATGATGAAGAATGAACAAGGATCAATGATCATTGAAGAATGAACAAGGATCAATGATCAATGAAGAATGAATGATGAAGAATGAACAAGGATCAATGATTATTTAAGAATGAACGATGAAGAATGAACAAGGGTCAATGATCAGTGAAGAATGAACGATGAAGAATGAACAAGGATCAATGATCAATGAAGAATGAACGATGAATAATGAACAAGGATCAATGATCAAGGATGAATGAACGATGAAGAATGAACAAGTATCAATGATCAATGACGAATGAACGATGAAGAATGAACAAGGATCAATGATCCATGAAGAATGAAAGATGAAGAATGAACAAGGATCAATGATCAATGAAGAATGAACAATGAAGAATGAACAAGGATCAATGATAAATAAAGAATGAACGATGAAGAATGAACAAGTATCAATGATCAATGAAGAATGAAAAAGGATCAAGGATCAATGATGAATGAACGATGAAGAATGAACAAGGATCAATGGTCCATGACAAACCAACGATGAAGAATGAACAAGGATCAATGATCAATGAAGAATGAACGATGAAGAATGAACAAGGATCAATGATCAATGAAGAATGAACGATAAAGAATGAATAAGGATCAATGATCAACGAAGAATTAACGATGAAGAATGAACAAGGATAAATGATCAATGAAGAATGAAAGATGAAGAATGAACAAGGATCAATGATCAATGAAGAATGAACAATGAAGAATGAACAAAGATCAATGATCAATGAAGAATGAACGATGAAGAATGAACAAGGATCAATGATAAATGAAGAATGAACAAGGATCAATGGTCGATGACGAATGAACGATAAAGAATTAACAAGGATCAATGATCAATGAAGAATGAACGATGAACAATGAACAAGGATCAATGATCAATGAAGAATGAACGATGAAGAATGTACAAGGATCAATGATCAATGATGAATGAACGATGAAGAATGTACAACGATCAATGAAAAAAGAAGAATGAACGATGAAGAATGAACAAGGATCAATAATGAATGACGAATGAACGATGAAGAATGAACAAGGATCAATGATTAATGAAGAATGAACGATGAAGAATGAACAAGGATCAACGATCATTGAAGAATGAACAAGGATCAATGGTCAAAAAAGAACGAACGATGAAGAATGAACAAGGATCAATGATCAATGACGAATGAACGATGAAGAATGAAAAAGGAAAAATGATCAATGAAGAATGAATGATGAAGAATGAATAAGGATGAGTGATCAATGAAGAATGAATGATGAAGAATGAACAAGGATCAATGATCTTTGAAGAATGAACAAGGATCAATTGTCAATAAAGAATGAACGATGAAGAATGAATAAGGATCAATGATCAATAATCAATGAACGATGAAGAATGAACAAGGATTAATGATCAATGAAGAATGAAAGATGAAGAATGAACAAGTATCAATGATCATTGAAGAATTAACGATGAAGAATGTACAAGGGTCAATCATCAATGAACAATGAACGATGAAGAAATGATGCGTGTTTGTGGGTGGAAATCGTTCTTTGTAGTGCAAGGATCAAAATGGCCTAGCTATCTTAATCAAGAGAACACTCAAACACTCAGAAATCCAATGGACAACACACTGACTCACACAAATATGCCAAGAAAGGGTTTCTTGTTTTTCTGATGAAGGTGAACAGAAACCTTAACCGTGTTCTACGAATGGACTAGGATAGGAAACAATGCAAGGGCTATGAAGCCTTGATTGCTAGGTGCCTTTGAGAATTCAAACCACTCCGTGATAAGACTTCCCTCCGGCCAAAAGGCTGCTCCGCAACCCCTTGAAGAAGTTTGTAAACAAACTTCAAAATGCAGAAAAATCCTTTTTCTGAAAATACCTCAAATGCTATTGCAACTCAAATCAATGTACCAACGTGTTTTATTACAGAGAGAGCCCATGTATTTATAGGCTTTGCATCCTAAACTAGCCGTTACAAGTAACTAAAAAAATACACGTGGCTAAGACTCAAACAGAAACAAACAGAAAGGCTTCAACAGTTAGCTAAATTTCTGATTTTTACAAATCGATGACCAGGCTTCCTTTAGCTTGCTCTACTGTCTTCCTGGTGCACTATTAGTAAGACCCTTGGCCCTTGGTGGCTTGGCCCATATAGAGAGATGCCATTCTAGCCCTCCTTCCGGTCTAAGTGATCCCGGTCTGAACTCAGGCGGTTCACCAAGGTCAGCTGTTCGCTAGGTAGCTCTGTGGCTCTGTTCTTGGAGTCTGTCTGTCCTGTTGGAGCTTGGTTGCTGTTCCTTGTGATGTTCTTGGCTTCCTTGGCCTTGCTAGTTGTTTTTAGGCCCATAACTGATTGTTGAGGAGTATCTATGGGAGCCCTTCGTGTTATATGTGCATTTGGCGTAGATGACAAGTCCAATGCACTGTCTTGTTCCTTCAGGCCCTTGGTGCTGTTTCGAGTCTTTGATACCATATTTGTATCAACTCCTCCCTCTTGGGAGAGAATTGTCCTCAATTCTTGTGCAGGTTCATATAGAGTCAAGTCTCCTACGTTGAATGTGTGGGAGATATTGTACTCTGCTGGGATCTGAAGTTCAAATGCATTCTCCCCATATTTCTTCTTTACTGGGTAAGGGCCTATGGCTCTGGGCGTCAATTTGTTTTTCCTGAGCTGGGGGAATCTTTCTTTCCTCAGGTATACCCATACAAGATCTCCTTCTTTGATGGCTTGTTTGATTCTCATGTGCTTGTCTGCTTTCTTTTTATACTTTGCGCTTGTGCTTTCCAGGTTATCATGCACTTGCTTGTGTACTGCTTCCATTTGCTTGATCATCTCCTCAGCTCCTATTCCTTTGCTGTCACACATAGGTAATGATGTAGGATCACCTACATCTGGTTCTGATGAACTAACACGGATCAATACCATGATTCATCATATGGAAGATGCTCAAATTCAAGGTTCAAATGTTAAGTCTTTTAATTTTGTAATCATGAACTAAATCTTCTTCTTTAATTTTTATTTTGTATTTTCATTTTTATAATGAAACAAAGTCTTAGAGATGATTAAGCCAGGTTTAGGATCAACCTTAATCATGTCTCATGTTTAGTTAGTCGAGTTGTAATTTTTATTTTATTGAGTCTAATATTTATTTTGCTCATGGGACGTTCTTTACAAAATTAAAACGCATGGATCAAAACAAGCAATCAGATTCTCCAAATTGAGCCGTTGCATTCTTCAAAACCAGCTGATTTACCACAGCCATATGTTTTGAAGATTGAGTGGGATTTTTATGATAATATCTCTTACAAATCAGCCACAAATAATCCCAAGAAGATAGAAGAGCTGATTTTCAAATCCCAAAGAAAAACTAGCTGTTGGAGACAACAAAACTAGCTGTTAGAGACAACAAAAAAAAAATCAGCAAAAATCTCCTTGTTCTTTTACTAGCTGTTGCATTTTATTGCCATTTTGGTTGTACTGTCATTTTCAAAGTTTGTACTCATTGCTGAATGCTTTAGTATAAATAGGATGTATGAACTCTTGTAATAAACAACCTGATTTTTACATTCTGAATACAAAACAACCCTTGAGCAAATCCCTTTGTTCTCTCTTTGCAATTTACTTTAACTTGGATTGGTTTTAGTAAGTTGAAGTTCCTATGCTTTTCATTCTTTTGGCTTAAAGTTTGAATGTGTTCTTAGGAGCCCTTGGTTTTAATTTGTGGTGAATCTGTATCAAATTAATCCTTGGATCAGCCATTTTCAAGTTGTTCAATTCAACATATCTTTTCTTAGTTCTTCTTATTACAAAACCCACAAAAATCACAAAAAAAACATTTTACAATATCACCTACACTTCAGCCTTAATTGCTGAAATTTCGAAACCTCAAAACATACGTGTGCATATAGTTTGGTATTTGTTCAAAACATAGCCAACCTATATCATCTTGGTATCAGAGCCAAGGCTACGCTCCTAGCCTTAATTTCGTTCATTCACAAAGCAAAACACCATGTCTCAAAGTGGTGAAGGAGAAACAAGTGATTTGAGCAGAATTGTTGAAGAGCAAAATGCCACCATTAATTACTTACGAGCCCAACTTAAAGAGTTTTTAGACCTAAAACGCACCTTAAGGGAAGGTGGGTATTATGAATCTGAAAGTCCTAAAGTTAATAGGCAAACAAGCCGTGGAGATGATCTTAAAGTCGACATTCCAGAATTTGAAGGAAGATTAGATGGAGATGAGTTCCTTGAATGGGTAAGAACTGTTGAAAGAGTATTTGATTACAAGAATACAGATGAAGAAAAGAAGGTAAAGATAGTAGCCTTAAAATTGCGCAAATATGCTTCTACTTGGTGGGCTAGCAAATGTGCAAAACGAGAAAGAGAAGGGAAAGACAAGATTAGATCATGGGAAAAGATGAAGAAGCAAATGAAGGAAAAGTTTCTGCCTTCATACTACATGCAAGAGAATTTCACCAAACTTCAACATCTACAACAAGATGGCAGGAGTGTAGAAGAGTATGGTCGAGAGTTCGAGACAATGATAATGAGGTGTGACCTGAAGGAGGATGATCATCAAACTTTGGTAAGATTTTTAAATGGTTTAGATTCAAAAATCAGAAACATTGTTTAATTACAACCTTATGCTTGCCTTGATGATTTAATTAACCTTGCACATAAAGTGGATAAACAACAAAGAACTAAAATGAAGGAAACCTCACGTTTCACTTCAGCAAGAACTACCAATTTCAATTCCTACCAAGAGAACACTCCCCATTCCTATTCTAAAGCCCATTCACAAGATTCAACAGCTTTGCAAAACAATAATTCAAAGCAGCTCCTAAGCATGCCCAATACACCCAAACCAAACACCAATTCATTCACACCTAGGAGATGTTTTAAGTGTCAAGGCCTAGGACATATTTCTTCCGAATGCCCAAACCGAAAAATGGTGAACTTGGTTGAATTTGATGATCATCAAGAGGAAAACGAGGAGGATTTCTGTGACGATGCTGAACTTGATGAGGAAATAATATACCCGGATGAAGGAGAATTATTGGTTATGTGAAGAGCTCTTAGTGGGGTCAAAGCCAAAGATCCAAACCCACAAAGGGAAGCAATATTCCACACAAAATGTACAGTTAAAGGTAAGATCTGTTCGCTTATCATTGATGGAGGAAGTTGCACTAATGTAGCTTCAAAGACTATGGTGGACAAGCTTAATCTCACCGCCACTCCACACCCCAAGCCATACATGATTCAATGGTTGAATCAAAACAAAGGTATTCCTGTAAACTCTCAAGTTTTGCTTTCATTTTCCATTGGTAATAGCTATAAGGAGAGTCTTTTATGTGATGTTATACCTATGGATGCATGTCATGTTTTATTAGGTAGGCCGTGGCAGTATGATAGGAAAGTTATGCATGATGGTTTTAAAAACACACATACTTTTGTTTTAAATAACAAACAGATAACTTTAGCACCATATGCACCTAACGCTAATTCTAAATTGCAAGCAACTTTAACTAATTTTCATTCTTTAATTCCTATACTTAAAAGTGAACAACATGAACTTGAGGAACGAAAAGAATTGTTATTGCTAAATGATGAAACTGAATCTGTTTTGCATGATCACCCTTTAATTGAACCTGTGCTTGATGAATTTGCATATGTTTTTCCTAATGAAATACCAAATGGACTTCCACCTAAAAGGGATATACAACATAAAATTGATTTCATTCCCGGTTCCTCATTGCCTAACAAACCAGCCTATAGGACTAATCCTAAGGAAACCGAAGAAATTAGGAGACAAGTTGATGATTTGTTAGCTAAAGGTTTGATTAGAGGATCCATAAGTCCTTGTGCCGTTCCTACTTTACTTGTGCCAAAAAAGAATGGAGAAATGAGGATGTGTGTGGATAGTAGAGCCATCAATAGAATCACTATCAAGTATAGATTTCCCATACCTAGACTTAATGATTTGTTAGATGACCTATATGGCTCTAAAGTTTTCTCTAAGATTGACCTGAGGAGTGGATATCACCGAGTTAGAATCCATGAGGGGGATGAGTGGAAAACCACATTTAAGAGTAAGGAAGGACTCTATGAATGGTTAGTTATGCCCGTTGGTTTATCTAATGCACCTTCTACCTTTATGAGACTTGTGAACCAAACCTTGAAGCCTTTCTTAGGTCACTTTGTAGTGGTTTATTTTGATGATATGTTACCAAGCTTGAGGTCAAGCTTCTCCAAAGAAGGGGAGGATGATGTAGGATCACCTACATCTGGTTCTGATGAACTAACACGGATCAATACCATGATTCATCATACGGAAGATGCTCAAATTCAAGGTTCAAATGTTAAGTCTTTTAATTTTGTAATCATGAACTAAATCTTCTTCTTTAATTTTTATTTTGTATTTTCATTTTTATAATGAAACAAAGTCTTAGAGATGATTAAGCCAGGTTTAGGATCAAGCTTAATCATGTCTCATGTTTAGTTAGTCGAGTTGTAATTTTTATTTTATTGAGTCTAATATTTATTTTGCTCATGGGACGTTCTTTACAAAATTAAAACGCATGGATCAAAACAAGCAATCAGATTCTCCAAATTGAGCCGTTGCATTCTTCAAAACCAGCTGATTTACCACAGCCATATGTTTTGAAGATTGAGTGGGATTTTTATGATAATATCTCTTACAAATCAGCCACAAATAATCCCAAGAAGATAGAAGAGCTGATTTTCAAATCCCAAAGAAAAACTAGCTGTTGGAGACAACAAAACTAGCTGTTAGAGACAACAAAAAAAAAATCAGCAAAAATCTCCTTGTTCTTTTACTAGCTGTTGCATTTTATTGCCATTTTGGTTGTACTGTCATTTTCAAAGTTTGTACTCATTGCTGAATGCTTTAGTATAAATAGGATGTATGAACTCTTGTAATAAACAACCTGATTTTTACATTCTGAATACAAAACAACCCTTGAGCAAATCCCTTTGTTCTCTCTTTGCAATTTACTTTAACTTGGATTGGTTTTAGTAAGTTGAAGTTCCTATGCTTTTCATTCTTTTGGCTTAAAGTTTGAATGTGTTCTTAGGAGCCCTTGGTTTTAATTTGTGGTGAATCTGTATCAAATTAATCCTTGGATCAGCCATTTTCAAGTTGTTCAATTCAACATATCTTTTCTTAGTTCTTCTTATTACAAAACCCACAAAAATCACAAAAAAAACATTTTACAATATCACCTACACTTCAGCCTTAATTGCTGAAATTTCAAAACCTCAAAACATACGTGTGCATATAGTTTGGTCCTTGTTCAAAACATAGCCAACCTATATCAGGTAAATTAATGAGAGATACAGGAAGTAAAGGGTTGATGCCATAAACACATTCAAATGGTGTGAATTTGGTAGCATGACTGGGTGCTTTGTTATATGCAAATTCAGCATGACAAAGCTTTAAGTCCCATTCCCTAATGTTATCCTTTACCAAAATTCTGAGCAGAGTGCCTAGTGTCCTGTTAGTGACTTCTGTTTGGCCACCCGTTTGTGGGTGGTAGGCGGTACTAAACAATAGTTTAGTGCCCAACATCTTCCACAAACTCCTCCAAAAATGGCTTAGGAACTTACTGTCTCTATCTGAAACAATAGTTTTGGGTATGCCATGCAATCTCACAATTTCAGCAAAGAACAATTTTGCAATATGTTGTGCATCATCTATCTTAGTGCATGCAATAAAATGAGACATCTTAGAAAATCTGTCAACAACCACCAAGATAGCATCCTTTCCTCTTTTAGTTTTAGGAAGAGCCATCACAAAGTCCATGCTTATGTGTTCCAAAGGCCTTTGTGCAATAGGTAAGGGAATATATTCTCCCTTGTGAAAAGTTACCTTTGCCTTAAGGCAAGGCTCACATCTGAGGATATGTTTCCCTACTGTGCCAAGCATTTTAGGCCAATAAAAATGCTTTGCAAGCATATCTAAGGTCTTTTGTATTCCAAAATGGCCTCTAATGCTACCTTCATGCACTTCCTTCACTAAAACAGATCTTAGGGGATGGTTAGGTATACACAGCCTGTTTCCTTTAAAAAGGAAGCCTTGGTGAATACTGAATAAGCGTTGAGGCTTCTCTATGCATAGTTGATAAATTTCAGAAAAATCAGAACAAGCAGAGTAGTGATCCTTGATGAATTCAAAACCTAATATTCTGGATCCTACTATCCCAAGCAATTGATACTTCCTACTGAGGGCATCAGCTATAATGTTGGTTTTCCCTGCTTTATACTTAGTTGAAAAATCAAATGTCTGCATGAACTCCACCCATCTAGCATGCCTACTGTTCAGTTTGTGTTGACTATTGATATGCTTTAAAGATTCATGGTCTGTGTGCAAGACAAATGGTTGTATCCTCAAGTAATGGGACCAATGCTCAAAAGCCCTAATAATGGCATAAAATTCCTTGTCATATGTGGAGTAATTTAGTCTGCTGTGATTCAATTTCTCACTGAAAAAGGCAATAGGCCTCCCTTCCTGCACAAGCACAGCCCCAATTCCTACCCCACTAGCATCACATTCCAACTCAAATGGTTTGGTAAAATCAGGAAGCTTCAAGATGGGGGCCTTACACATCATCTCCTTGAGGGTTTCAAAAGCCCTTTGAGCAGCAGGGGTCCATTCAAACCTCCCCTATTTGGTACACTCTGTTACAGGTGCTAAAACAGAGCTGAAGTTCCTTATGAACCTTCTGTAGAAGGAAGCTAAGCCATGAAATGATCTCACCTGTGTCAAGGTGGTGGGTGTAGGCCATTCTTGTATAGCCTGGACCTTGGCAGGGTCAACTCTTACTCCTTCCTTCCCTATAATGTAACCTAGAAAGCTCACTTCAGGTAGGAGGAAACTACATTTTTCAAGCTTGGCATACAGCCTCTGTTTCCTTAATACTTCAAATAACTGTTGTAAGTGATCTAGGTGTTCTGTGACTCCCTTGCTGTAAACAAGTATATCATCCAGGTAGACTACAATGAACTTCCCTAAGAAGGGTCTAAGCACCTCATTCATCAGCCTCATGAAAGTGCTTGGGGCTCCAGTCAAACCAAAGGGCATCACCAGCCACTCATAAAGCCCATACTTGGTTTTTGAAAGCAGTTTTCCACTCATCCCCTGTTTTCATTCTAATCTGATGGTACCCACTTCTTAGGTCTACCTTGCTAAACCATTCTGAGCCTCCCAATTCATCTATAATGTCATCAATCCTTGGAATAGGGAACCTATACTTGATGGTTATGTTGTTCATGCTACGGCTATCAATGCACATTCTCCATGTGCCATCTTTCTTTGGCACTAACAGGGTAGGTACAGCACATGGGCTTAAACTCTCCCTAACATAACCTCTTTGTATTAGCTCATTGACCTGTCTTTGTAATTCCTCAGTCTCCTTGGGGTTGGATCTGTAGGCAGGCTTATTAGGTAGGCTAGCTCCTGGAATAAGGTCAATCTGGTGCTCTATGCCTCTCACAGGGGGAAGGCCAGGTGGTAAGTCACTTGGAAAAACATCCTTAAATTGTTCAAGCAGACTCTGTAGCTCAGGGGGTATAGAGGGCTGATTTTGTATTTCTTTCATGATCAACAAGTATAGCTCCTCTCTGCTTTCAATCTCCTTCTCACATTCCCTTCTAGTCATCAGATGTATAGGTGCCTTAACTGGTTTAGGGGGAACAGCCCTGTGTGGGGGCAGGGGAATCAACTCCTTCTTTTTCCCATTATGTTTGAGGGTGTAAGTGTTGGTGTAGCCATTGTGGGTAGTCTTTTTGTCATATTGCCAAGGTCTCCCAAGCAATAAATGGCAAGCATCCATGTCTAAGACATCACATATCACTTCATCAACATAAGTCCCTAAGGTTAAGCTCACTAAGCACTGCTTGCTTACTGACCCACTTGCTTTGTTGTCAAGCCACTTCATCTTATAAGGGTGAGGGTGAGGCTTGGTATCCAGATTCAGCTCGGTCACTAATTGCCTGCTCACACAGTTGGACTCACTCCCACTGTCAATAATAAGATCACACACTTTCCCCTGTATCTTGCACTTGGTTTGGAATATATTTTCCCTCTGGTCTGATCTCTTGGCTAAGGGTGTGGTGTGAAAGCTCCTTCTAATGACCAGACTCAGGTGCTCCTCCTCAAGCAACACTCTCTCCAGCTCCTCATCTTCATCCTCTTCAGTGTCCCCCTCAAACCTCTGTAAGTTTCCCTCATCATCCCTTATATAGGTGCCATCATCATCACTCAAATTTGGGGGGTACATCTCCTCTTCCTGCCCATTTTTGGCTACTAAGATTTTCTTTGGTCTTGTGTCCTGTCTGATTTCATTCCATTCCCTCATGGTGAAGGCTCTTGCATTAGGGCAGTCTCTTTTGTAATGGCCCCTCCCATTACATTTGAAACAGACCACATCCTTAGGGTTGGTAGTGGGGTCCCCTCTAGTGGTGTTAACCTTTATCCCACTTCTGGAAGTGTCTCTCTTAGGTGCAGGGATGGTGCTCGTATTCCTAGGGGTGTAGGTCCTTGTGCCTCTGGTTTGGGAGTGGGCTGCCCTATTGATTTGTCTCTCAATCTCCACAGCCTGCAAACTGGCTATATGCACTGTGAGGTCAGATGTAGTCATAAGCCTATCCCTGATTTCCTCCCTCAGCCCAGCTATGAACCTTCCCACTCTCATCTCTTCAGTTTCATGGGGGTCACAAAGCACATACAACCTTTCCCACTCATTTCTATACTCATCCACAGATTTTGTTCCCTGTTTCATGGCATTTAGTTGGATGTACTGCTGTTGTTTGTATGAGGTAGGGACATATTTCCTTTTCATGTGTTTCTTGAGCTTGGTCCAAGAGTTAATCCTACCCCTTTCCTCCCTGACTCTACGTTTTTGAAGTCCCTCTAACCATATAGCAGTTGATTTCGTCAATTTGATCTTGGCTAGCTTGTATTGTTGGTCTGGGGGTGTATTCTTGAATTCAAAATAGTTATCCATTCTATCCTCCCATTCTAGGTACCTTTCTGGGTCATAAGATTGGCCGTCAAATTCAGGTATATCAATCTTAATAGTTCTATCCTCGTAGGGTCGCAAATTAGGGTTTTGTGTTCTATCTTGCTGATGATCAATCCTTAACTGATTCAAATTTTGTATGACTAACCTCGTGCTTTCCTCTAACATCCCAAATCTTTCCTCCATGGTCATATCCACTCGACCAGAGACAACTATGATACCAGCAATGCATGAAAATGATGATTATGAAATGTATGCAAAAAACGAAAATGCAAGAATCCCAATTTCAGAAATTTATTAAATGTTCTGTGTATGACAATACGAATTAATGAAAAACAAATGAATGACAATGAAAATGAAATAGGAAGATCACTCCCTGAATGTCGTGAATTCAATGATTGATTGAAAAATTCCACGATGCCTCAAAATCGCCCAATGCTGTTGCCTTTGAAATGCCCAGAAATAATGAAACCTCTTTCCTCAGAAACTCAATATGTGCTATCTTTGCCCAATTCGTGGCTGGGCTCTGATACCAAGTTGATGCGTGTTTGTGGGTGGAAATCGTTCTTTGTAGTGCAAGGATCAAAATGGCCTAGCTATCTTAATCAAGAGAACACTCAAACACTCAGAAATCCAATGGACAACACACTGACTCACACAAATATGCCAAGAAAGGGTTTCTTGTTTTTTTGATGAAGGTGAACAGAAACCTTATCCGTGTTCTACGAATGGACTAGGATAGGAAACAATGCAAGGGCTATGAAGCCTTGATTGCTAGGTGCCTTTGAGAATTCAAACCACTCCGTGATAAGACTTCCCTCCGGCCAAAAGGCTGCTCCACAACCCCTTGAAGAAGTTTGTAAACAAACTTCAAAATTTAGAAAAATCCTTTTTCTGAAAATACCTCGAATGCTATTGCAACTCAAATCAATGTACAAGCGTGTCTTATTACAGAGAGAGCCCATGTATTTATAGGCTTTGCATCCTAAACTAGCCGTTACAATTAACTAACAAAATACACGTGGCTAAGACTCAAACAGAAACAAACAGAAAGGCTTCAACACTTAGCTAAATTTCTGATTTTTACAAATCGATGACCAGGCTTCCTTTAGCTTGCTCTACTGTCTTCCTGGTGCACTATTAGTAAGACCCTTGGCCCTTGGTGGCTTGGCCCATGTAGAGAGATGCCATTCCAGCCCTCCTTCCGGTCTAAGTGATCACGGTCTGAACTCAGGCGGTTCACCAAGGTCAGCTGTTCGCTAGGTAGCTCTGTGGCTCTGTTCTTGGAGTCTGTCTGTCCTGTTGGAGCTTGGTTGCTGTTCCTTGTGATGTTCTTGGCTTCCTTGGCCTTGCTAGTTGTTTTTAGGCCCATAACTGATTGTTGAGGAGTATCTATGGGAGCCCTTCGTGTTATATGTGCATTTGGCGTAGATGACAAGTCCAATGCACTGTCTTGTTCCTTCAGGCCCTTGGTGCTGTTCCGAGTCTTTGATACCATATTTGTATCAAGAAAGAACAAGGATCAATGATCAATGAACAATGAACAATGATCAATGATCGATGAAGAATGAACAAGGATCAATAATCATTGAAGAATGAACGATGAAGAATGAACAAGGATCAATGATCATTGAAGAATGAACGATTAAGAATGAACAAGGATCAATGATTAATGAACAATAAACGCTGAAGAATGAACAAGGATCAATGATCATTGAATAATGAACGATGAAGAATGAACAAGGATCAATGATCAATGAAGAATGAACGATGAAGAATGAACAAGCATCAATGATCAATGAAGAATGGACAGGAATCAATGATCATTGAAGAATGAACAAGGATCAATGATTAATGAAGAATGAATGATGAAGATTGAACAAGGATCAATGATTATTTAAGAATGAACGATGAAGAATGAACAAGGATCAATGATCAATGACGAATGAACGATGAAGAATGAACAAGGGTCAATGATCAATGAAGAATGGACGATGAAGAATGAACAAGGATCAATGATCATTGAAGAATGAACGATGAATAATGAACAAGGATCAATAATCAATGAAGAGTGAACCATGAATAATGAACAAGGATCAATGATCAATGAAGAATGAACGATGAAGAATGAACAAGGATCAATGATCAATGACGAATGAACGATGAAGAATGGATCATTTAAGAATGAACGATTAAGAATGAACAAGGATCAATGATTAATGAACAATAAACGCTGAAGAATGAACAAGGATCAATGATCATTGAATAATGAACGATGAAGAATGAACAAGGATCAATGATCAATGAAGAATGAACGATGAAGAATGAACAAGCATCAATGATCAATGAAGAATGGACACGAATCAATGATCATTGAAGAATGAACGATGCAGAATGAACAAGGATCAATGATCAATGAAGAATGAACGATGAATAATGAACAAGGATCAATGAACAATGAAGAATGAATGATGAAAAATGAACAAGGATCAATGATCAATGAGGAATGAACGATGAAGAATGAACAAGGATCAATGATTAATGAAGAATGAACGATGAAGATTGAACAAGGATCAATGATTATTTAAGAATGAACAATGAAGAATGAAGAAGGATCAATGATCAAATACGAATGAACGATGAAGAATGAACAAGGGACAATGATCAATGAAGAATGAACGATGAAGAACGAACAAGGATCAATGATCAATGAAGAATGAACGATGAATAATGAACAAGGATCAATGATCAATGAAGAATGAACGATGAAGAATGAACAAGGATCAATGATCAATGACGTATGAACGATGAAGAATGAACAAGGAGCAATGATCAATGAAGAAAGAAAGATGAAGAATGAACAAGGATCAATGATCAATGATGAATGAACAATGAAGAACGAACAAGGATCAATGATCAATGAAGAATGAACAAGGATCAATGGTCAATGACGAATGAACGAGGAAGAATGAACAAGGAAGAATGAACGATGAAGAATGAACAAGGATCAATGATCAATGAAGAATGAACGATGAAGAATGAATAAGGAGCAATGATCAATGAAGAATGAACGATGAAGAATGAACAAGGATCAATGATCAATGAAGAATGAACGATGAAGAATGAACAAGGATCAATGGTCAATGACGAATGAACGATGAAGAATGAACAAGGATCAATGATCAATGAAGAATGAACGATGAAGAATGAACAAGGATCAATGATCAATGAAGAATGAACGATGAAGAATGAATAAGGAGAAATGATCAATGAAGAATGAACGATGAAGAATGAACAAGGATCAATGATCAATGAAGAATGAACGACGAAGAATGAACAAGGATCAATGATCAATGACGAATGAACGATGAAGAATGAACAAGGATCAATGATCAATGAAGAATGAACAAGAATCAATGATCAATGAAGAATTAAAGATGAAGAATGAACAAGGATCAATGATCAATGAAGAATGAACAATGAAGAATGAACAAGGATCAATGATCAATGAAGAATGAACGATGAAGAATGAACAAGTATCAATGATCATTGAAGAATGAACAAGGATCAATGGTCAATAAAGAATGAACGATGAAGAATGAAGAAGGATCAATGATCAATGAAGAATGAACAATGAAGAATGAAGAATGAACAAGGATCAATGATCAATGACGAATTAACGATGAAGAATGAACAAGAATCAATGATCAATGAAGAATGAACGATGAACAATGAACAAGGATCAATTGTCCATGACAAATGAACGATGAAGAATGAACAAGGATCAATGATCAATGAAGAATGAACAAGGATCAACGATCATTGAAGAATGAAAGATGAAGAATGAACAAGGATCAATGATAATTGAAGAATGAACAAGGATCAATGATCAATGACGAATGAACGATGAATAATGAACAAGGATCAATAATCAATGAAGAATGAACGATTAAGAATGAACAAGGATCAATGATCAATGAAGAATGAACGATGAAGAACTAATAAGGATTAATGATCAATGAAGAATGAACGATGAAGAATGAACAAGGATCAATGATAAATGAAGAATGAACGATGAAGAATGAACAAGGATCAATGATCAATGACGAATGAACGATGAAGAATGAACAAGGATCAATGATCAATGAAGAATGAACAAGGATCAATGATCAATGAAGAATGAATGATGAAGATTGAACAAGGATCAATAATTATTTAAGAATGAACAATGAAGAATGAAAAAGGATCAATGATCAATGACGAATGAACGATGAAGAATGAACAAGGGACAATGATCAATGAAGAATGAACGATGAAGAATGAACGATGAAGAATGATCAATGAAGAATGAACGATGAATAATGAACGAGGATCAATGATCAATGAAGAATGAACGATGAAGAATGAACAAGGATCAAGGATCAATGACGTATGAACGATGAAGAATGAACAAGGAGCAATGATCAATGAAGAAAGAAAGATGAAGAATGAACAAGGATCAATAATCAATGATGAATGAACAATGAAGAACGAACAAGGATCAATGATCAATGAAGAATGAACAAGGATCAATGGTCAATGACGAATGAACGATGAAGAATGAACAAGGATCAATGATCAATGAAGAATGAATAAGGATCAATGATCAATGAAGAATGAACGATGAATAATGAACAAGGATCAATGATCAATGAAGAATGAATGATGAAGATTGAACAAGGATCAATGATTATTTAAGAATGAACAATGAAGAATGAACAAGGATCAATGATCAATGACGAATGAACGATGAAGAATGAACAAGGGACAATGATCAATGAAGAATGAACGATGAAGAATGAACAAGGATGAATGATCAATGAAGAATGAACGATGAATAATGAACAAGGATCAATGATCAATGAAGAATGAACGATGAAGAATGAACAAGGATCAATGATCAATGACGTATGAACGATGAAGAATGAACAAGGCGCAATGATCGATGAAGAAAGAAAGATGAAGAATGAACAAGGATCAATAATCAATGATGAATGAACAATGAAGAACGAACAAGGATCAATGATCAATGAAGAATGAACAAGGATCAATGGTCAATGACGAATGAACGATGAAGAATGAACAAGGATCAATGATCAATGAAGAATGTATGATGAAGAATGAATAAGGATCAATGATCAATGACGAATGAACGATGAAGAATGAACAAGGATCAATGATCAATGAAGAATGAACGATGAAGAATGATCAAGGATCAATGGTCAATAAAGAATGAACGATGAAGAATGAAGAAGGATCAATGATCAATGAAGAATGAACAATGAAGAATGAAGAATGAAATAGGATCAATGATCAATGACGAATGAACGATGAAGAATAAAAAAGAATCAATGATCAATGAAGAAAGAACAATGAAGAATGAACAAGGATCAATGGTCCATGACAAATGAAGGATGAAGAATGAACAAGGATCAATGATCAATGAAGAATGAACAATGAAGAATGAACAAGGATCAATGATCAATGAAGAATGAACGATGAAGAATGAATAAGGATCAATGATCAATGAAGAATGAACGATGAAGAATGAACAAGGATCAATGATCAATGAAGAATGAACGATGAAGAATGAAGAATGAACAAGGATCAATGATCAATGACGAATGAACGATGAAGAATGAACAAGAATCAATGATCAATGAAGAATGAACGATGAAGAATGAACAAGGATCAATTGTCCATGACAAATGAACGATGAAGAATGAAAAAGGATCAATGATCAATGAAGAATGAACGATGAAGAATGAATAAGGATCAATGATCAATGAAGAATAAACGATGAAGAATGAACAAGGATCAATGATCAATGAAGAATGAACGATGAATAACGAACAAGGATCAATGATCAATGAAGAATGAACGATAAAGAATGAACAAGGATCAATGATCAATGACGTATGAACGATGAAGAATGAACAAGGAGCAATGATCAATGAAGAAAGAAAGATGAAGAATGAACAAGGATCAATGATCAATGATAAATGAACAATAAAGAACGAACAAGGATCAATGATCAATGAAGAATGAACAAGGATCAATGGTCAATGACGAATGAACGCTGAAGAATGAACAAGGATCAATGATCAATGAAGAATGAACGATGAAGAATGAACAAGGATCAATGATCAATGAAGAATGAACGATGAAGAATGAATAAGGAGCAATGATCAATGAAGAATGAACGATGAAGAATGAACAAGGATAAATGATCAATGAAGAATGAACGATGAAGAATGAACAAGGATCAATGATCAATGATCAATGACGAATGAACGATGAAGAATGAACAAGTATCAATGATCATTGAAGAATGAACAAGGATCAATGGTCAATAAAGAATGAACGATGAAGAATGAAGAAGGATCAATGATCAATGAAGAATGAACAATGAAGAATGAAGAATGAACAAGGATCAATGATCAATGACGAATGAACGATGAAGAATGAACAAGAATCAATGATCAATGAAGAATGAACGATGAACAATGAACAAGGATCAATTGTCCATGACAAATGAACGATGAAGAATGAACAAGGATAAATGATCAATGAAGAATGAACAATGAAGAATGAACAAGGATCAACGATCATTGAAGAATGAACGATGAAGAATGAACAAGGATCAATGATAATTGAAGAATGAACAAGGATCAATGATCAATGACGAATGAACGATGAATAATGAACAAGGATCAATAATCAATGAAGAATGAACGATTAAGAATGAACAAGGATCAATGATCAATGAAGAATGAACGATGAAGAACTAATAAGGATTAATGATCAATGAAGAATGAACGATGAAGAATGAACAAGGATCAATGATAAATGAAGAATGAACGATGAAGAATGAACAAGGATCAATGATCAATGACGAATGAACGATGAAGAATGAACAAGGATCAATGATCAATGAAGAATGAACAAGGATCAATGATCAATGAAGAATGAATGATGAAGAATGAACAAGGATCAATGATTATTTAAGAATGAACAATGAAGAATGAACAAGGATCAATGATCAATGACGAATGAACGATGAAGAATGAACAAGGGACAATGATCAATGAAGAATGAATGATGAAGAATGAACAAGGATGAATGATCAATGAAGAATGAACGATGAATAATGAACAAGGATCAATGATCAATGAAGAATGAACGATGAAGAATGAACAAGGATCAATGATCAATGACGTATGAACGATGAAGAATGAACAAGGAACAATGATCAATGAAGAAAGAAAGATGAAGAATGAACAAGGATCAATAATCAATGATGAATGAACAATGAAGAACGAACAAGGATCAATGATCAATGAAGAATGAACAAGGATCAATGGTCAATGACGAATGAACGATGAAGTATGAACAAGGATCAATGATCAATGAAGAATGAACAATGAAGAATGAAGAATGAACAAGGATCAATGATCAATGACGAATTAACGATGAAGAATGAACAAGAATCAATGATCAATGAAGAATGAACGATGAACAATGAACAAGGATCAATTGTCCATGACAAATGAACGATGAAGAATGAACAAGGATCAATGATCAATGAAGAATGAACAAGGATCAACGATCATTGAAGAATGAAAGATGAAGAATGAACAAGGATCAATGATAATTGAAGAATGAACAAGGATCAATGATCAATGACGAATGAACGATGAATAATGAACAAGGATCAATAATCAATGAAGAATGAACGATTAAGAATGAACAAGGATCAATGATCAATGAAGAATGAACGATGAAGAACTAATAAGGATTAATGATCAATGAAGAATGAACGATGAAGAATGAACAAGGATCAATGATAAATGAAGAATGAACGATGAAGAATGAACAAGGATCAATGATCAATGACGAATGAACGATGAAGAATGAACAAGGATCAATGATCAATGAAGAATGAACAAGGATCAATGATCAATGAAGAATGAATGATGAAGATTGAACAAGGATCAATAATTATTTAAGAATGAACAATGAAGAATGAAAAAGGATCAATGATCAATGACGAATGAACGATGAAGAATGAACAAGGGACAATGATCAATGAAGAATGAACGATGAAGAATGAACGATGAAGAATGATCAATGAAGAATGAACGATGAATAATGAACGAGGATCAATGATCAATGAAGAATGAACGATGAAGAATGAACAAGGATCAAGGATCAATGACGTATGAACGATGAAGAATGAACAAGGAGCAATGATCAATGAAGAAAGAAAGATGAAGAATGAACAAGGATCAATAATCAATGATGAATGAACAATGAAGAACGAACAAGGATCAATGATCAATGAAGAATGAACAAGGATCAATGGTCAATGACGAATGAACGATGAAGAATGAACAAGGATCAATGATCAATGAAGAATGAATAAGGATCAATGATCAATGAAGAATGAACGATGAATAATGAACAAGGATCAATGATCAATGAAGAATGAATGATGAAGATTGAACAAGGATCAATGATTATTTAAGAATGAACAATGAAGAATGAACAAGGATCAATGATCAATGACGAATGAACGATGAAGAATGAACAAGGGACAATGATCAATGAAGAATGAACGATGAAGAATGAACAAGGATGAATGATCAATGAAGAATGAACGATGAATAATGAACAAGGATCAATGATCAATGAAGAATGAACGATGAAGAATGAACAAGGATCAATGATCAATGACGTATGAACGATGAAGAATGAACAAGGCGCAATGATCGATGAAGAAAGAAAGATGAAGAATGAACAAGGATCAATAATCAATGATGAATGAACAATGAAGAACGAACAAGGATCAATGATCAATGAAGAATGAACAAGGATCAATGGTCAATGACGAATGAACGATGAAGAATGAACAAGGATCAATGATCAATGAAGAATGTATGATGAAGAATGAATAAGGATCAATGATCAATGACGAATGAACGATGAAGAATGAACAAGGATCAATGATCAATGAAGAATGAACGATGAAGAATGATCAAGGATCAATGGTCAATAAAGAATGAACGATGAAGAATGAAGAAGGATCAATGATCAATGAAGAATGAACAATGAAGAATGAAGAATGAAATAGGATCAATGATCAATGACGAATGAACGATGAAGAATAAAAAAGAATCAATGATCAATGAAGAAAGAACAATGAAGAATGAACAAGGATCAATGGTCCATGACAAATGAAGGATGAAGAATGAACAAGGATCAATGATCAATGAAGAATGAACAATGAAGAATGAACAAGGATCAATGATCAATGAAGAATGAACGATGAAGAATGAATAAGGATCAATGATCAATGAAGAATGAACGATGAAGAATGAACAAGGATCAATGATCAATGAAGAATGAACGATGAAGAATGAACAAGGATCAATGATCAATGACGAATGAACGATGAAGAATGAACAAGAATCAATGATCAATGAAGAATGAACGATGAAGAATGAACAAGGATCAATTGTCCATGACAAATGAACGATGAAGAATGAAAAAGGATCAATGATCAATGAAGAATGAACGATGAAGAATGAATAAGGATCAATGATCAATGAAGAATAAACGATGAAGAATGAACAAGGATCAATGATCAATGAAGAATGAACGATGAATAACGAACAAGGATCAATGATCAATGAAGAATGAACGATAAAGAATGAACAAGGATCAATGATCAATGACGTATGAACGATGAAGAATGAACAAGGAGCAATGATCAATGAAGAAAGAAAGATGAAGAATGAACAAGGATCAATGATCAATGATAAATGAACAATAAAGAACGAACAAGGATCAATGATCAATGAAGAATGAACAAGGATCAATGGTCAATGACGAATGAACGCTGAAGAATGAACAAGGATCAATGATCAATGAAGAATGAACGATGAAGAATGAACAAGGATCAATGATCAATGAAGAATGAACGATGAAGAATGAATAAGGAGCAATGATCAATGAAGAATGAACGATGAAGAATGAACAAGGATAAATGATCAATGAAGAATGAACGATGAAGAATGAACAAGGATCAATGATCAATGATCAATGACGAATGAACGATGAAGAATGAACAAGTATCAATGATCATTGAAGAATGAACAAGGATCAATGGTCAATAAAGAATGAACGATGAAGAATGAAGAAGGATCAATGATCAATGAAGAATGAACAATGAAGAATGAAGAATGAACAAGGATCAATGATCAATGACGAATGAACGATGAAGAATGAACAAGAATCAATGATCAATGAAGAATGAACGATGAACAATGAACAAGGATCAATTGTCCATGACAAATGAACGATGAAGAATGAACAAGGATAAATGATCAATGAAGAATGAACAATGAAGAATGAACAAGGATCAACGATCATTGAAGAATGAACGATGAAGAATGAACAAGGATCAATGATAATTGAAGAATGAACAAGGATCAATGATCAATGACGAATGAACGATGAATAATGAACAAGGATCAATAATCAATGAAGAATGAACGATTAAGAATGAACAAGGATCAATGATCAATGAAGAATGAACGATGAAGAACTAATAAGGATTAATGATCAATGAAGAATGAACGATGAAGAATGAACAAGGATCAATGATAAATGAAGAATGAACGATGAAGAATGAACAAGGATCAATGATCAATGACGAATGAACGATGAAGAATGAACAAGGATCAATGATCAATGAAGAATGAACAAGGATCAATGATCAATGAAGAATGAATGATGAAGAATGAACAAGGATCAATGATTATTTAAGAATGAACAATGAAGAATGAACAAGGATCAATGATCAATGACGAATGAACGATGAAGAATGAACAAGGGACAATGATCAATGAAGAATGAATGATGAAGAATGAACAAGGATGAATGATCAATGAAGAATGAACGATGAATAATGAACAAGGATCAATGATCAATGAAGAATGAACGATGAAGAATGAACAAGGATCAATGATCAATGACGTATGAACGATGAAGAATGAACAAGGAACAATGATCAATGAAGAAAGAAAGATGAAGAATGAACAAGGATCAATAATCAATGATGAATGAACAATGAAGAACGAACAAGGATCAATGATCAATGAAGAATGAACAAGGATCAATGGTCAATGACGAATGAACGATGAAGTATGAACAAGGATCAATGATAATTGAAGAATGAACAAGGATCAATGATCAATGACGAATGAACGATGAATAATGAACAAGGATCAATAATCAATGAAGAATGAACGATTAAGAATGAACAAGGATCAATGATCAATGAAGAATGAACGATGAAGAACTAATAAGGATTAATGATCAATGAAGAATGAACGATGAAGAATGAACAAGGATCAATGATAAATGAAGAATGAACGATGAAGAATGAACAAGGATCAATGATCAATGACGAATGAACGATGAAGAATGAACAAGGATCAATGATCAATGAAGAATGAACAAGGATCAATGATCAATGAAGAATGAATGATGAAGATTGAACAAGGATCAATGATTATTTAAGAATGAACAATGAAGAATGAACAAGGATCAATGATCAATGACGAATGAACGATGAAGAATGAACAAGGGACAATGATCAATGAAGAATGAATGATGAAGAATGAACAAGGATGAATGATCAATGAAGAATGAACGATGAATAATGAACAAGGATCAATGATCAATGAAGAATGAACGATGAAGAATGAACAAGGATCAATGATCAATGACGTATGAACGATGAAGAATGAACAAGGAACAATGATCAATGAAGAAAGAAAGATGAAGAATGAACAAGGATCAATAATCAATGATGAATGAACAATGAAGAACGAACAAGGATCAATGATCAATGAAGAATGAACAAGGATCAATGGTCAATGACGAATGAACGATGAAGAATGAATAAGGATCAATGATCAATGAAGAATGTATGATGAAGAATGAATAAAGATCAATGATCAATGAAGAATGAATGATGAAGATTGAACAAGGATCAATGATTATTTAAGAATGAACAATGAAGAATGAACAAGGATCAATGATCAATGACCAATGAACGATGAAGAATGAACAAGGGACAATGATCAATGAAGAATGAACGATGAAGAATGAAGAAGGATGAATGATCAATGAAGAATGAACGATGAATAATGAACAAGGATCAATGATCAATGAAGAATGAACGATGAAGAATGAACAAGGATCAATGATCAATGACGTATGAACGATGAAGAATGAACAAGGAGCAATGATCAATGAAGAAAGAAAGATGAAGAATGAACAAGGATTAATAATCAATGATGAATGAACAATGAAGAACGAACAAGGATCAATGATCAATGAAGAATGTATGATGAAGAATGAATAAGGATCAATGATCAGTGACGAATGAACGATGAAGAATGAACAAGGATCAATGATCAATGAAGAATGAACGATGAAGAATGAACAAGGATCAATGATCATTGAAGAATGAACAAGGATCAATGGTCAATAAAGAATGAACGATGAAGAATGAAGAAGGATCAATGATCAATGAAGAATGAACAATGAAGAATGAAGAATGAAATAGGATCAATGATCAATGATGAATGAACGATGAAGAATAAAAAAGAATCAATGATCAATGAAGAAAGAACAATGAAGAATGAACAAGGATCAATGGTCCATGACAAATGCACGATGAAGAATGAACAAGGATCAATGATCAATGAAGAATGAACGATGAAGAATGAACAAGGATCAATGATCAATGAAGAATGAACAATGAAGAATGAATAAGGATCAATGATCAATGAAGAATGAACGATGAAGAATGAACAAGGATTAATGATCAATGAAGAATGAACGATGAAGAATGAACAAGGATCAATGATCAATGACGAATGAACGATGAAGAATGAACAAGAATCAATGATCAATGCAGAATGAACGATGAAGAATGAACAAGGATCAATGATCAATGAAGAATGAAAGATGAATAATGAACAAGGATCAATGATCAATGAAGAATGAACGAGAAAGAATGAACAAGGATCAATGATCAATGACGTATGAACGATGAAGAATGAACAAGGAGCAATGATCAATGAAGAAAGAAAAATGAAGAATGAACAAGGATCAATGATCAATGATAAATGAACAATGAAGAACGAACAAGGATCAATGATCAATGAAGAATGAACAAGGATCAATGGTCAATGACGAATGAACGATGAAGAATGAACAAGGATCAATGATCAATGAAGAATGAACGATGAAGAATGAACAAGGATCAATGATCGATGAAGAATGAACAAGGATCAATGATCAATGAAGAATCAACGATGAAGAATGAATAAGGATCAATGATCAATGAAGAATGAACGATGAAGAATGAACAAGGATCAATGATCAATGAAGAATGAACGATGAAGAATGAACAAGGATCAATGATCAATGACGAATGAACGATGAAGAATGAACAAGAATCAATGATCAATGAAGAATGAACGATGAAGAATGAAAAAGGATCAATTGTCCATGACAAATGAACGATGAAGAATGAAAAAGGATCAATGATCAATGAAGAATGAACGATGAAGAATGAATAAGGATCAATGATCAATGAAGAATGAACGATGAAGAATGAACAAGGATCAATGATCAATGAAGAATGAACGATGAATAATGAACAAGGATCAATGATCAATGAAGAATGAACGATAAAGAATGAACAAGGATCAATGATCAATGACGTATGAACGATGAAGAATGAACAAGGAGCAATGATCAATGAAGAAAGAAAGATGAAGAATGAACAAGGATCAATGATCAATGATAAATGAACAATGAAGAACGAACAAGGATCAATGATCAATGAAGAATGAACAAGGATCAATGGTCAATGACGAATGAACGATGAAGAATGAACAAGGATCAATGATCAATGAAGAATGAACGATGAAGAATGAACAAGGATCAATGATCAATGAAGAATGAACGATGAAGAATGAATAAGGAGCAATGATCAATGAAGAATGAACGATGAAGAATGAACAAGGATCAATGATCAATGAAGAATGAACGATGAAGAATGAACAAGGATCAATGATCAATGACGAATGAACGATGAAGAATGAACAAGGATCAATGACCAATGAAGAATGAACAAGCATCAATGATCAATGAAGAATGAAAGATGAAGAATGAACAAGGATCAATGATCAATGAAGAATGAACAATGAAGAATGAACAAGGATCAATTATCAATGAAGAATGAACGATGAAGAATGAACAAGTATCAATGATCATTGAAGAATGAACAAGGATCAATGGTCAAAAAAGAATGAACGATGAAGAATGAAGAAGGATCAATGATCAATGAAGAATGAACAATGAAGAATGAAGAATGAACAAGGATCAATGATCAATGACGAATGAACGATGAATAATGAACAAGGATCAATAATCAATGAAGAATGAACCATTAAGAATGAACAAGGATCAATGATCAATGAAGAATGAATGATGAAGAACTAATAAGGATTAATGATCAATGAAGAATGAACGATGAAGAATGAACAAGGATCAATGATAAATGAAGAACGAACGATGAAGAATGAACAAGGATCAATGATCAATGACGAATGAACGATGAAGAATGAACAAGGATCAATGATCAATGAAGAATGAACAAGGATCAATGATCAATGAAGAATGAATGACGAAGATTGAACAAGGATCAATGATTATTTAAGAATGAACAATGAAGAATGAACAAGGATCAATGATCAATGACGTATGAACGATGAAGAATGAACAAGGATCAATGATCAATGAAGAATCAACGATGAAGAATGAATAAGGATCAATGATCAATGAAGAATGAACGATGAAGAATGAACAAGGATTAATGATCAATGAAGAATGAACGATGAAGAATGAACAAGGATCAATGATCAATGACGAATGAACGATGAAGAATGAACAAGAATCAATGATCAATGCAGAATGAACGATGAAGAATGAACAAGGATCAATGATCAATGAAGAATGAAAGATGAATAATGAACAAGGATCAATGATCAATGAAGAATGAACGAGAAAGAATGAACAAGGATCAATGATCAATGACGTATGAACGATGAAGAATGAACAAGGAGCAATGATCAATGAAGAAAGAAAAATGAAGAATGAACAAGGATCAATGATCAATGATAAATGAACAATGAAGAACGAACAAGGATCAATGATCAATGAAGAATGAACAAGGATCAATGGTCAATGACGAATGAACGATGAAGAATGAACAAGGATCAATGATCAATGAAGAATGAACGATGAAGAATGAACAAGGATCAATGATCGATGAAGAATGAACAAGGATCAATGATCAATGAAGAATCAACGATGAAGAATGAATAAGGATCAATGATCAATGAAGAATGAACGATGAAGAATGAACAAGGATCAATGATCAATGAAGAATGAACGATGAAGAATGAACAAGGATCAATGATCAATGACGTATGAACGATGAAGAATGAACAAGGATCAATGATCAATGAAGAATGAACGATGAATAATGAACAAGGATCAATGATCAATGAAGAATGAACGATGAAGAATGAACAAGGATCAATGATCATTGAAGAATGAACAAGGATCAATGGTCAATAAAGAATGAACGATGAAGAATGAAGAAGGATCAATGATCAATGAAGAATGAACAATGAAGAATGAAGAATGAAATAGGATCAATGATCAATGACGAATGAACGATGAAGAATAAAAAAGAATCAATGCTCAATGAAGAAAGAACAATGAAGAATGAACAAGGATCAATGGTCCATGACAAATGCACGATGAAGAATGAACAAGGATCAATGATCAATGAAGAATGAACGATGAAGAATGAACAAGGATCAATGATCAATGAAGAATGAACGATGAAGAATGAATAAGGATCAATGATCAATGAAGAATGAACGATGAAGAATGAACAAGGATCAATGATCAATGAAGAATGAACGATGAAGAATGAACAAGGATCAATGATCAATGACGAATGAACGATGAAGAATGAACAAGAATCAATGATCAATGAAGAATGAACGATGAAGAATGAACAAGGATCAATTGTCCATGACAAATGAACGATGAAGAATGAAAAAGGATCAATGATCAATGAAGAATGAACAATGAAGAATGTATAAGGATCAATGATCAATGAAGAATGAACGATGAAGAATGAACAAGGATCAATGATCAATGAAGAATGAAAGATGAATAATGAACAAGGATCAATGATCAATGAAGAATGAACGATAAAGAATGAACAAGGATCAATGATCAATGACGTATGAACGATGAAGAATGAACAAGGAGCAATGACCAATGAAGAAAGAAAGATGAAGAATGAACAAGGATCAATGATCAATGATAAATGAACAATGAAGAACGAACAAGGATCAATGATCAATGAAGAATGAACAAGGATCAATGGTCAATGACGAATGAACGATGAAGAATGAACAAGGATCAATGATCAATGAAGAATGAACGATGAAGAATGAACAAGGATCAATGATCAATGAAGAATGAACGATGAAGAATGAACAAGGATCAATGATCAATGAAGAATGAACGATGAAGAATGAATAAGGATCAATGATCAATGAAGAATGAACGATGAAGAATGAACAAGGATCAATGATCAATGAAGAATGAACGATGAAGAATGAACAAGGATCAATGATCAATGACGAATGAACGATGAAGAATGAACAAGAATCAATGATCACTGAAGAATGAACAATGAAGAATGAACAAGGATCAATTGTCCATGACAAATGAACGATGAAGAATGAAAAAGGATCAATGATCAATGAAGAATGAACGATGAAGAATGAACAAGGATCAATGATCAATGAAGAATGAAAGATGAATAATGAACAAGGATCAATGATCAATGAAGAATGAACGAGAAAGAATGAACAAGGATCAATGATCAATGACGTATGAACGATGAAGAATGAACAAGGAGCAATGATCAATGAAGAAAGAAAGATGAAGAATGAACATGGATCAATGATCAATGATAAATGAACAATGAAGAACGAACAAGGATCAATGATCAATGAAGAATGAACAAGGATCAATGGTCAATGACGAATGAACGATGAAGAATGAATAAGGATCAATGATCAATGAAGAATGAACGATGAAGAATGAACAAGGATCAATGATCGATGAAGAATGAACAAGGATCAATGATCAATGAAGAATGAACGATGAAGAATGAATAAGGATCAATGATCAATGAAGAATGAACGATGAAGAATGAACAAGGATCAAGGATCAATGAAGAATGAACGATGAAGAATGAACAAGGATCAATGATCAATGACGAATGAACGATGAAGAATGAACAAGAATCAATAATCAATGAAGAATGAACGATGAAGAATGAACAAGGATCAATTGTCCATGACAAATGAACGATGAAGAATGAAAAAGGATCAATGCTCAATGAAGAATGAACGATGAAGAATGAATAAGGATCAATGATCAATGAAGAATGAACGATGAAGAATGAACAAGGATCAATGATCAATGAAGAATGAACGATGAATAATGAACAAGGATCAATGATCAATGAAGAATGAACGATAAAGAATGAACAAGGATCAATGATCAATGACGTATGAACGATGAAGAATGAACAAGGAGCAATGATCAATGAAGAAAGAAAGATGAAGAATGAACAAGGATCAATGATCAATGATAAATGAACAATGAAGAACGAACAAGGATCAATGATCAATGAAGAATGAACAAGGATCAATGGTCAATGACGAATGAACGATGAAGAATGAACAAGGATCAATGATCAATGAAGAATGAACGATGAAGAATGAACAAGGATCAATGATCAATGAAGAATGAACGATGAAGAATGAATAAGGATCAATGATCAATGAAGAATGAACGATGAAGAATGAATAAGGATCAATGATCAATGAAGAATGAACGATGAAGAATGAACAAGGATCAATGATCAATGACGAATGAACGATGAAGAATGAACAAGAATCAATGATCACTGAAGAATGAACGATGAAGAATGAACAAGGATCAATTGTCCATGACAAATGAACGATGAAGAATGAAAAAGGATCAATGATCAATGAAGAATGAACGATGAAGAATGAACAAGGATCAATGATCAATGAAGAATGAAAGATGAATAATGAACAAGGATCAATGATCAATGAAGAATGAACGAGAAAGAATGAACAAGGATCAATGATCAATGACGTATGAACGATGAAGAATGAACAAGGAGCAATGATCAATGAAGAAAGAAAGATGAAGAATGAACATGGATCAATGATCAATGATAAATGAACAATGAAGAACGAACAAGGATCAATGATCAATGAAGAATGAACAAGGATCAATGGTCAATGACGAATGAACGATGAAGAATGAATAAGGATCAATGATCAATGAAGAATGAACGATGAAGAATGAACAAGGATCAATGATCGATGAAGAATGAACAAGGATCAATGATCAATGAAGAATGAACGATGAAGAATGAATAAGGATCAATGATCAATGAAGAATGAACGATGAAGAATGAACAAGGATCAAGGATCAATGAAGAATGAACGATGAAGAATGAACAAGGATCAATGATCAATGACGAATGAACGATGAAGAATGAACAAGAATCAATAATCAATGAAGAATGAACGATGAAGAATGAACAAGGATCAATTGTCCATGACAAATGAACGATGAAGAATGAAAAAGGATCAATGCTCAATGAAGAATGAACGATGAAGAATGAATAAGGATCAATGATCAATGAAGAATGAACGATGAAGAATGAACAAGGATCAATGATCAATGAAGAATGAACGATGAATAATGAACAAGGATCAATGATCAATGAAGAATGAACGATAAAGAATGAACAAGGATCAATGATCAATGACGTATGAACGATGAAGAATGAACAAGGAGCAATGATCAATGAAGAAAGAAAGATGAAGAATGAACAAGGATCAATGATCAATGATAAATGAACAATGAAGAACGAACAAGGATCAATGATCAATGAAGAATGAACAAGGATCAATGGTCAATGACGAATGAACGATGAAGAATGAACAAGGATCAATGATCAATGAAGAATGAACGATGAAGAATGAACAAGGATCAATGATCAATGAAGAATGAACGATGAAGAATGAATAAGGAGCAATGATCAATGAAGAATGAACGATGAAGAATGAACAAGGATCAATGATCAATGAAGAATGAAAGATGAAGAATGAACAAGGATCAATGATCAATGACGAATGAACGATGAAGAATGAACAAGGATCAATGATCAATGAAGAATGAACAAGCATCAATGATCAATGAAGAATGAAAGATGAAGAATGAACAAGGATCAATGATCAATGAAGAATGAACAATGAAGAATGAACAAGGATCAATTATCAATGAAGAATGAACGATGAAGAATGAACAAGTATCAATGATCATTGAAGAATGAACAAGGATCAATGGTCAATAAAGAATGAACGATGAAGAATGAAGAAGGATCAATGATCAATGAAGAATGAACGATGAAGAATGAATAAGGATCAATGATCAATGAAGAATGAACGATGAAGAATGAACAAGGATCAATGATCAATGAAGAATGAACGATGAAGAATGAACAAGGATCAATGATCAATGACGAATGAACGATGAAGAATGAACAAGAATCAATGATCACTGAAGAATGAACGATGAAGAATGAACAAGGATCAATTGTCCATGACAAATGAACGATGAAGAATGAAAAAGGATCAATGATCAATGAAGAATGAACGATGAAGAATGAACAAGGATCAATGATCAATGAAGAATGAAAGATGAATAATGAACAAGGATCAATGATCAATGAAGAATGAACGAGAAAGAATGAACAAGGATCAATGATCAATGACGTATGAACGATGAAGAATGAACAAGGAGCAATGATCAATGAAGAAAGAAAGATGAAGAATGAACAAGGATCAATGATCAATGATAAATGAACAATGAAGAACGAACAAGGATCAATGATCAATGAAGAATGAACAAGGATCAATGGTCAATGACGAATGAACGATGAAGAATGAACAAGGATCAATGATCAATGAAGAATGAACGATGAAGAATGAACAAGGATCAATGATCGATGAAGAATGAACAAGGATCAATGATCAATGAAGAATGAACGATGAAGAATGAATAAGGATCAATGATCAATGAAGAATGAACGATGAAGAATGAACAAGGATCAAGGATCAATGAAGAATGAACGATGAAGAATGAACAAGGATCAATGATCAATGACGAATGAACGATGAAGAATGAACAAGAATCAATGATCAATGAAGAATGAACGATGAAGAATGAACAAGGATCAATTGTCCATGACAAATGAATGATGAAGAATGAAAAAGGATCAATGCTCAATGAAGAATGAACGATGAAGAATGAATAAGGATCAATGATCAATGAAGAATGAACGATGAAGAATGAACAAGGATCAATGATCAATGAAGAATGAACGATGAATAATGAACAAGGATCAATGATCAATGAAGAATGAACGATAAAGAATGAACAAGGATCAATGATCAATGACGTATGAACGATGAAGAATGAACAAGGAGCAATGATCAATGAAGAAAGAAAGATGAAGAATGAACAAGGATCAATGATCAATGATAAATGAACAATGAAGAACGAACAAGGATCAATGATCAATGAAGAATGAACAAGGATCAATGGTCAATGACGAATGAACGATGAAGAATGAACAAGGATCAATGATCAATGAAGAATGAACGATGAAGAATGAACAAGGATCAATGATCAATGAAGAATGAACGATGAAGAATGAATAAGGAGCAATGATCAATGAAGAATGAACGATGAAGAATGAACAAGGATCAATGATCAATGAAGAATGAACGATGAAGAATGAACAAGGATCAATGATCAATGACGAATGAACGATGAAGAATGAACAAGGATCAATGATCAATGAAGAATGAACAAGCATCAATGATCAATGAAGAATGAAAGATGAAGAATGAACAAGGATCAATGATCAATGAAGAATGAACAATGAAGAATGAACAAGGATCAATTATCAATGAAGAATGAACGATGAAGAATGAACAAGTATCAATGATCATTGAAGAATGAACAAGGATCAATGGTCAATAAAGAATGAACGATGAAGAATGAAGAAGGATCAATGATCAATGAAGAATGAACAATGAAGAATGAAGAATGAACAAGGATCAATGATCAATGACGAATGAACGATGAAGAATGAACAAGAATCAATGATCAATGAAGAATGAACGATGAACAATGAACAAGGATCAATTGTCCATGACAAATGAACGATGAAGAATGAACAAGGATCAATGATCAATGAAGAATGAACAAGGATCAACGATCATTGAAGAATGAACGATGAAGAATGAACAAGGATCAATGATAATTGAAGAATGAACAAGGATCAATAATCAATGAAGAATGAACCATTAAGAATGAACAAGGATCAATGATCAATGAAGAATGAATGATGAAGAACTAATAAGGATTAATGATCAATGAAGAATGAACGATGAAGAATGAACAAGGATCAATGATAAATGAAGAACGAACGATGAAGAATGAACAACGATCAATGATCAATGACGAATGAACGATGAAGAATGAACAAGGATCAATGATCAATGAAGAATGAACAAGGATCAATGATCAATGAAGAATGAATGATGAAGATTGAACAAGGATCAATGATTATTTAAGAATGAACAATGAAGAATGAACAAGGATCAATGATCAATGACGTATGAACGATGAAGAATGAACAAGGGACAATGATCAATGAAGAATGAACGATGAATAATGAACAAGGATCAATGATCAATGAAGAATGAACGATGAAGAATGAACAAGGATCAATGATCATTGAAGAATGAACAAGGATCAATGGTCAATAAAGAATGAACGATGAAGAATGAAGAAGGATCAATGATCAATGAAGAATGAACAATGAAGAATGAAATAGGATCAATGATCAATGACGAATGAACGATGAAGAATAAAAAAGAATCAATGATCAATGAAGAAAGCACAATGAAGAATGAACAAGGATCAATGGTCCATGACAAATGCACGATGAAGAATGAACAAGGATCAATGATCAATGAAGAATGAACGATGAAGAATGAACAAGGATTAATGATCAATGAAGAATGAACGATGAAGAATGAATAAGGATCAATGATCAATGAAGAATGAACGATGAAGAATGAACAAGGATCAATGATCAATGAAGAATGAACGATGAAGAATGATCAAGGATCAATGATCAATGACGAATGAACGATGAAGAATGAACAAGAATCAATGATCAATGAAGAATGAACGATGAAGAATGAACAAGGATCAATTGTCCATGACAAATGAACGATGAAGAATGATAAAGGATCAATGATCAATGAAGAATGACCGATGAAGAATGAATAAGGATCAATGATCAATGAAGAATGAACGATGAAGAATGAACAAGGATCAATGATCAATGAAGAATGAAAGATGAATAATGAACAAGGATCAATGATCAATGAAGAATGAACGATAAAGAATGAACAAGGATCAATGATCAATGACATATGAACGATGAAGAATGAACAAGGAGCAATGATCAATGAACAAAGAAAGATGAAGAATGAACAAGGATCAATGATCAATGATAAATGAACAATGAAGAACGAACAAGGATCAATGATCAATGAAGAATGAACAAGGATCAATGGTCAATGACGAATGAACGATGAAGAATGAACAAGGATCAATGATCAATGAAGAATGAACGAAGAAGAATGAACAAGGATCAATGATCAATGAAGAATGAACGATGAAGAATGAACAAGGATCAATGATCAATGAAGAATGAACGATGAAGAATGAACAAGGATCAATGATCAATGAAGAATGAAAGATGAATAATGAACAAGGATCAATGATCAATGAAGAATGAACGATAAAGAATGAACAAGGATCAATGATCAATGACATATGAACGATGAAGAATGAACAAGGAGCAATGATCAATGAACAAAGAAAGATGAAGAATGAACAAGGATCAATGATCAATGATAAATGAACAATGAAGAACGAACAAGGATCAATGATCAATGAAGAATGAACAAGGATCAATGGTCCATGACAAATGCACGATGAAGAATGAACAAGGATCAATGATCAATGAAGAATGAACGATGAAGAATGAACAAGGATCAATGATCAATGAAGAATGAACGATGAAGAATGAACAAGGATCAATGATAATGACGAATGAACGATGAAGAATGAACAAGAATCAATGATCAATGAAGAATGAACAAGAATCAATTGTCCATGACAAATGAACGATGAAGATAGAAAAAGGATCAATGATCAATGAAGAATGAACGATGAAGAATGAATAAGGATCAATGATCAATGAAGAATGAACGATGAATAATGAACAAGGATCAATGATCAATGAAGAATGAACAATGAAGAATGAACAAGGATCAACGATCATTGAAGAATGAACGATGAAGAATGAACAAGGATCAATGATAATTGAAGAATGAACAAGGATCAATGATCAATGACGAATGAACGATGAATAATGAACAAGGATCAATAATCAATGAAGAATGAACGATTAAGAATGAACAAGGATCAATGATCAATGAAGAATGAACGATGAAGAACTAATAAGGATTAATGATCAATGAAGAATGAACGATGAAGAATGAACAAGGATCAATGATCAATGACGAATGAACGATGAAGAATGAACAAGGATCAATGATCAATGAAGAATGAACAATGATCAATGATCAATGAAGAATGAATGATGAAGATTGAACAAGGATCAATGATTATTTAAGAATGAACAATGAAGAATGAACAAGGATCAATGATCAATGACGAATGAACGATGAAGAATGAACAAGGGACAATGATCAATGAAGAATGAACGATGAAGAATAGACAAGGATGAATGATCAATGAAGAATGAACGATGAATAATGAACAAGGATCAATGATCAATGAAGAATGAACGATGAAGAATGAACAAGGATCAATGATCAATGACGTATGAACGATGAAGAATGAACAAGGAACAATGATCAATGAAGAAAGAAAGATGAAGAATGAACAAGGATCAATAATCAATGATGAATGAACAATGAAGAACGAACAAGGATCAATGATCAATGAAGAATGAACAAGGATCAATGGTCAATGACGAATGAACGATGAAGAATGAACAAGGATCAATGATCAATGAAGAATGTATGATGAAGAATGAATAAGGATCAATGATCAATGACGAATGAACGATGAAGAATGAACAAGGATCAATGATCAATGAAGAATGAACGATGAAGAATGAACAAGGATGAATGATCATTGAAGAATGAACAAGGATCAATGGTCAATAAAGAATGAACGATGAAGAATGAACAAGGATCAATGATCAATGACGAATGAACGATGAAGAATGAACAAGAATCAATGATCAATGAAGAATGAACGATGAACAATGAACAAGGATCAATTGTCCATGACAAATGAAGGATGAAGAATGAACAAGGATCAATGATCAATGAAGAATGAACAATGAAGAATGAACAAGGATCAACGATCATTGAAGAATGAACGATGAAGAATGAACAAGGATCAATGATAATTGAAGAATGAACAAGGATCAATGATCAATGACGAATGAACGATGAATAATGAACAAGGATCAATAATCAATGAAGAATGAACGATTAAGAATGAACAAGGATCAATGATCAATGAAGAATGAACGATGAAGAACTAATAAGGATTAATGATCAATGAAGAATGAACGATGAAGAATGAACAAGGATCAATGATAAATGAAGAATGAACGATGAAGAATGAACAAGGATCAATGATCAATGACGAATGAACGATGAAGAATGAACAGGGATCAATGATCAATGAAGAATGAACAAGGATCAATGATCAATGAAGAATGAATGATGAAGATTGAACAAGGATCAATGATTATTTAAGAATGAACAATGAAGAATGAACAAGGATCAATGATCAATGACGAATGAACGATGAAGAATGAACAAGGGACAATGATCAATGAAGAATGAACGATGAAGAATAGACAAGGATGAATGATCAATGAAGAATGAACGATGAATAATGAACAAGGATCAATGATCAATGAAGAATGAACGATGAAGAATGAACAAGGATCAATGATCAATGACGTATGAACGATGAAGAATGAACAAGGAACAATGATCAATGAAGAAAGAAAGATGAAGAATGAACAAGGATCAATAATCAATGATGAATGAACAATGAAGAACGAACAAGGATCAATGATCAATGAAGAATGAACAAGGATCAATGGTCAATGACGAATGAACGATGAAGAATGAACAAGGATCAATGATCAATGAAGAATGTATGATGAAGAATGAATAAGGATCAATGATCAATGACGAATGAACGATGAAGAATGAACAAGGATCAATGATCAATGAAGAATGAACGATGAAGAATGAACAAGGATGAATGATCATTGAAGAATGAACAAGGATCAATGGTCAATAAAGAATGAACGATGAAGAATGAACAAGGATCAATGATCAATGACGAATGAACGATGAAGAATGAACAAGAATCAATGATCAATGAAGAATGAACGATGAACAATGAACAAGGATCAATTGTCCATGACAAATGAAGGATGAAGAATGAACAAGGATCAATGATCAATGAAGAATGAACAATGAAGAATGAACAAGGATCAACGATCATTGAAGAATGAACGATGAAGAATGAACAAGGATCAATGATAATTGAAGAATGAACAAGGATCAATGATCAATGACGAATGAACGATGAATAATGAACAAGGATCAATAATCAATGAAGAATGAACGATTAAGAATGAACAAGGATCAATGATCAATGAAGAATGAACGATGAAGAACTAATAAGGATTAATGATCAATGAAGAATGAACGATGAAGAATGAACAAGGATCAATGATAAATGAAGAATGAACGATGAAGAATGAACAAGGATCAATGATCAATGACGAATGAACGATGAAGAATGAACAGGGATCAATGATCAATGAAGAATGAACAAGGATCAATGATCAATGAAGAATGAATGATGAAGATTGAACAAGGATCAATGATTATTTAAGAATGAACAATGAAGAATGAACAAGGATCAATGATCAATGACGAATGAACGATGAAGAATGAACAAGGGACAATGATCAATGAAGAATGAACGATAAAGAATAGACAAGGATGAATGATCAATGAAGAATGAACGATGAATAATGAACAAGGATCAATGATCAATGAAGAATGAACGATGAAGAATGAACAAGGATCAATGATCAATGACGTATGAACGATGAAGAATGAACAAGGAACAATGATCAATGAAGAAAGAAAGATGAAGAATGAACAAGGATCAATAATCAATGATGAATGAACAATGAAGAACGAACAAGGATCAATGATCAATGAAGAATGAACAAGGATCAATGGTCAATGACGAATGAACGATGAAGAATGAACAAGGATCAATGATCAATGAAGAATGTATGATGAAGAATGAATAAGGATCAATGATCAATGACGAATGAACGATGAAGAATGAACAAGGATCAATAATCAATGAAGAATGAACGATGAAGAATGAACAAGGATCAATGATCATTGAAGAATGAACAAGGATCAATGGTCAATAAAGAATGAACGATGAAGAATGAACAAGGATCAATGATCAATGACGAATGAACGATGAAGAATGAACAAGAATCAATGATCAATGAAGAATGAACGATGAACAATGAACAAGGATCAATTGTCCATGACAAATGAAGGATGAAGAATGAACAAGGATCAATGATCAATGAAGAATGAACAATGAAGAATGAACAAGGATCAACGATCATTGAAGAATGAACGATGAAGAATGAACAAGGATCAATGATCAATGACGAATGAACGATGAATAATGAACAAGGATCAATAATCAATGAAGAATGAACGATTAAGAATGAACAAGGATCAATGATCAATGAAGAATGAACGATGAAGAACTAATAAGGATTAATGATCAATGAAGAATGAACGATGAAGAATGAACAAGGATCAATGATAAATGAAGAATGAACGATGAAGAATGAACAAGGATCAATGATCAATGACGAATGAACGATGAAGAATGAACAAGGATCAATGATCAATGAAGAATGAACAAGGATCAATGATCAATGAAGAATGAATGATGAAGATTGAACAAGGATCAATGATTATTTAAGAATGAACAATGAAGAATGAACAAGGATCAATGATCAATGACGAATGAACGATGAAGAATGAACAAGGGACAATGATCAATGAAGAATGAACGATGAAGAATAGACAAGGATGAATGATCAATGAAGAATGAACGATGAATAATGAACAAGGATCAATGATCAATGAAGAATGAACGATGAAGAATGAACAAGGATCAATGATCAATGACGTATGAACGATGAAGAATGAACAAGGAACAATGATCAATGAAGAAAGAAAGATGAAGAATGAACATGGATCAATAATCAATGATGAATGAACAATGAAGAACGAACAAGGATCAATGATCAATGAAGAATGAACAAGGATCAATGGTCAATGACGAATGAACGATGAAGAATGAACAAGGATCAATGATCAATGAAGAATGTATGATGAAGAATGAATAAGGATCAATGATCAATGACGAATGAACGATGAAGAATGAACAAGGATCAATGATCAATGAAGAATGAACGATGAAGAATGAACAAGGATCAATGATCATTGAAGAATGAACAAGGATCAATGGTCAATAAAGAATGAACGATGAAGAATGAACAAGGATCAATGATCAATGACGAATGAACGATGAAGAATGAACAAGAATCAATGATCAATGAAGAATGAACGATGAACAATGAACAAGGATCAATTGTCCATGACAAATGAAGGATGAAGAATGAACAAGCATCAATGATCAATGAAGAATGAACAATGAAGAATGAACAAGGATCATCGATCATTGAAGAATGAACGATGAAGAATGAACAAGGATCAATGATAATTGAAGAATGAACAAGGATCAATGATCAATGACGAATGAACGATGAATAATGAACAAGGATCAATAATCAATGAAGAATGAACGATTAAGAATGAACAAGGATCAATGATCAATGAAGAATGAACGATGAAGAACTAATAAGGATTAATGATCAATGAAGAATGAACGATGAAGAATGAACAAGGATCAATGATAAATGAAGAATGAACGATGAAGAATGAACAAGGATCAATGATCAATGACGAATGAACGATGAAGAATGAACAAGGATCAATGATCAATGAAGAATGAACAAGGATCAATGATCAATGAAGAATGAATGATGAAGATTGAACAAGGATCAATGATTATTTAAGAATGAACAATGAAGAATGAACAAGGATCAATGATCAATGACGAATGAACGATGAAGAATGAACAAGGGACAATGATCAATGAAGAATGAACGATGAAGAATAGACAAGGATGAATGATCAATGAAGAATGAACGATGAATAATGAACAAGGATCAATGATCAATGAAGAATGAACGATGAAGAATGAACAAGGATCAATGATCAATGACGTATGAACGATGAAGAATGAACAAGGAACAATGATCAATGAAGAAAGAAAGATGAAGAATGAACAAGGATCAATAATCAATGATGAATGAACAATGAAGAACGAACAAGGATCAATGATCAATGAAGAATGAACAAGGATCAATGGTCAATGACGAATGAACGATGAAGAATGAACAAGGATCAATGATCAATGAAGAATGTATGATGAAGAATGAATAAGGATCAATGATCAATGACGAATGAACGATGAAGAATGAACAAGGATCAATGATCAATGAAGAATGAACGATGAAGAATGAACAGGGATCAATGATCATTGAAGAATGAACAAGGATCAATGGTCAATAAAGAATGAACGATGAAGAATGAACAAGGATCAATGATCAATGACGAATGAACGATGAAGAATGAACAAGAATCAATGATCAATGAAGAATGAACGATGAACAATGAACAAGGATCAATTGTCCATGACAAATGAAGGATGAAGAATGAACAAGGATCAATGATCAATGAAGAATGAACAATGAAGAATGAACAAGGATCATCGATCATTGAAGAATGAACGATGAAGAATGAACAAGGATCAATGATAACTGAAGAATGAACAAGGATCAATGATCAATGACGAATGAACGATGAATAATGAACAAGGATCAATAATCAATGAAGAATGAACGATTAAGAATGAACAAGGATCAATGATCAATGAAGAATGAACGATGAAGAACTAATAAGGATTAATGATCAATGAAGAATGAACGATGAAGAATGAACAAGGATCAATGATAAATGAAGAATGAACGATGAAGAATGAACAAGGATCAATGATCAATGACGAATGAACGATGAAGAATGAACAAGGATCAATGATCAATGAAGAATGAACAAGGATCAATGATCAATGAAGAATGAATGATGAAGATTGAACAAGGATCAATGATTATTTAAGAATGAACAATGAAGAATGAACAAGGATCAATGATCAATGACGAATGAACGATGAAGAATGAACAAGGGACAATGATCAATGAAGAATTAACGATGAAGAATGAACAAGGATGAATGATCAATGAAGAATGAACGATGAATAATGAACAAGGATCAATGATCAATGAAGAATGAACGATGAAGAATGAACAAGGATCAATGATCAATGACGTATGAACGATGAAGAATGAACAAGGAGCAATGATCAATGAAGAAAGAAAGATGAAGAATGAACAAGGATCAATAATCAATGATGAATGAACAATGAAGAACGAACAAGGATCAATGATCAATGAAGAATGAACAAGGATCAATGGTCAACGACGAATGAACGATGAAGAATGAACAAGGATCAATGATCAATGAAGAATATATGATGAAGAATGAATAAGGATCAATGATCAATGACGAATGAACGATGAAGAATGAACAAGAATCAATGATCAATGAAGAATGAACGATGAAGAATGAACAAGGATCAATTGTCCATGACAAATGAACGATGAAGAATGAAAAAGGATCAATGATCAATGAAGAATGAACGATGAAGAATGAATAAGGATCAATAATCAATGATGAATGAACAATGAAGAACGAACAAGGATCAATGATCAATGAAGAATGAACAAGGATCAATGGTCAATGACGAATGAACGATGAAGAATGAACAAGGATCAATGATCAATGAAGAATGTATGATGAAGAATGAATAAGGATCAATGATCAATGACGAATGAACGATGAAGAATGAACAAGGATCAATGATCAATGAAGAATGAACGATGAAGAATGAACAAGGATAAATGATCATTGAAGAATGAACAAGGATCAATGGTCAATAAAGAATGAACGATGAAGAATGAACAAGGATCAATGATCAATGACGAATGAACGATGAAGAATGAACAAGAATCAATGATCAATGAAGAATAAACGATGAACAATGAACAAGGATCAATTGTCCATGACAAATGAAGGATGAAGAATGAACAAGGATCAATGATCAATGAAGAATGAACAATGAAGAATGAACAAGGATCAACGATCATTGAAGAATGAACGATGAAGAATGAACAAGGATCAATGATAATTGAAGAATGAACAAGGATCAATGATCAATGATGAATGAACGATGAATAATGAACAAGGATCAATAATCAATGAAGAATGAACGATTAAGAATGAACAAGGATCAATGATCAATGAAGAATGAACGATGAAGAACTAATAAGGATTAATGATCAATGAAGAATGAACGATGAAGAATGAAAAAGGATCAATGATAAATGAAGAATGAACGATGAAGAATGAACAAGGATCAATGATCAATGACGAATGAACGATGAAGAATGAACAAGGATCAATGATCAATGAAGAATGAACAAGGATCAATGATCAATGACGAATGAACGATGAAGAATGAACAAGAATCAATGATCAATGAAGAATGAACGATGAAGAATGAACAAGGATCAATTGTCCATGACAAATGAACGATGAAGAATGAAAAAGGATCAATGATCAATGAAGAATGAACGATGAACAATGAATAAGGATCAATGATCAATGAAGAATGAACGATGAAGAATGAACAAGGATCAATGATCAATGAAGAATGAAAGGTGAATAATGAACAAGGATCAATGATCAATGAAGAATGAACGATAAAGAATGAACAAGGATCAATGATCAATGACGTATGAACGATGAAGAATGAACAAGGAGCAATGATCAATGAAGAAAGAAAGATGAAGAATGAACAAGGATCAATGATCAATGATAAATGAACAATGAAGAACGAACAAGGATCAATGATCAATGAAGAATGAACAAGGATCAATGGTCAATGACGAATGAACGATGAAGAATGAACAAGGATCAATGATCAATGAAGAATGAAAGGTGAATAATGAACAAGGATCAATGATCAATGAAGAATGAACGATGAAGAATGAACAAGGATCAATGATCAATGAAGAATGAACGATGAAGAATGAATAAGGATCAATGATCAATGAAGAATGAACGATGAAGAATGAACAAGGATCAATGATCAATGAAGAATGAACGATGAAGAATGAACAAGGATCAATGATCAATGACGAATGAACGATGAAGAATGCACAAGAATCAATGATCAATGAAGAATGAACGATGAAGAATGAACAA